>NW_024037067.1:457174-555118 GCF_015706575.1 Patiria miniata
GCCGTATACGTAGCATGGCGTACATGTACGTAGGAACTACCTGCAAACAAACACGTACACACCACCCACATGCACGATAACCAATGTACTTGACGGGTACCAGCTCGCTGGTTGGAAACGTCATATCTGCACTTCTTCTGCGAGTATATTCCTCTAGCAGACCGTTTCGCCGGACGGTCCGGATGGAACGTTTCGCTGGGCACATAGTTAGGAAAAGTATGGAATGGTCCGACGGAACGGTCCAACGGAACGGCAGCTGAGCCCAGCGGAACGGCAAGTGTGCCCAGCGGAACGTTCTGACCGTTCCGACTTTTGAGACGCTCCCTTAGTTTTAATAACACTTTTATGATTGTAGTATTTGTAATTTTCTAGGTATCATTTCTCTTGTGAATATTAATTAATTTTTCAAATCTAATTGCCGGTTTTCACTTTATTCCTTGCTTTTGTTGTTTCTGCCGTGCCATGGTTATATTTTAGTCAATGGAATTTGACGCACGTAACAATGCGGCCAGCAGCTAGATACGACCCCTGACCCTCTGATCACAAGTCAAAGCCCTAATCACTAAACCACAATCCCCCTTAAATAGTGATTTAGTCTACTATTTATTCAACTTTTTTTTTTACGGAGCCGTGAATGAACAAAACAATGAGATAACTTCGCAATAGTGTGTAAACAAGGGTCGAAATAAACGAGCGTGATAAACTGTAAAAGAGACACAATATAATAATATAGAAAAGAATGCAAATGTTACGATCCCCAAACCAAAGAGTAAACCCAGCCCCGAAAATATTTTTTGAAACCAGTTCTAGCATTACACCACTTTATTATTGCATTAAAGAAAAACGCGATTAAAAAAAGAATGGTAACTGAGTTTAGGTAGCAAATACCAATTTACATTTACATTGAATGTTCAAAGTTCTGTTCCTGATTTGGTGTTCACGGTGTTCCACGATGACTCCAGGTGTGCACCGGTGATGAGCAGCTGAACAAAGGGGAAAAGGGTTCCTGTAACGAGTCTTCCAATAAGGCAAATGAGGCCGTGTTTATCTCCGGTTTCACTGGCATGAAACGACCGAGAATATAGGCCTATACTCCGTTCTCGATGAGCTCACACACGTCGGACCATCCCCATCCAATGACTTCAGGATCCGGTGATTCGGATCCATGGGCCATGTCCGACGAAGTCACCAGACAGCACCAGGCAACTCTTACCGTCCAAGCTGCAATCATGGAGCTCCAAGCTGCTGCTCTCTACATCGCCGAGCGACATCCGGGGGGGGGGGGGATCATCAGACAGCGGACTCCCGGTCTCAGTCCACACAGGCGTGCCCCAGCGGAAAACTCCCCAGAGCAGCCGGCAAACTCACGGTCTTCTCCGTCCGATGGTATGGGATGACAGGCACAACCCAAAGTTCGCCGATCTAATTGATACCGGGACGAACATGAACATTCCATGCACACCCAGATGCATGCCGTTAATTCTGGCTGCTCACTCTAAAAGTTGGACGATTGCTCATTCAATATTGCGTAACTTTAACAGCTCGCCCCGATAGGGTTAAACTGCTGACCTCTAGTTTAAAAATGTTGATGCAATGGGTCCTGGCCACTTTTTTGGGCCAGAAAATAAATAACAATTAATACAATCATAAAATAAGAACTACCGATTCCCATTAACGTGTGACAGGTTTTTCGAATAGCGTCTGCATTAGGGCGACGCGCCTAATTGGGGTGACAAATCGGTGTCACCCTATTGTTAAAACGACCCTAAGGACAAGGAAGTTTTTGTCGCAAACCATCTAGATCGATTCCTTGTGGTCCAAAACATACCTATACCAAAATTTGTTGAGGCACTAAGGTAAAATTGGGTTAGGTGACATTTTAGGTATGTGCACAAGTCTATGGGAAAGTCGCTCTATCATATCATTAGTAATAATTATTAGTAAATATTTGATACATCATCATAACACACAGATAATGTTGGGGTTTTCTTTTGGTGGATGCACTAAATACTCATTCATAAATACCTAAGACAGTTTACTCATTCCTATTGGTCGAGAGCCCGTCACGTGGCCGGTCTTAAACGGATGATAAAGACATGGCTAGCTTGTCTTAAACACTTTTTTTTCCAGTGTCACATGAAATGTTGACTCCTAAAACTCTTGTGCCTCTTACCGTTTTATTGGTTGAACGTTCACAATCCTCACAAAGGCTTGCGCAATACCTCTTACCGTTTTATTGGTTGAACGTTCACAATCCTCACAAAGGCTTGCGCAATACTACCAGTGAGTCAGTATTTTATAGTCCTAAATTCACAACGCAACGCCCCAGGTGCATTCTGCGCGACATCGCGCATTACGTCGCGCATAATGCGTGATGTCGCGCAGAATGCACCTGGGGCGTTGCGTTGCGTTGCGCGCGCCAATCTCCATGAAAGGAATTGTTTACATCTTATTCGCGAGTTAGACATTCTATTATTTAGCTGGAGGGGTGTTTAAAAAAACATGAAGTGACATTTTTGAACAAAAACCGGTTTTTTGTTACCGAAAAGTTTTGATTCGTTGACCGAAAAGGTATTTATGAATGGGAAATTAATATGTGCTTAGTCGGTATAAATCACTCTGTTTAAGACCGCTTGTAGTCTGGGTGCTGATAATTACCCTCGCCTTCGGCTCGGGTTATTATCAGCACCCAGACTCCAAGCGGTCTTAAACAGAGTGATTAAAACCTCCACAGCACCCTTTATTCCCTTATTAAACAGAAATTGTTTTTACACATTTTGTTTTACACATTTCTTTACAGCTCTAAATAGGGATTCCATGTAAATTTCAAGGAAAACACTAAAGCTTGTAGGAACAACCATACGTTGGTGGGCTCTTGATTATCGCAAACTTCGCCACACACATGAACTACAAATGCATGTTTGACTTTGTCAACATGCCGCTAGAGGGCGATCTAACAAATTTAAGACTTCACCTGAAATGTGTGTGTAAAGTACAGCCTAGGCAGAGACTCACATCTTTGAAAGCAAGTTCACATCTGCTGCCAATTCAAATTAAAAGGCACTTCCGGTTTAATATTTGGCTTTTTAAAACATGTCGATAGATGGCGCTCTCACATTTTATGACGCCACCTGTAGTATTCTTTTGCAAAGTACAGCCTAGGCAACGACTCACGTCGTTGAAAGCAAGTTCACATCTTTTGCCAATAACCACACGGTGTTGGGCTCTTGATTACCGCAAACTTCGCCACACACATTAACTCAAAATTCACGTTTGACTTTTCAACATTGAAAATTCACATCTGTTGCCATATCAAATTATAAGTCACGTACAGTTTCGACCGGAAAGAAGAGTCATGTGATTTTGCACTTACGACCAAAAATGAAAATCGTGCAATATTTGTATCGATTGCCATAAAAAAAATATAAAAAAATCTCTAACAGTTGAGTTTATATTGATTTTCAAATATTACATTTTTGGTTGCTTGTAATACGATACATGATGACGTCATCGTGACGTCATTACCAGAAAGCTCGAGGGCTATGTAAACTACGCTAAATTATTTCAAGCAAACATTATGGATTGTACATCTTGCGGTTGATTTTCGGCATTTTTTTTAAGGTTTAATGATCTTTTCATTAAAACTTCCGATCTGATGACGTCATCATTTTTTTCGCACCTGGTCTTGTCTGCATTAAGGTCATCGAATATATTACTTTTAAAGCGATAACCGCAAACTTCGCCACGCACATCTACTGGAAATGCGTTTTTGGCTTTTTTCACCTGCCGCTTGAGGGCGCTCAGCATCTCATGACGTCACCGATATGTTTTTTGTAAAGTTCACCTAGGCACAAACTAACATCGTTCAAAGCAAGTTCACATCTTCATCCACTTTCAAAATATCAGGCACTTCCGGTTGCGACCGGAAGAAAGGGTCACGTGATTTGACGCCCAGGAGATAAAATGAAGATCATGTATTATCATATCAATTACCGTAAAATTCAAGGTTCGGTCTTTCAAGGGTGATTTCTTATTGATTTTCAAAGATTAAATGTATTAACCTATCAAGTGACGCCACGTGATCCATGATAAATCATAATGACGTTATTACAAAAAAGCACATCTTCAGTGGACTGTGCATTATGTATTGACAATTAAAGTTCATATATGTTTCATTTTGACAAAAAGTTTTGGAAACGAATTTGTCTTGGAGAATAATAATAATAGTAAATTCGTAGAATAACAATAGGTGTTGGACTAAGTCTTATGCTTGGAATCGTTTTCAGGTAAATTACATCAGGTTGAGCCGTTATATCTTTACAGGAGTCAATAGTTTTTGGTTGTTTTTTTTTCTACTGCAAAACCTTATCTTGTTGGCCGTTTATGCGCAGTCAAGAAGTTGTCATACCAAATTCGCATCAACATCGATCGGAACAGTTTACATTATTGCTGCCATGGATCAATAATAATTACATTGAACTTACTATTGTCGGGCCTGAGAGCAACATCGTCAATAGCAATATTGGAAGAAGAATCCGTTCCGCGTACTGCTTCAATTACGATTCTGAAGTCGGGAGGTGTTTCTGGGAGCATTATCTCTGCCTGAAGCCACGTTGTGCTGTTTGTCTGTTGCCCGTTCATATTGAAGATACGCAGACCCTCACTGATACTCCCATTTATAGGTGTTTGATACACATTAAGGCTACCTGAAACGTCAAATGAACATGTTTACATAAACAGCCACATGTTCGAGAATACGGGACTTCCACGAACAGCCTCAAATAAAACGCAATAATGTGAAACAGTCTCATTAAAGATAATTTTATTTTGGTTCACAGCTCTTACGCTGTCGTCAACAGAGTCTGAGTAAAACATTGTGTGTTTTTTTCCCCCGAGAATTTAATGACCGTGACTCTCAGCTACGTGACCCCAATAGAGTAGATCAGCCCCTTTGTGGTGCTTTGGAAAGGGTTCCTTAAAGCTATAGTCCATCATTTGCAGCCATCCGAAAAGTAGCTGGCGTATTTATTGTTGAAAAACAAACTTGGTTGAAAGATAGTAAGGAAACTAAACTCCCTGTGAAATTATTCTTTCTGGGAAGCTGTCATTTTGAAGTAATCAACGAAAAAAGGCATTTCCAACGGTGATTCTTAAAAAGCACCGTAGGAAAATTTAAATTAGTAGTTCGTTTTGTTATTCAGCGCAGCGCGCACAAGTATTGGAACGACGCACACGCGCGCGCGGTTGTTATAATTCGTCGGATCAGTGCGCTACGTCGCGTATAGCTGCAATTCAAAACAATTCAAAACATGATTCAGTAACTTTTGATTTGAAATTGAGATCTTAGAATGCTGTTTTTCTCGGAATGTACAGCTGAAGCTTAGCTGAAACTTCATCAGGTTAGCTGCTCAGTATCCTTCATTAGATTTTGAACTCTTTTGTTGTTTCAAACGAACAAAATGCACAAATTACAAATGATGGACTGTAGCTTTAAAGGAAAGCTGTGGTAGAAATGGTTTGAAGTTTTTGACAGAAAGTCAGTTTGGAAAAAAAAAGATACACAAACACAAGAGCAAAAAATGCTTCTCCCGGTCGGTGTATAGCTTATATCGATAAAAAAAAATGATTCCTTTGTAATTTAAGTAAACGTTTCCCTTACCGATGCCGCTGCCAAACATGTTGTACCAGAAAGTCAGCATCCAGCAGATATATGCCCTTTGAGACATGACGGGACTCGTCAATATAGCTTTTGCTCCCTCTGATATGTCGGTTCCATTTGCATACAGGTACGTCATATTTGAAGCTGTGCAATAGAGGTGTTAAAATCGAGAAAAAAACTTTTTTTTACAAAGAATTATCACTGCACATTTTACAAACGATTGAAAACATTTGACCCCCAAAACCCAACTATCGCACATAGTAGAATTGAGGTACCACAGGTTTGTTTTGAAAATAGATCTTGACACAAAGTAATATTTCCCCTCGTTGATATCCTCTCGTGTTCAAAAGATGATCTAGGCCAAAGGGAAAAACGTCTTACTTCCAAATCTGTCAACAGAAGGTCCGGTGTCGCTCAGGTCGCTGCTTCCAACTCCAATCAACCACTCCCAGCCATTGTGCGCTGCCTGCCGCCACCCACACATTCCTTTGTTGAAGTCGCAGCTGAATGATGTATTCATTTCTGAATTCAGAGTTTATAGCTGACATTTTAGATCCATAGAATGTGGCAAAACCATTTTCTCTTCTAATATAACAAAAAAGGACTGAGACTTTTTCCTCCTTCGTTCAATACTGTAAATGATTTAAATAATTGTGAGGCTCCAACTAATTATTTCACAACTACAAATAATGTGTGACACAAAGATAACTGAGGAGTGCACATCATATATTTTTATCCAAATTGTGTATTTTGTTTTTTAACAATTCCTTAATTTTCTTCAGATTTTTGGCTTCTCCGCGATTTGCATAAGCAAATGTTTCTGTTCTGCTATTTGGTAAATTTGCAAAACAGCCTTTCTTGTTGTTCTCATTTCTTTTGTTTGTTCTTTCTTCTTCTCCTTTTTTTGTTCTATCAGTCAGCACCTTCAACAGGCAAAACTGTTGACCTGTTCAGCAGTGTGTTCAGGACTCGCAATGCAGTCTTGGTGTTGGTAAAACTCATTTGACTATTGTATTATTTACACTATTGAATGTGAATGAGCTAGCAGACGAAATGCACTTGCATGGGCGTAGCGAGGAGGGGGCAAGGGGGGGGGGCACTGCCCCCCCCCCCTGGAAAAGTTAAAAAAAAAAAAAAAAAAAAAAGAAGAACAAGAAGAAAAAAAAAAGAAACAAGAAAAGAAAAAGAGGCGCGAAGACAAAGTGGTGTAAATGTAATGAGTTGGGGGGGGGGGCGCAACATGTCCCTGCCCCCCTCTAAAACTGATAAATCGAGAATATGTTGAGAAATGCAAGCATTTTTGGCAAAACAAAAATTTGCCCCCCTCTAGAAAAAATCCTGGTTACGCCCATGTGCACTTGATGGAGATACTGATGACGATCTGCAAACGTTAAAGATCTCCTCCACCTCCTCTGACATCTCCTTCGACTGCGTCTCGCAGTGGATCTCATCAGTATGCCATTGTGGATTGCAACGAAGGCGATGAGTCCGAGTAGATGCTGGACAATGTGCATCAAGGACAGACCGCGAAGCCATGTTGTAGTAGGCCTGATCATCGACGCAACTATCAATGGAAATGCACTTGAATGGACTCTCTATCCAGAGTGTGATAACTTTAAGAGCATGTTGGGATAAACTTCGGATCAGGGTTTGGCTTTGTTAACAGCAATACAGTTTATTGTAAGCTCGGCAGTCGGTAACCAAGGCACTCTCAGGTTTACAGATGACAAGGTCTAGTATTTGACCATGTCCATGTGTTGGTCTCTGAATATGCTGACAGAGAGTCCAGCCTCGTCTAATAGCTACAGGAAACAGGCCACTTCGGTTTTGTGAGGCACGTTAACCTGGATGTTAATATCTCCAACGAGAATCAGCCCAGATGCGCTAGTGGTGAGCTCATCCAGCAATTCAGCAAATTCGGCAAGAACGTCAGAGGTTCTGAGATCATTTCTTGTTGAAGGGGACGCTGGATAGATGACAGTGAAGCAGACTCACTTTGCAAGATTGTGACTCATGCAAGTTCAAAAGTGTAGGGTTGAGTGCGGGTCTCCATCGTGGACAATTTCAAGTGAGTACAATGACAGCAATACAACCACGGGCGTCGTTGCCCCCCCCCCCCTCCCCTGCCCCGTGCAATTTTCTGGAAAGTGTAGAAACAACTAGATCATTGCATCTTAACCATGTTTCATTTATGAACATTGTTATCCAAAATGTACTCACTGAGAAGAACAGAATTTTTTCTCACTGAGTTGGCATTCCATAGATAAACATTCAACTTATCATTCCTGTTTCTGTGGATAGCTATAGTGTTATTATTTTGAGATTGCGGTGCATTGTGGTCGGGGTGTGTGTTAGTCGCGGTTGTTCTCTGTTACGAGTGGTAATAACACGAATGTTATTCGGCGCTGGTGCAACCACTCTGAATATACCGACCAGCGGGCCGACTCCTCATAACATTTAAATTTTCTGTTAAACTAGCCATTGTCTCACTGGGAAGGTGTTACTTAGCCATGTGAACAGACATCAGCATTTCATTAGCGTATTGTGCATACGTTATAATTGCCATTGTGTTCACAAGCACCCGGCATGGCATCAAGTGCGGTTGTTCTTCCGATGATCCCCCATACAGGGTACATGTAGGTATAGCTGGTGTCCCATTCATTGTTGGCAAGCCTTGTGTCCCAGTTAGATGGATCGCTGAACAAGAGCAGCACCGGAACAGTACCAATTGAAAATAGACCAAAGTATGGCCAGGAATCATGCTGAAATATCTTCAAGAACGATGAATATACGACATCCAACTTTGTACAGTAGGTGAACTGCAACTTGTTGACAGCAGTAATATGGGTATACCCTGAATAATGGGGAATTGATTACCAAACTCTTCAGATCAAATAAAATCTTGTGGCAGCAGCACAACAGCCTTATACTGAGATATGTTAAAGATAAACATTTAACAGACGTCACTATGACGTCATTACATGTCGTTTGCCATCACATTAAAAGGGGCATTTTCTAATCTCCATATCTACATAACTGTATATCAGTTCTGTATTTTGGTTTTTACTTGCTACAATCCTGGCCAAATCTCGCTAGGCCCGCAACCCACCGGCCCCCGGTCAAGGTTGTCTCTCATTGCGCGGTGTGTGCTCCATCCACTGAAGAGAACAACATTGACTGGGGGTGAGGGGGAGTTGGTGACCGTTGGAGGCCAAGGTTATTTCCAAGTGTCCCTACCATTTTGGCCGGGATTGTCTGAATGTACAATTGCCTTGATATTGGATTTGGATACTGCGCGTAGTACGCGCTCAAATAATAATACACACACGCGCGCGCGCTGGTAACATGGTCAATGCACACGGTTCACCATGACTGTGCACCATGTCGTTTTGGCCGATATTTTTACAAAATACAGATTGTGTTCGACGTGAAAGCCGTATTAGGATACACAAACAACGTTTCATCTTCTTCAATTTGTTTTTAATCCCTCATTTGGACGAAAAATCCATCCAAACCATAGTGTAACCACGGTTCACCGCTGTAAATTATATAAGAAGCAGAGTCACTCAATTCCTTTATATTTTGGTTTGGATGGGTTTTCACGAAATAGATATATGGGTTTTACTCAAAAACTAGGAATTTCCAAGGTGGGTTGATTCGTCGCAAATGGGAGAGTTTTAGAAAAGGGATATCAAGTCCAAATTTCAGCCAAGGAAACTAATTCTGGTTAAAAAAAGAGCATTTTGAAACTTCACTTTCACAATTGAACACTTTACTACACGAGAACAAAAAAATGTCTCCGCAAGGATACAAATTTTAGAATGTGTGCATGTGTAAGTGTGTGGGTGAGTTTGTCTTACATACGCAGTGTGGACTTCCGAACAAAAGACGTCCACATAATGTAGGTAGCACCGACGTTGTGTGGACTTACCCCACGTCCACACAGTGTTTCCCCATTTCTGGAAAACAGGTTTAGAGGCATTTTTGGGTTAGGTTTATCTGTAGCAGAATGAAGAGAAACACTAAAGGGAATCATAGAAAAAAAATTGGGTTGAAAGAGTTTTCACAGTTTGAGAAAAATGAGTTTTTTCACTGGTTTTTCTTAACTACACGAAAGCAATGGAAAGTCCACACTAGTCATGTGAAACAAGTATGTGTGTGTGTGTACGTGTGTGCGTGTGTGCCATTTCTCCGTCTTATTTTACGAACCAAACAGCGCGAGCGTACTGCAATGCTACCTCAGGCGGGCCCGGCGCCGCACACGGCCGGCTGGCAACCAGCGGCTCGGCCGACAGCAGAATTATCCACTGTATATGTCCGAAACTTCCAGTCAGTAGTATAGCGAGCTACCAGACTATTGTGCAATTGTATGGCAGATCTGTTTCGTGTGTGCGCGTGCGTCAAGAGGAAATTACATACACAATTGGCGCACGCGCCCTAGTTTCCCACATTTTTCTGGGTGAAATTTAAGCAAGTACCCTAGACGTTGTTCTGACAGGTTCGTGGGTGATATTGGTTGGTCGTGATAGCGCCCTATCGCGGTGGCCGGTTATCGCGGTGGCGAATTATCGGCGTAGCAAACAAGAACAGCGTCTAGCCCCTAGACTATGTCTCTCCTTGCGCGGTGTGTGCTCCATCCGCTGAAGAGAACAACATTGACTGGGGGTGCGGGGGAGTTGGTGACCGTTGAAAGCTAAGGTTATTTCCAAGTGTCCCAACCATTTTGGCCGGTATTGTCTGAATGTACAATAGCCTTGATATTGGATTTGGATATTGCGCGTAGTACGCGCTCAAATAATAATACACACACGCGCGCGCGCTGGTAACATGGTCAATGCACTCGATTCACCATGACGGTGCACCATGTCATTTTGGCCGATATTCTCACAAAATACAGATTGTGTTCGACTCGAAAG
This sequence comes from Patiria miniata, assembly GCF_015706575.1. NCBI lineage: Eukaryota > Metazoa > Echinodermata > Asteroidea > Valvatida > Asterinidae > Patiria > Patiria miniata. Next base: position 467,750 of record NW_024037067.1, read on the forward strand.
CCGTATTAGGATACACAAACAACGTATCATCTTCTTCAATTTGTTTTTAATCCCTCATTTGGACGAAAAATCCATTCAAACCATAATGTAACCACGGTTCACCGCTGTAAATTATATAAGAAGCAGAGTCACTCAATTCCTTTATATTTTGGTTTGGATGGATCACCGATGGATTTTTCGGCAAGTTAACGGAATAGTGAATACAAACAAATTGACAAGGATTGTATGTTGTTTGTGTATCCTAATGAGCCTTTCAAGTTAAACACAAACTGTCTTTTGTACAGCTGTTGGCCAAAATGGCATGGTGAGCCGTCATGGTGAACCGTTACGATGCACGCAACAATAAAGTCGTGATTTTAAGGGATTGGAACATTTGTATTTTTAATTTCCAGTTTTGTATTACTATCAATAATTTTTATCTGGCCTAAATATGTGTTCTTTCATTTATCCTTCGGCCACCATTTCATATTTTGGAAACAAAACTCAAGAAAACAGCTCCCCAAACGGCATGTCATGCATATTTTGAACAATGAAAACATTCAGACAATCCTGGCCAAATCTCGCTGGGCCCGCAACCCCGCAGCCCCCGGTCAATGTTGTCTCTCATAGTCTAGGGGCTAGACGCTGTTCTTGTTTGCCTCGCCGATAACCCGCCACCGCGATAACCGGCCACCGCGAGAGGGCGGTATCACGACAAACCAATATCACCCACGAACCTGTCAGAACACTGTCTAGGGCACTTGCTATTGGTTGTGTAATGTGCGCGCATCTGCTTTGCCTAATGTATGTAGCGCGTATTACAAATATTGCATAATAACCCGAAATATATGCATATTCATAGTCTGATCCCCTGACGTACCATACCGCGCCGTATATATCCCGCGGATTGAGTCTTGATGTACATGTACAATATGTGTGTATACATGAGCTTGTCTTACATACGCAGTGTGGACTTCCGAACAAAAGACGTCCACATAATGTAGGTAGCAGCGACGAAGTGTGGACTTGCCCACGTCCACACAGTGTTTCCCCATTTCTGGAAAACAGGTTTAGAGGCATTTTGGGGTTAGGTTTATCTGTAGCAGAATGAAGAGAAACACTAAAGGGAATCATTGAAAAAAAATTGGGTTGTAAGAGTTTTCACAGTTTGAGAAAAATGAGTTTTTCCACTGGTGTTCCTTAACTACACGAAAAGAAAGGAAAGTCCACACTAGGTATGTGAAACAAGTCTGGGTGTCATGGTGGGTGTGTGCGTGTGCTCTTGTATTGTATTACGCTCGAGGACAGACAACAAAAGGAGCACAAAGGAGCCTTTGACCCTCGGACGACGGTGCCTTTTATTAAAACCGGTCCTCGATCGTACTTTTATGTGCTTAGTCTATGGGAAAGTGTTATAATAGAGAAACAAAGGAAAACACACAAGTTGACCTCAGGCGTATAGTAAAAAAAGACTGTGTGTGCGTGTGTGCCATTTCTCCGTTGTATTTCACGAACCAAACAGCGCGAGCGTACTGCAATGCTACCCCAGGCGGGCCCGGCGCTGTACACGGCCGGCTGGCACCCGCGGCTCGGCCGACAACAGACAATAATTATTATCCACTGTATATGTCCGAAACTTCCAGCCAGTAGTATAGCGAGCTATTGACTATTGTGCAATTTTATGGCAGATCTGTTTCGTGTGTGCGCGTGCGTGAAGAGGAAATTACATACACAATTGGCGCAAGCGCACTAGTTTCCCACATTTTTCGGGGGAAATTTAAGCAAGTATTTTAGACGTTGTTCTGACAGGATCGTGGGTGATATTAGTTGGTCGTGATAGCACCCTTTCGCGGTGGCCGGTTATCGCGGTGGCGGGTTATCGGCGTAGCAAACAAGAACAGCGTCTAGCCCCTAGACTATGTCTCTCCTTGCGCAATGTGTGCTCCATCCGCTGAAGAGAACAACATTGACTGGGGTGCGGGGGAGTTGGTGACTGTTGGAGGCTAAGGTTATTTCCAAGTGTCAACCATTTTGGCCGGGATTGTCTGAATGTACAATAGCCTTGATATTGGATTGGGATATTGCGCGTAGTACGCGCTCAAATAATAATACACACACGCGCGCGCGCTGGTAACATGGTCAATGCACACGGTTGACAGCTAATATGGGTATACCCAAAATAATGGGGAATTGATAACAAAACTCGTCAGATCAAAGAAAATCTTGTGGCAGCAGCACAACAGCCTTATACTGAGATATGTTATAGGTAAACATTTAAAAGACGTCATTATGACGTCATTACATGTCATTTGACATCACATTAAAGGGGCATTTTCTAATCTCCATATCTACAAAACTGTATGTTGCTATTATTTTTATGCACTTTTATCAACATGGGCATCCGCATGGGGTGGGGTGGCCAAATGCCCCTTCCCTCGTCCGCCCACCCTCGAAATATATGATAAATTGAGAATATGCTTGAGAAATTACAAAGATTATAAAAACCCTCTTGAAAAAAAAATCTGGCGCCGCCCATGTAAACGTTTGCATTTATATACGAAATGTTAATGTAACGATATGGGGTTTTGGGTTTAAAATAATGAATAATTCACTAGGAGCATAAATAATGCAATGCTATTTTCTGGCTGTTCCTTTTAGTGTACTTACCCCGCCAGCCTAATTGCCCCAGAACAAGTTTGGATATGTTCGTCGACATTTATGTCATTTGAAAATTCTATCTTGAGAATGAATATTTGGTAACAGCATGTCATCATTGTTGCCAGTAATCAAAGTTAACACTCCTTCTGAGTTAATTTTATGCGCCACGAGGGGTCGTAGTCATTGCAATACCGCTTACATGGTTTGTCCTCTTGCGAGCGGGCCGTGAAGGAAGCATAGACCAAGCCAACTCTTGGCTAAAAGTCGCCCACTTTTCACTCATTTTTGGGGTAAGTTGAATTCTAATCAAGTATTGAGTAGATAATGTAAGGGACATAGAAGAGGTTGGTTGATATGATTATTGTCAAACTGATTGATTTTTATAGTTTTTAGGATGTTAGTTTTGTGTGAAAGTGTCAAAACTTTTCTAGAGTTGAATGACCGTTTTCGTACACATTCACTGCATAATGCATTATATAATGGCGACATTGAGTTCAGCATTGTGTACATTCAGTACGTAGTGTGCGTATGCGCAGCAAAACGTTGAATCTCGACCACACTGTGCAATTAGACCTACTCGCTTTACAGTATTTTGAAATGTTGTTCGTGTATGTCGCATTGTTTATTGGTGCACGGGACCTTTTATGATAGAAGCTATTTCCTTAAATATGTTCCCCATGTATACTATTGGTATGTTTATGTATTTTAATTTGTAGCTGAGACTGTCAAGTCACAAGCTTTGAAGGTTGACATCTCAAGTGCATTAGTTACAGGCCTTCTCTATTTCATATCAGGGTAAGACTGTGATTCTTTTTTATGCTTGATTAATTAGTCATCCTATTTAGTATAATTATAGAGTGATCATGACACCTGTCTACAAAAAGACTATATTATTTATAGTTTATGCTGTATAATTAAAATACTTGTTGTTTATAATATTAATTTAATCAAATAACTTTGGAACAAGACTTACAAAAGTTTAAGATCAATTCATGTTATTCATGGTCAACAGGGTCTTCTTTTATGGTCTTCTCAGTCGTCTTCGTCATTCGGGGAACTTCATTTGGGTTTTTTACCTGTGTCTTACTTGGATCTACATTGTCGTCCTATTGGAATCTTTATTCGTATCTTCATTTGGATTATTTGGTATAATTGGAGAAAGTGAATTAAATTAATACTTAATCAAGTGAATCAGTGTAAACAACCGTCTGAGTGTTCCAGTTCATTTCCACTTGCTTTACACCTTACTCTATATATTTTCATGAGGGTGAACCTGACCACCCTTATCATCGTTGGGGTTGGCACCTCGCGACACAAATAATTATAATCTTTTAATCGTTGTTAAGTAACTCTATCCGACTATGTTCATTCCCAAGTATCATTTTGTGTATCATGGTTCAGTTTATTTATTGAACACCGTAATCCAAAACGGCACTCGTGCACAGCATGTTAAACATTTTGACATTAGGCCTGGTCACCTGACCCACATGCGACCCAGAGCAAATTAAGAATGGTCATTCCAGCACTTCCCCCCGACAGATAATGGCGTGAAACTATCCAACATGTTGTGCTAAAATTGTTAATTCAACTCCGCCTATCTATCTCTGATACTATTTGTGTATACAATTAAGCGGCATATGTCAAAGACTGGCTTTTTGCTTCATTCGAAAACCGCTAGTGAACTATTTTTAACATAACTGTTTTACATTCTTAGGAGTAACTTTTCAATTGTCGGTTAAGACGATCGATGCTACGATGATTGTGGGGAAATGCAAATGATTACTTTTCCCTGTTATAATATTAATACACGTTGATCAATTCATCAACCGAATTTCTCCAAGCGTGGAATCCAAACGTAAAATGTTAAATGTAATCAAAAAATAAGCTTGTGTCATTGTTTAACCGTCTGATTTATCTTTGGCAGAAAAGCATACCCTCGGCATATTTCAAGTTATTTTTTTTTCGTTGCTTAGTATATTTTACGCTTTACAATACGGGCGATTCCCAATAGTGCGCCTTCAAGAGTTTGCAACGCATTGGCCAATCACAATGCGCAAAATCCGTCGACCCAACGCCCGTTTGGAAAAGGTTGACTGATTTCGCGCATTGTGATTGGCCAACGCGCTGCAAACTCTTGGAGGCGCACTATTGGGAATCGCCCGTATTAAGTAATCACTTGGTATTCCTGGTCTTACCTTGGCTGTCGACGTATGATGTGAGAGCAAGAAGTAACAGCACGATCACCTTCAAATTCATCGTGACTCACGGAGAAGACCTGCAATCGTCACTGATGATCAAAAAGACAAATCGAAAATTGCCTGTTATTCTCCCTATATTTTTTGATTTTTTTTTTACAAAAGACAAAATAATCTTCGATGGCCCTATAGCTAAACATCTTTCACATGACATACTCTGATCACTGTATGTCAAATTCCATTCTTATCACCAAAGGTACAATTCCTTGAGATATTTGCCCTATCTGTCCCACTATGACACAAGTGGATACTCTTAACCCTAAAGGGACCGGGTTATTTTGACCATCTCTCAGCCGGGAGGGGGGGGGGCGGATTCCAACCCCCCCCCCTAAGATCTCGGCCATCGAGTGACAAAAGAAAATGAAACTTGGCACATGCATAGAGCAACTCTTCCTAAACATACCCAAGAAATTTCATGACTATAGGTCATAGGGTCTTGGCAACTTTTTCGCGAAAGTGACAATTTTCGTTTTCACGAAGTAACGCTCAAGTTCCATTTACCATTGTAATGTATGGCATGCACTCTGCTCAAATGCGAGCAAAAACGTTTTCAAGAAGTAAACCTATTTCTTGTTTGAGCGCGCGCGCGCTGACCTCCGTTTCCACGAAGTTACACTCTTCTAGTCACACTCTTCTACTTCGTGAAAACGAAACTTTACAGTTCGCAGCTTTGTTTGGTTTCACAATTTTTTTCCCTCTTATTTCTTGTTGTTTTAATACACAAACGGGTCAAAAAGCAACTTTAATAACATCAGTACATCAAGTGTCCACAACGAGAAACCCAACTGAAAATTCTCTGCAGTTTTGACACAAAGTGTTGTTCTAGAAGGCGTTCAACTTTAACTGCCGTTTTCTCCGATTGCTAGTTTTTACCGGTATTTACATGAGTTTTACTTCGAGCCGTCGGTGACATTCTGGCCATAACGCATCTAGTGAAGTTTGCTTGATAGTTTTTCATGTATGGGTCGGGAAGATGTCCGCATCATAACAGCTGAGCACGTAAGGATAGGTCCTAGCGATATTGTGCTGTTTAAATTAACTGTGATAAGCCCATCATCATTTTTAGACAAAGCTTCTTTGGGGCATTTCATTAACAAATGAAAATATTAATTACAAATGATAAAATTACAAAATCTATACAAATCAAAATATAAATAAATATAAAAACTTGTTAGTTATGAACTTGGAATGGACTGATGTAGGCTTAACGTATTTGTTTCTAATTCAGGAATGCTTCATATGGCAAAACCGAAGAAGAATGGGACGGCCATCTCACTTTGTAACTACATGTATTAATAAGATATTAAAGCCTCGAACTAGCGGTGATTGATTCATTCTTCAATGACCTTGAAAAGATCGACATCGTTATTCAACTGCTGCCTTTTGCTTACCACCGCCTGTAGTCCCTATAACGTGGCGACGTTCAGTGGCGCACCCAGGATTTCTTTTTACAAATTTGTTAAAAGTTAAGTTTTTTTTGGTTGTTTTTTAAATTACCCAAATGTTTTTGCTGCATAAAAAAAAAAATGGTTTTTTTTTGGTTGAGGGGCGGCCTATTTGTGGTGGCGCCACTTACACCCCTATTATACTACTCGAAAACAAGCCACATTCATATCATCAAGGCTAAATCATCGTGGGACTAAAAAAGAAAACAAAACAAAATAAAAAAACCCGGGGGGGGGGGAGCGCCCCACCCTCCTTGGGTGCGCCACTGTCGACGTTAACCCCGACTGTAACATACTTCTTTGTTGACCAACTTCAAATTCATTCAGAGAAATACTGGTACTTTTACCTAATTAATGCTCGTTATTTAACCTCTGTGAACAATTACGGTGTTATGAAATTTAGTCCGAAGTTCTAAAACAGTGGCGTCTGGAAATTTGGCACAAAACGGCTGAGTATATCCCTTACGTGTATGGCGCACTTGAATAAATCCATGAAAATACCAAATTAACATTTACAAATTTCGGTAAAGTTGATACATTCTAATTCACCACTATTATCTCTACTTACAAACCCAACTAAGTTTGTATTTTCTTTTTGGGGGGAAATTTTCAAAGGGTTCAATGTGCACTTGGAAATGAAATCGGTAAATCACGCCGAATACAATTTTGCTTCTAACTTTTTAACCATGGTTTACGGGTAAATGAACTCGTAATTATAAAAGGGAGTGTTAAGAAATTGATGAAATGCCACTTTCTGTGAAATTTCAGTTAACCCTTTTGCTCTTGCTAGGCGCTACAGGCGAGAAATCAAAGTCTGTCACGTAAGGGGCCGCGCCACGTTAGGGTCACTCAACAATATTTAAAAGAAAAATACGTTATTTGAGAGAGCCGAGGTGAGCTTTTTATAATCGACAAAAACTCGCCCCTAAATGGGAGGGCGAATCAAAGGGAGCTTTAAATTGTCAACAGAAACTCGCCCCCTTATTGGGAGGGCGTGTCAAAGTGAGCTTTAAATTATCAACAGAAACTTACCCCCTTATTTGGAGGGCGAGTCAAAGTGAGCTTTAAATTGTCAAAATCTCGCCCCCTTAATGGGAGGGCGAGTCAAAGAGAGCTTCAAATTGTTAATAGAAACTCGTCCCCAATTTCATTGTCGTAGAACACTGCTGGCTGGAACACATTTTTTTCCCTGGATGTAGGGGGTGCTGAAGCAAATTCCAGCACCCCAATCCAAAAAGTTTGGGGATGCTACAGCACCCACAGCACCCCTGTTCCCGCAGGCTTGAAACTTGATTTCTATACTAAACCCTCACACGGTAAATCCTGGCGGGTACCATTGCCTTAGCGTACGGAAGTTGTTGTTTGACACGTATCAATGATTTTCTATACAGGCTCTTAACATATGAAAAGAGTCAATATTGTCCAACAAGGCCTTGACTCAAAGCTTAGAAATGCTTTTGGGCTTGAGCTTTATAAATATTTTTTTTTCAATACAAACTGTTTTCGTGTGTGTCTGTATTTGATTGCTTGGTCTTGGTGGCTCAACGTCCCCCATGATGGATATGAAGATTGATGATGATATGTGTGTGTGTGTGTTTATTTTATGAACCGGAGCATCGCCATTCAAACCGAAATGGTAAAAACCTCTAGTTTATAATTCTAATACGAAATAGAAGTCACGGACCATACATACTTATTTTAAAAGTCTTTGGAGAAAGGAAGTTACTATAATAGACATACTATATGTAAAACACATCCAAAGATGGATTTCTTTAAAATAAGCGACTTTTTCAAGGGAATAAAAATGTTCCAGAAAACTGAACCTGTCTTACCCCTCGAATCATTTTCCAAGGAATAATATTTTTCATAGGAAAAAAAATCAGTGTAGCAGTGTAACATGTGGCCCTTTCTGTCATAATCAACATTTCATTCCTTGCTTGATAATCGTCTTCACGGTGGTAAAGACTGAGGATTCGGTAGTCATTAGCAAACATGATGACTGCAGTTTGAAGTTTAGAGTTTGCCAACTTGGTGTGAGATAACTCCAAACTTGGTGTGACAAAAGGCTAGGAATATATCAACAGGTTATAATACTTTGAACTGCATTTCATCGTGTTATTAATTAACATGTCAGAAGTTTCTGTAATGATACATCTTCCCATTTGTTTACCGCCTTGCTATACAAAAGTTCAGTCGTCACGTTTTATTGAATCGTGAAGGTAGATGAAGCTAGCTGAATCCAGTTTGATTTCGTGCCGTGCACACGTGGTCAAGGGAAATCAGCATGGGCGAAACTCTACGCATGCGTGTATGAATTTTCATTGATGCATTCTTTGTGAACTGGTGTATTGCGCATGCGTGGGCCGCTGGGCAGTGGCGCACCGTTACATATTGCATGACTATTCTGCCACTGGCAAACCCAGGCCGGTGTTGCATATTGATTTATACTGGCTAAACCAACAAAACGGAACCTTATTAATTGAAGGACATCGGCGTAGGAACCCGGTACAGTATACACAAACAATCTGCAAGGTGGACCATGTCACAGATGTTTTCTTTTTGTATCTACCCTGATCGAGATTCAAGATCTAGCACATCACCTCTTCGAAAACATATTTGCCAAAAATAGTTCAAAGACCGGGTCAGAGCTTGGGCCCCTTCATTTCTACTAAACCCCAAATCGTGATTTGGCCGGCGCATAGGCATTTTTTGGCCTATTTACTGGTCTGCCCCACCCGTAATCTATAGTTGAGTGCTCGGGCACAACCCGACCACTCTCTGTTATTGTTCTGATAAATCTTTCTTTTTTTTCTGGACAATACTTTTACGCGGGTTTTCTCCTAAATGGTTTTATGATATGAACTTGTAATCTTTAACATATATCGGCCCTCATCTTTAGTGGTGCGTATTACTGTGACGTTATGATGACGTCATCTTTCACCGATAATTCTTGAACAAAACGATCAATTGTTTTTCAACCTTGTAATCAGATAGATCATTAATTGATGAACATGTTTTGTTTTGTACGTTAAATCGCTTGACCTTTACCTCTGGGTCTACCGGAAGGTCAAAGTTACTAGATCAATTCAAAACGAAGACTTTAGCCTGAAATCAAAATAAAGCAACAATTCTTCCAAACGGTTTACGGTATGATCATAAAACCTTGTGTGAACTTGTACCATGTAACGAAGATGTTATTAATTGTGTTACTTCATCATGACGTCATCAGGTATCAAATTAAAAGCGATTTAAGGGCAAATTTTGACAAAATAGTTTGCGCTATATCTTTTAAACTTTCGTGTGTTTTTTTTTCGTGAGGTTGTATAGACTTTGCCGTGAGAAACATTTCTTCTTCCCGGACACAAAACTGCCCCTAATTAGGAGGGCGAGTCAAAGTGTGCCCCAAATTGTCAACAAGCTAGTGAGCTTTATTGTCAACAGAAATTCGCCCCCTTATTGGGAGGGCGAATCAAAGAGAGCTTTAAATTGCAAATAGAAACTTGCCCTATCAGGTTGGCGAGTCAAATTGTACTTTAAATTGCCAACAAGATAGTGAGCTTTAAATTGACTCGCCCTCTTATTGGGAGGACGAATCAAAGAGAGCTTTAATTTGTCAAAAGAAACCTGCCCCCTTATTGGGAGGGCGAGTTAAAGTGAGCTTTAAATTGTCAACCTAAACTCGCCCGCTTATCGGCGGGGGGGGGGGGGGGTCACAAATGAGCTTTACATTGTCAACAGAAATTTGCGCCCGTATTGGAAGGGCGAATCAAAGTCAAGCTTTAAAATATCAACAGAAATCCGACCCCTCCCCCCATTATTGAGCAGGCAATTCGAATTCAGTTCTCAATTGTCTACAGAGTCCGCCCCATATTCAGAGGGCGAATCAAAATATCATATCAATTAAATATGTTCCCTTATTTGGAGGATAAATCAATATAGTAGAGCCCCTAACTTTAAAAATCCGCCCCCAATTTTTGTAGGGCGAATCAAAGTATACTCCTCAGTTAAAATGTCATCAGAAATCCGCCACCTTAAATGGGACGATGAATTTAACCTCCAAGTTGTCCACAGAAATCCGCACCTTATTGGAGAGGGTGAATCAAAGAGTGCTCTAAATTGGCAAAAGAAATCGACCCTAATATTGAGAGGGCGAATCAAAGCTGGGAAAGTGAATCGAAGCATTGCGCTATGATCAAAGTAAGCTCTAATCTACTTTTCAACAGAAATCCGATTACTGAATCACTCTGGAAATATGCAACACTTCACAGGGTTTATGTTAAAAAATAATCTGGACAAATATCCAATAGTTTGGTGATTGGTCATTCTTTTCTAGAGTGATTTGAATATTCAGAAATAGGTGTACTCAAAACAGTTTTGTACTCATTTTCAGAAGTATGATTGCCACTTAATTCAGTCAACAAAAAACAACAACCCATACAAGTCAGTTCATTATCTCTTGGTTGGTTGATAGAGCATTCATACAATTACTTTTCCGAAGTACAAAACAATAGTCTTCTCAAAAAAAAAAAAAAAAAAAAGGTAATGTAATGTCAACCTTATAGTACTCAAACATATTATTCAATAAATTTCATCTATGACTTAGAAAAGTTTGTACCCAATATGAGATTGATGTGTTTATTAGTCATAGTCATTAGTTTTTCTTTATCTTATCAGATCGGTGTTTTTTTAGAACGTCAATAGTTATTTCACCTTGCAGTCGCACGTTTGTGGATATAACATTTCGCTTAGTACACACGATGAAAGCTGTTTTTGAATAACAAATAGTTTATGAATTTAAACTCGTTTTTTTTTTGAACAGTTAATAATATGGACTTGTGGTATAGATTGTTACGACTTATTCCTTATTCTTGGACTTACAATCTAGCTTAATCCTTAATGATATAGTCCTAAACGGTAGTTGTAGTAATATTCTTGTAGTTTTTGCAAGAGACTGGGTGTGTTTCGAAGTATCGTTTTGTAATTAGTCCTAAAACGGACGTTGTCGCAAGATGGCGGCTATCGCCGATCTTTTGGCGGGAATTGCCATTTCAGTGGTTTAAATGATTTATACTTGTCATGCTTTAGCCATCCCTTTGATATTTCATTTTAGTAATTATTGTTTAGCATTAACTTTCAATTACTTGGCTTAATCGTCCATGGAGACATATTTTACATTTAGATATTTCTTATAATTTGTCATGTAAATTTTTATTTAGGCACTCTATCCTCTGTATTTGAGGAGACAACATTTGATTTACTCTTCTCTTCATTTTACAGAAATAAAACAACAGAGATAACAGAGAATTTTTTTCAGCCGTTCCTCCTATATGAACAACTTGTGCGCATCTGCTCACGGAGCCCCGTGACCCTACGCTCAGCGCATGAAAATGACAGGAAAACAGAGCCCTCATTGCAAACTTTTGTCAGTAAAAAGAAAGTACGTCTATGTTCCTCACCAACTCGCTACGCATTTGAAATTTCAGATTATTACCTGTAGATTGGTTATTTTAACAAATATATGATGCACGAGGAAAATGGGCTTTTTCACTCCAAAAACGGGCGTAAAACATCAAAATCGGCAAAGTCAATGGAGGTCAACAAGATTATTGATCATTTTCCGGTGGGTTGTCTCACTAAACTAAACGGCATAGTCGTTTTCTTTGTCCTACAGACTAAACTCGCACTTCTGAATAAACTACATGAAATTTCCTTTCCACTCATATAAGAATCATTTTGATTGGAAGAGTGGATGAAAGGGCTTTTTTGCTTCCAATCATGGAACGTCTCTCTTCCATACCATGACCTGATTATAATATGCAACGTGTTTCTGTAGTCTGGCTCCATGCATACAATAACCACGCGTGTATTGGTAAGTTGAACGGGGAACAAGGTCAGGCCACGCGTTCGTCTAGCCGCATTATTGAAGCACCCGTTGGGAAACTCTTCGTTGTGTCCTCTTGATTGTTCGTTTTTCACCAATTCATGATCAACGCCTTAAAACTACAGTTTTCAGTGCATGAATATACCTTCATACCACAAGTTTTCTGTTATTTACATAACATTCTCTTGATATCGATAAAATGAGTCTTTGTGCAGTTCATGTTTGTCGGACCATAGCATATTAGTCCCGAGAGGGGTGTATTTGTGCATATGGTTTGCGTTATCTCGCCTTCATAGTACAGTCTACATACGTATCACATTAATAAGGGGTTTGCTTATCCAATCTTGTATTACTACCATTGTGAGTGTGCTAAAGAAACATGAGTATTTCTTACATTAAAACTTCATTTAGCTGAACGTTTTTTCACTCCAAAACTTGTATTGTGTACGTGTACATGTATATGCTAAATAATGTGCACGGCAGCTAGAATCCCTCATTGTGTTAAATGGTCCGATCCATTTGAACTGTTACGCAATGATTGTGAGTGCTGTCTTTACACAAGGTCCGAGCCCCACGCACCCAGGGCCCGTGATGTATTGCACAAATTCCGGGCAAAGTTGTTCATATATTCCCATTTCGACACCGATCCCCCCGGTGTCACAGAAGGAAGGTTTTTTTTCTCCCTCTTTTTTCTGCTACTTCGACATGCTTCTGAAATATGTAACAAAATGGCACTTGGGCCACTAGGCCGACTTCAACAAAAAAAAACTCTGGCCAATCGGTTTTTACTAAACATGTTGTTTTCCATAATCACCCGTATAGGCATAGCCGAATGCTTCTTCTCGAAGCATGGAATAATGTCTGCCTTCTCTGAATAATAACAATCAAGTCTCAAGCCCGCGGGAACAGGGGTGCTCTGGGTGCTGCAGCACCCCAAACTTTTTTGATTGGGGTTCCGGAATATGCTTCAGCACCCCCTACTCCCGGGAAAAAATGTGTTCCAGCCAGCAGTGTTCTACGACGATGAAATTGCTCCGCTTCGCTATACAGTATATATGCTTGCTCTACAAATATCCCCTTCGTTTTGTTCCTTTCTAGTTTCGCCGAGGCTAAGCGCAGCGCTTCGAAAGTCTAGCACAAACACTGTAAAATATCAAGAGGAGGTATTTCTAAATCTTCAGGCAGTGCAGAATCGATATTTCTTTCGAGGTTCCCACAATATGACATGTCTGTGAAATTTCTGCAATGACGGAAGCTTTTGACCCGAAAGCAATAACCTCAGCCATGACAATGGTGTCAAAGTTGATTATGCCTGCCAGGATTTTTTTCTTATTCGATCTTTCAATAGGGGTAAACGTTCATACCTTTCCCCTGAAGGTTTCTTTTTCATTGAAAAGTTCCATTGACGTTGCTAGCATTCTGTACTCAAGATTAACAAAGCAATGTTCACCGTGACACATCCCCAACATAATAAGAGTGGGACAGGTTGTTATTGAAACTAGTCATGCTTTACGCCAATTCCAGTGTAGTTTCGTTTTAATAAAAAGCTATTCATGCTTAAGGCCAAACAAAAAAGTCTCCGGTTTCTGGTATGCGCGCGCGTCGCTGTAGCCATGCGCTTTGGCAAAATGAACAATTTTTTTTTTCAATAATAGATGATGTCTCAAAACCGCCAAACTCACTGGTTTGACTGGAATCCTGCTGCTGCACAATTTTAACGTGTTTTTAGATGGGGTTATGATCGAGAATTAAGCTTCATGTGGCCTCTCTGGACTCCCATAAATTTGCACTAAGTTTAGTCGGGCACCATTTGCAGTTATCGGCATACATTTGAAGCAAAAAAAAAAGAGGTTAAAAAAAAACGCCGTGTCGCCGCACCATTTTTTGGGCAAGCTCCATACCAGAAACCGGATTTTTTTTTTTTGCCTTACCCTCTGCAAGTTTTTTCTCATAAAAACCCAGTAGACCGATAAATCCTTGCTAGCCCCAAACTTGCCATGCACCCATTCCCTGTACCAAACAAATACCACTGCAAATATACCGAGAGCTATACATCGTTTGGCGAGTTAAACCTATGTGAATATTTTTTATGAACAAAAATTCATCCGCTTCCACTAGGCCAAAAGAAGTCTCCGGTTTCTGGTATGGAGCTTGCCCCAAAAGTGGTGCGGCGACGCGGTGTTTTTTTTTTTTTACCTGTTTTTTTTTTTTGGCTTCAAATGTCGGCTGATGACTGCAAATGGTGCCCGACTAAACTTAGTGCAAATATATGGGAGTCCAGAGAGGCCACATAAAGCTTATTCTCGATCATAACCCCATCTAAAAACACGTTAAAATTGTGCAGCAGCAGGATTCCAGTCAAACCAGTGAGTTTGGCGGTTTTGAGACATCATCTTGTATTGAAAAAAAAAACTTTTTCATTTTGCCAACGCACATGGCTACGGCGAAGCGCGCGCATACCAGAAACCGAAAACTGTTTTTTTTTTGGCCATATGGATTTTTTTTTTTTTTTTTAGATTAAGCCTAATGTGAAAAAAAAATAGTCTGTCACGAGTCAATATGACCGATTAGGCTGGCGTTTATCGCCACCAGTTTCAATAGCATGAGACGACTGGGAATATTTATATTCCCCAAGGACCGGATGCTTACCCATCGCAGGTTGATCCCCGGCTTATGATGGTACCCTTTTAAACTCAAGGGTGGAGAGAGGCAAGTTGGAATAGAGTGGCACAGCATATACCCGGCAGCTTGATTCAAACCCATTACCCTCTGATCATGTCATATAAAACCCTAACTACTAGGCTACATGTACTCCCCAAATGAGATTGATGACTTACATGTAGTTTTAATTCATTATAGAGAAATCGTTTTCACGAACATTTGTCTTTAATGTAAGAATGACTTTTGACTTTTGTTAGTTGGACTACCCCTAAAAGGGCCGGTTGGGGTTGGCCGAATTCTCCCCCCAATCTGTATCCACAATACCCAAGCATTTTGGGTTTTTTTTTAGGGGGGGGGGGGGTGGGGGGGGGGGTTGACGCGAGCTGTCCTGATTTTTTAGCCTCGACTCTTGCGTATCGTTTAAAACCAAAAACCTTAATTTTGGAACACGGTTCTTGAAAAATTGAATTCCCCTATATACGTAGTGTACACATAGCAGAATAAGCATTGGTGCATACAAATAGTTTATTAATGATAAATAATAATTTGGGAGGCTAATCATCTTTACTCGCAGCTGGTATGCTGAATTGCAAAGGACGTGGCTACGACGTGGTCGAGCCGCGCGCTGGCACGTAAAGGCGCCTACGGCTGCCGGCCACATCAACCCATATAATGACCACGGAGCTCAGCCTGAGATCGAAAGTGTTGATTTTTTTCGGAGGGAGAAAATCGGAGAAAAACCATCCTGGTACAGGAGAGAACCAACACACAACTCTCCTCACATGCGATCCGCCAGGATTCGAACCGTGGTCACCTTGGTGATAGGCGAGTGCTTTACGCACAAGCCACCCATGCAACCCAATTAATTAGCCATCATTCCAAAAACCTTCGACGTGTAGTCATGATATTTCTTTGGTGTGTTCATAAAAAGTTGTTCTATGCATGTAACAAGTTTGACAATTGTTCGTCACTCGATAGCAAATATCTGAAAGGGGAGCAGAATCCACCCCGCCCCGCTCCACCCCCCCCCGGAAATTATCAGAATAACCCGCCCTTTAAGAGTTAAAAGCAAGATCCAGAAAAGAATGGTTCTTGGTTTACTCCTTTGAAATGCACACCTGCTTACCATCAAAGGGCGAAGGCCCTCTTCAGATAAAAATGATTTTTTAACCCACCTGTGTTTCTGTTGAAACGGTATGTACAATCATTTTGATTTTTATGCAATTTTGATTATTTGAAGTGACTTGGTAAGTCAATACTATTTTCACTTTGGGAAGGATTCTGTCATCAAATCAGTAATACCCCCGTCACACCGGAGGCGCGGTGCCACTACGGTTTTTGGCCAAAACCGCCATCATCGTAGTGACACCGGCAGAAGTTTTTTCATAGTATTCCCCTACCCGTGAATACCCCCGTCACACCGGAGGTGCGGTGCCACTGCGGTGCTTGTACGGCATAAACCGCAGTGGCACCGCCATGATCGCCGTGGTTCTGTAATGGTTCCGTCATTGATCGCCGTAGCACCGCGGAAAACTGTCAAAACCGCAGACCTTCGCGATTGCACAGGGGTTGTACTGCGGAGGCACGGCGGTGATAGAGGTCCTACTGCAACCCACGGTGGCACTGCGGAAGTTTTGAACATGTTCAAAGTTTACGCCGTGCCACCTCCGGTGTGACGGGGTATAAGCAGTTTTCAAGATAATTGTGGGCAATTAAGGGCTAACAACATGCCAACATGTCATTCGTTTAGTTTTCAAATGTGTGCATAAAGGAAAACGGAGATGAGCAATGAAATACTATGAAGAAAAGGATGCTCGGAAGACGTAAAGAAACGAAAAAAATTACAATAATAATTTCAATTACTGGAAATGGATACCTTCTAGGGAGGCATTTCCCCCTAGAATCATGCACAAGCAATCGTTCCTGAATGGCCCCGTGATGTTTTGCGTCTTGAGGAATCGATCTAGTCTATTTGTGACTGGAACAAAATGTTGATGAGAAATATGACTTCGAACATTAGGGGACATTCATAAAAATATAACTTGACTTCCCAAGTTATAATGTTCGATGATATCTACTTCAGGGTACATTTTCATGAATTTACCCAACACTCAGATAATGATCAACTGTGAAAATAAACTTACCTTTTTAAAGTCTTTGTTTCTTCAAGTCTCTCAGATACGCGTTCTATGATATGTGCCTTCAACGCTGAAGTCAGTACTACATGTACTAATTCCAAATCCAATGACAGCTTAATACATAATGCAAGTTGAGTGACGATGTTGTTAAATAACGTGCGCTTAAGTACTGGAAATGGTTGACATGCTTGAATAGAAAACTTTAAAAAAAAATAAAAGATTTTTTTGGCTGTGCTCCCTGGCTGTCACGGTTGCATGGGTAATCATTGAAACTGCTAGCGTTCATTAACTTCTTTTTAACCCACTAGCCCATTGGGGCGCAGGGGCTCATCTCTTGTTTTGAACTCCCCATGCAAGATCGTGACCGTTTACTTAAACAGAGAAACAGTGGACCCAATATAGAAGGCGCCTGTTAAATGGTCAGAATCTCAAGGTCAAGACGCAGTCTTGTTTTGAATAATTATTAACCGAATCTGCTTGTATTGGTATAGACCGTGGTTGTGCAAGGGGCTTTTTTCCATAGAATAATTTCTCGGAGGCAGATGACCGTAATTATACAAACAAGGTGCCATTTTGAAAGACATATTTTCCAGTGTTGTAGTCGAGGCCACAACCTCCGAGGCCGAGGCCAAGGCCGAGGCCACAGCCTACGAGGCCACAGCCTCCGAGGCCACAGCCTCCGAGGCCACAGCCTCCGAGGCCACAACCGCGAGGCCAAGGCCAAGGCCGAGGCCACCACCTCCGAGGCCAAGGCCGAGGCCAGCTATCAAAACACGTAATAAAATATAAATCACTAAAACAAGGCTAAGATTATGTTGGAGTTTTAACATCTTTTTAGTTGAATTCACTGAGTTTTGGAGTGCCTGGCTTACAACTTTACAGCTTGCAATGGGTTTCCTCTTGTAGGGGGTCCGGCGAATTTTATTTTCTAAAGGAAGAAATCTCAAGTTTTGTATCACTGAAAAGCAAATTACACGACAAAGTCAATGGCGTTTGAATCAGGCTCATAGGTGTTTGCCCTTTGGAGATACTACAATTTAAATGGCCAAATGGTGAGTTTCTATTCTGTAAGATTTACAATATTTACTTTTAGCATGTTTTATAAATCTTATTTTCAAAACCTATCCAAATGCTTAATATCATAGGAATTCCCATTAAATAAACAACAACTTGATTTTTGAATCAGGTTTTAACCACTCATAACCAAAAAGTTACGATCCCCCCGACCTTTGCACTGTCCAGGCTTGCGCCGAGCAAACACCGCGATGCGACCAGACAGTGCCAGACGGCCCGCCGTTATGCACGGGCAAAGTATAGTTCCAGTCCCGCTCCGCACAACGGGATAAGTGTTCACGCATTATCAATAGCGCGGTACCAGACAAAGTCTGGCAATGGCCAATCCCGCTCCAAACAACACGGCAACACGGAACATGCGTGCATGATAACACTCAGTTCATCAAAATGACCATGAATTCTCGGATCATCCGATTTGAATCCAAAGGCTTCGAAGAATCTTAAGATCATGGCAAGAGGTAGGGAGTCCAGAGGTTTTGGCCGTATATCTGTAACCACGCAAAAATAGTCAATTTCAAACCGTGCTTTTACATGTAATAAGTATCAACATGGCTCTAAAAATACAAAAAAAGTATCCTTGTACCACGAGGAATACTGACTCCTATTATTAAAACATTTATTCAGAACTTTGCATTCATTTGGATGGAAAAACGAATTCTGAAATCGCGCTTTCCATATCGACCATTTGCGCCAAACATTACCGTGTGAGCCGGAACTTTCATTTAAATCACTGTGTAAAAAAAAAATCTACTTGATAAATCGTAACTGTTTTTATCATATCTTTATGAAAAATAAATGGTACAGACTAGTACCCTAGATTGTACCCAAAAAGTTCAGACTTTTACTGAAACAGTGGCCCATAAAAAGAAATGATTAAGCTTGCCGCACCTTGCCGCAAATCATTTTTAAAGCTATAGTCCATCATTTGCAGCCATCCGAAAAGTAACTGGCGTAATTACTGTTGAAAAACAAACTTGGTTGAAAGATAGTAAGGGAACTAAACTCCCTGTGAAATTATTCTTTCTGGGAAGCTGTCATTTTGAAGTAATCAACGAAAGAAGGCATTTCCAACGGTGATTCTTAAGAAGCACCGTAGGAAAATTTAAATTAGTAGTTCGTTTAGTTATTCAGCGCAGCGCGCACAAGTATTAGAACGACGCACACACGCGCGCGGTTGTTATAATTCGTATGATCAGTGCGCGACGCCGCGTATAGCTGCAATTCAAAACAATTCAAAACATGATTCAGTAACTTTTGATTTGAAATTGAGATCTTAGAATGCTGCTTTTCTCGGAATGTACAGCTGAAGCTTAGCTGAAACTTCATCAGGTTAGTTGCTCAGTATCCTTCATTAGATTTTGAACACTTTTGTTGCTTCAAACGAACAAAATGCACTAATTACAAATGATGGACTATAGCTTTAAAGGTCGGGGTACAGAGGCGAAACGAGAAAATTATGTACAACACTGCAACCAGACTAGTCTACTACCACATGTTATTGTACGCATACAAGGGCGGATCCGGGGGGGGGGCAAAGGGGGCCAGCCCCCCAAAAAACGAAACCATTTTGTTTGTTTTATGTTACATCGCAATAAAGGCAGGCAATGAGTACACCACCATCTTTTCCTCAAAAAAACATTGGTTAAAGTGGTCAGAAATTGCCTCAGATCGCACCACAGAGCATCTAGAATCCGATTTTTTTTCGGGGCCCTTAAGCGGGCCCCGAACCCCACGCCGTATTTTTTTTGACCCACTTTTTTGGGGGACCCAATTTTTTTTGGCCCCCCCAAAAAATTGTGTTCTGGATCCGCCCTTGTACGCAGATGGGATTGGTGCCAGACTTATGTAGTCTGGCACGCGGTAACAGTTATAACGCTTGCACGCACGTAGAAAGCTGAAGCGCAGGCTAGGCGAAGATGCTATACGTGCGTGAGTACGTTCAATCGCAACCATTTCCAGTTCATTCGTGCGTAGATTGTATATGCGTTCGTTTCACGGAACCCACTGCGGCAGAATCTCGAGGGTTTGATACGGTAGAAAATTGAAATTAATTAGAATAGAAAACACACCGAAATGGGCGGCCTCGAGCCGGCCTCGACCGATTCACCGAGGCCCGAGGCCGAGGCCGAGGCCATGAAAATCGGCCTCTTGGCCGGCCTCGAGGCCGAGGCCGGCCTTGAGTCCTCCAACACTGTAAACAAACCCCCATTGCCGATCCACTATGCAAAGCTATTATTCTTTACTTAAGGAGAACACACAATAAATAATGTATTCGTTTGTTCTCCATCATAACATCACTCAAATGAAGTCCAAGCAGAATGTTTTAAACTTAACCTGTTAAAATTTCAGCACATTGAAATTACACTTTTCGTGAAAACAGTGAAATGCACAAGAAAGATGAGTGAATGCCAGCACTCTTCATCTCCACAAATCTGTCAATTAATTTTGATGTTGCCATATGGAGTTATTTCACTGGTTGTTTGGTACAAATACTATATATAATCAATGTCAACGTTTTCATAATAATTCCGAGGGTTCCTTTTCGGATAAATGCAAGTGATCCTCTATGCCTTAATAAGGGAGATGCCGTCATTCGTCATCCATACCAGTTCACGTTATATTGGCATTTTAGAGTTTCGGCGGACACTATCGTTGTATGAGGGTGTTAACTGGAGAGGCTCAACTTGTATTTATCCATTTCAAATGAAGGTTCATGAATTTCGCTGCTTTAGCGAATCGAATTATTGAACACAAATGTCTACAAAGTATTATTTCACTACAGTTTTAACTGAATCACTAGACATGTGTTTTTTTAGAGTATTCTTTTTTTTTCTGGTAAAAGTAATAATCCATGTTAGACCAATCATTTATTGGATAACAAATACAACATAGTTGGACGTAACCCTTGATTTTGAATTTCAAGGTCATTAAATTGTTCCAAAATTAAGTGCCACCAAATCTCACGAAACATCTTCACCGTTAGTTTTTCGAACGATACAATTTCTGGCGAAATAATTTCACAGGACATCTTTTACCATGCCCATTTCATTAACTTTTAGCACGTTTTCTTCCAGCGAATTTCCACCGAAAATCTAGGCGACATGCACTTTAGAGTATACTGGTGTCTGCAATAGGCCTGGTTCTTTATAATTCTGACTCATAGCGATCTGTCAACGTCTAGTAGTTTCACCATTTTGCATTCCGCAGTTTTCAACGCCGACTTCATGCGTGATTAGTAATGCCTGTGAGGCCATTCGCCATGAACCAGCAGAATGGAAAGGGTTCAATAGAAATCGTCGGTTGTTTACATGACAGTGGTTATCGAACCATGACATGGGAGAATACCCGTGACAAAAGCATGTTTTTCTGCAACTGTATTCCTCGTGTCGCTGGCCTGTAGTGAATTTTCACTGGAAAAGAGTGTTTGTTCTCTCTTTGGAATGATGAGAGTATAGATCTGACATTTTTAGTTTATATTCAGTATGTTATATAATTAAGCTCAAAATAACAAATTGAACAATTTTGCGGCTCCAAATTTGAGGTGGGCTATTAGCTTCGGTCCAAAAATTACGCTACCGGTTTTATATGATCGAAAAGAGCATTGCTCATAGCGATTTTTGGCAAAGTATGTACGTCTAGAGTTGGAAAATGTGTAATACTTTTGCAGTGTGAGCGGTGGCACTTTTTTGGGTGTTATCACTTTTCTCCATAGACTTTGTACACAATCCTTTCTCCATAGGCTTTATACCCGTTTTTCCTCAAAAATATAACTGACTTGCATGATGAGTTTCGCGTTCACTCTTTCAGTTTCGAGTTGACCATGGCTTTGCATGGTGAAGATACTAATGAAAGGTTTGCGGAAACACCATGTGCGAATAATTTCTCAACTAAGAGAATGGTTCTGAAAAGAACCAGAGGTATAAACTCGACGTTCCGGTCAGTATGCTCTGACCGTCTTCAGGAGAGTGCCTAAACTCTAAGAAAATGAATACTTAAGTAGCAAAAGGTGAATTCAATGGAGTGTGAAGTTGCATCCTGTGAGGATGCAAAGTAGACAGGATCCTAGAGCAAGCTTGGTGCCCACTGAAGTGGAACAGTAGGGTTGCAGTGTCAGTAGAGGGAGGACCTAGGGTATAGGAGACCCATCAGTCTAAGGTAGTATATGGAACGGTCCGCTGGAACGGTCTAACGGAACGTTCCCGTTCCGACTTTTGAGACGCTCCCTTAGCGAACCGAATTTTTGAACATGAATGTGTACAAAGTATTATTCCACTATAGTTTTAACTGAATCACTAGACATTTTATTTAGAGTATTTTTTCTGGTAATAGTAGTCATCCATGTTAGACCAATCTTTTATTAGAAAACAAATACAATATGGTTGGACGTAACCCTTGATTTTGAATTTCAAGGCCATTGAAATGCTCCAAAATTAAGTGCGACCAAATCTCACGCAAGATGCATGGAGCATGTACTGTGTTCCTCATTGTAATCAACTCAGTTTCATATCTCATTATGTGCAGAATATTGTGTAGTGAAAAGGTTATTGTCCCTATTGAATTCCTTTTGTTCGTATTGATTTCTGTTTTGTAGGAATCCATTGGGGTGTTGGGGTGTTCTGGATGGATAGTACCTTTGGCGACGGGCAACCGCCCATGTTTATGGGGGCTCTAACCACTAGTTCCAACAGTTCACCCTAGCTCATGTATGGCTCCACTGAACTACTTGTGTACGGCAGTGGCCACACCCCGGTATCCTGACCTCGGCTGGTCGGCTAAACTACATGAGTAGACCTGTATGTTGGACTCCTGTAGGTGAGGGACCTCTCCAGTCTAGTACATACAATCTGTATCGGCGGAATAGGCAGGCTTGGTTGATAGGCTTGTTCACCTGGTTATGATGGCGTGCAGTACTTCTTTCTGTGGTATTCCTTAAGAGTGGTTTGGAGATTGTCATTTTCCCTGGCGTCACACTGAGTATTCAGCCTCTTAAAAACATGATGAGTTCAGCCTTCAGCACCAGGGTTAAAGCCCCTGCTTCAAATCTGCCCTCTCACGGAACTATTGACACTTTGTCTTATTACGACGGCGTCCGAAACCCTCTTGGGAGGGCATCATCTGATAAAAATAGTTTCCGGAAGGGTCTTGCTTGACCTAGAAAAACTATCCTTTTTTGATCAGCTTAATTGTCACAGTCTCTCTTCGCTGTCATCAAGAGAGGAACTTAATAAACATTATGTGACTACAATTTATCTGTTACCTGCATCCAAGAGCACTGTCAAGTGAATCGACCTGAAGACCCTGATATCCGAATCTCTAGTTTAGGATCATCAACCATCTTCACCTCTTCCGCAACTCGGAATCGACAAGGTGCAGCCGTTGGTGGTGTAGCAATAACTGTTCAAACATCACTGCTTCCGTTGCTGACGTCCATCTCTAAGATCAACGACAGAATTATGCTCGCCATCTTTAAAGACAATCCTAAGACATACGTTGTCTCCTTTTACTCTCCCACTAACACCAGTGATAAGGCGTCTATTACTGGGTTCTACAAAATGTCTCAATGACACCATTGCCTCCATTCCCCTTACATGCCCTTCTTGACATCGGATGGGACTTCAACGCTCATGTTGCAAGGCAGTTCTCCTACCACTCTACTACCAACCGTAATGGTCAGCTCCTCAGTGACGTTTTCGATCGTAACAACCTTTTGATTGCCATCACACTATTTAAGAAGTCCTCCAAAAAGCTCTGGACTCACCGTTAACCTAACAAGTACCTGTCACAGATTGATTTCATCCTGTGCCGTAAACGTTGGAAAAACAGCATCCTAGATTATCAAGCTTTTCAACATCTGATCCAATTGGCTCCGACCATCGTATAGTATGTGATAAGATAAGGCCCAGTCTTCGTTCCACAAAACCTACTGCCCGTCCTAGACTGAACTGGTCTGCAACGCATTCAGATAAAGAACTTGCATCCTCTCTTGAGGACCGTATCACCCATGAGTGGTCCTCATTGTGCCCTGACGACCAATCTTATGGCTCTTTCGTCAAAGTGTGTGAGAGTGTTGGGAAGTCTCTCCTTCCATCGCAAACCAAACGACCACATACCATTGCATCATCTACACCAGTCAATGTAGCTCGAACAAATGCACTCACCTCTTTACAAACCAATCTTCCTGCTGCTCAATCCAACCTCAGCAGTGTCTATGCCGAGCAAGAAGACTGCAGAGTCAACAACATCCTCAGTGCTTTTGACGATCGGGAATCGACCAATTCCATCCAAAATGCCTGGAACTGGTAAAACAGCTCTCTGGTAAACGTTCAAACACCGTTTTCATTTAAGATAATGATCGACTTGCCTCTTGGAAATCCCATTTTGAGAACCTTCTCAGCTCTGGTAATGCCTCCAATGACCCAGTCTCCATTGATCCCGTCTTTGTTCCGAACCCTTACATCCGAACTGGCAAATTCTCCGAAACAGAGGTCAACATAGCCATTAAACAAGTGAAGCTTGGCGAGGCTTCTGGTGTGGACAACATACCTATTGAAGTTTCGATGCTTCCTAAACTTAAGAAATATCTCACACGGTTCTGCAATGCAACCCTTGAAGGTAACCGCCCTCTAGAATGGGGCCTGTCCAGCATCGTCCCAGTTCCAAAGAAAGGGGACCTCACCATCCCAGACATTTACCAGGGAATCAGCCGCGCTCAAACTGCTGCCCAGACAACTACCAGGGAATCAGCCTCTCTCAAACTGCTACCAAGGTATACAATCGACTACTTCTGAATCGCGTTCGTCCGGAAGTTGAGAAGATACTCCGTCCCAATCAAAGTGGCTTTCGGCCTCTACGTCTAACCTCTTCTCAAATCCTTGCCCTCAGGCGCCTTATTGAGGAAATTTGTAACCACCAGAAGGAAGGTGCCATCATTTTTATCTTTTTCCGTAAAGCATTTGACTTGTTGACAGACCAACAATGTTTAAGATCCTGCATGCTTGCGGTATCCCGGAGACCATTCATGCTATGAAAATTATGTATAAAGATACAAGTGCTTTTGCTCTCACTCCTGAAGGTGAATCTAGTTCGTTCTCCGTCAACAATGGAGTTCTTCAGGGTGATATTCTCGCCCCCTACCTATTCGTCATAATTCTGGATTATACCCTGCGGACAGCATTAAATGTCACCGATGGTCTCACTCTCTCACGCCGTAGGAGTAGTAGACACCCTGCCCAATACCTATCCGACCTAGAATATGCAGATGACATTAGTCTGCTTGCTGATACCATCCTTGATGCCGAATCTCTCCTCCACAAAGTAGAAGCTTGCTGCAAGTCCGTTGGTCTCTCTCTTAATGCAAAGAAGACTAAGTACATGGTCATCAACCCATCACCAGCACAGCTCATAATATCGAGTGTAGAAAAGCTCAAGCTGCTCTGTTCTCACTGACAAAAGTATGGAGATCCTCGATCTCCAAGTCCACCAAACTTAAGATCGTCAAGACCTCAGTAGAATCCATCCTCCTCTACGGTTGCGAGTCCTGGACCCTGACCAAAAAAGATCTCTGCATCAATTGATGGTACCTATACACGGATGTTGCGGGCTGTTCAGAACGTTTCTTGGCAACAACATCTCCCTAACTCTGTTCTGTATGGAACCATTCACCCTATCTCCACCACCATCAGACATCGTCGCCTTCGGCTAGCCGGTCACGTTTATCGACATAATGAGCCAGCTAGTCAAGTTCTCCTCTGGAATCCTGAAGCCCCTCGACGGAAAGGTCGTCCAAACATGACCCTGAAAACATCCATCAAGCTATAAACTGGTCTGAGTGGTCCATCTCTTTCCAACACTATGCTCGACAGGGACAGTTGGGCCCAACTCATCAAGTCATCATGAAAATGAATGAATGAAAAAGAAGAAGGATTCCATTGAAAGACATTATACTCACCCTCAGTTGTCAGCAACACCATGGACAATTTTAATGTTAACGGTAGTGTTACTTTAAAAAGAACAATGAATAAAATAACAAATAGAATAAACAACGGGCTTAGGTGAGTAATGCTCTTCTTTTTGGGGAGCATTTGTTTAGTTTAAAAAAAGTTCCTTTTTGTCCTTCGATGTCCCGTTTGACAATGCCATTCTTCAACGGCTTTGTTTAGTACACTGTATGTTTACCGCTGGCCTCAAGCTCTGCAGTGAATGTGATTCCTATTTCGCGATACATGTCAGATGATACTGCAGTTCACATATCCTTTACACAAATATCAGAAAAAAATATGTCGCATTGCAATCATCATGTTTCACTGACTCTAACACTGACTTTACGCAGAATAGCAAACACTTTACAAGAAAAGCTTTAATTTCCAGAATCACTTAATCACTGAACACGTGGTAAATTTCCGAAATAGGATAAGCAAAAAGTATATGTGCGTAGACACTGCCGTTTCAGATGTACATGCATTGGGTGCAGGTGAATAGGCCTATCCCTCCATGATGACAATAACTTAAGGTTAAAAGTTCATGGTGATATGGAGTGTTAAATAAGACCAGCAAGTGATCGACCTACTCGAAGACCAGACTATTCGAGTCGATAACGAAGGACCATGCACTGCGCTTTGCAACTCCTCTTCTTCGTGCTAAGGACGGGGTTTAGTTTCATGCTGACACAGAAGTAGCCATGTTCAGATTAGAAACATCGAGCACAAACTTCAAAAGCAGACAAACCTGGCCAAAATCCAGAACTAGAAGATCCAGAAGTTGGTCGATGCGGGCTATGTTAAGAGGACGAAGCTAACCGGACAGACGAGTCATGGTTCTGCCCACACTGTCCACACCGTGTTGTTGAGAACAATGGCAGTTTGACTGTTCCTCCGAACATGATGGGAGGATCCTCAACCAGCACCTCTTGCCTGGGCCCAAACTTGGTGCCTCCCTGCTTGGAGTCTTCCTCAGATTCCGCCAGCACCCATTAATGTAGCAATCTCAGGCGACATCCAGACTATGTTTCACCAGTTGAAACTTCTCCCACAAGACAAACTCTTACTGAGGTTTATTTGGCATAACGTCCAGAGAGATTTGATACCCTGTGGCGCCACTTTTGTTCTCCAGAAGCACTTACTTGTCAACCAGGAGGGAAATGACGATGTTTGTTGCGCCATCAAAACGTTTTTTTATATATCGACAGTGTCCTCAGTGCGTCAGAAGCCAAACAAAGTACGCCTCCCCTTATTACAGTAGGTACGTGATCATTAGTAGTTTATTATACAAATAATGAATGTTTAAGAGTGCAATGGTGAAAATATTTTCATGAGTTGAAAGATTGAATGTTCCATCAAAGTCAACCAGTTGAATAAAACATTTCATCTTTCGACAAATGAAAATATTCTCACCATTGCATGAATGCAAAACATTTTTTACTTGTTTTATAAAACATCCAAGTCGATCTTTGTCATTCGATTGGAGGTAAAAATTAAAAACGCATAAAATTCGCAAATCTGTTTCATATCCACAATTTTTTTCCAGCTTGTTATGGTTTACAAGTCAAATCATGGACAATAATGATAATTAACATTGTAAGTTCTCAAAGGGCAATTCCGTAAAAATGTCATACTGAGGGTCATATTTTTTTTATATAATAAATGGTCATGTTAGCTACCACTTTGAAGCAGATCAGGTACAAAATACCAAGATGCACTCAGTTATACATCAAATAAAAAATTGACATAAAAAGGGGTGAAAAAAGGCACTTATT
The DNA here is from genome assembly GCF_015706575.1 of Patiria miniata. Classification (NCBI taxonomy): domain Eukaryota; kingdom Metazoa; phylum Echinodermata; class Asteroidea; order Valvatida; family Asterinidae; genus Patiria; species Patiria miniata. The sequence continues at coordinate 495,592 of NW_024037067.1, forward strand.
GGTAAAAAAGCAAAATTTTTATAAATTGCAATTTTAAGTATATTTTGCCAATTAATTAAGTATATTTTGACAAATTTTGTTGAATTTTGCAATTTTGTAGCAAAAAGCTGTGTTTTATTGCCTAAAATCAACATTTGCATGTTACCCAAAATCCTGCCTCTTTTAACCCTAAAGGGGCCGGGTTATTTTGACCATCTCTCAGCCGGTGGGGGGCGGATTTTGCCCCCCCCCAAGATCTCAGCTATCGAGTGAAGAAAAGATATTGAAACTTGGTACATGCATAGAGCAACTCTTCATAAACATACCCAAAAAATGTCATGACCAAAGGTCAAAGGGTTTTGGAATTATGGCTAATTAATTATTCATATGTATGAATGGAAATTCTGGTTTGTGTACACGACGTATATTGGAAAATTCAGTTTTCACGGCGCGTAGCGCCGGAAAAAATTTCGCTGCGCGACAACCCCTTGTCCGATTGCCATGTTTTTGGTGTCAAAAGATATGCAAGGCTCGAGGCTAAAAAGTCATAAAAGCTCGTGTCGCGAAAAAAAAGATGTTTAAAGGCTATCGCGGAAAAAGTCGAGGGGGGGGGGGCGGATTCCGCCCCCCGGCCCTTTTACGGTTACATTTTAACACAACTATGTGCCAGTCTTTTACCAAAATATCTAAACAGTGTTTTTTTTAGTCTCTTATATTAGTTAGAATAAATTTCCTTTTTACCCCTCGAGCCTCTCGGCAGAGAGGTAAAAACAGCTATGTCAACGGCACTCTGCATCCCAAAAATCAGTCGATAGAATGATCGCTAGAAATCACCTACATTGCATTTCTAAATGACAGCATGCCAGACGAAATAATTTTACAGGCTGTTATTACCAGGACACTCTTTAATCGAAGTGCGCTTCCGATAATAAATTGGTGGGCTACATAGGGATGAATGCAAATGACATAACATGTACGGATATTATCAGACGGCTGTGGTGTGTATTATGCACACGTGATCGTCTAATCCACAGACTTTCTGCTAGAAGAACGATACCATAATTATGCCATGTGTGAAAAAATAAATCGGAACAAAAAGGACACACTTGTTTGGGCAATAACTCATGAAACGCCAAATGTATTCAATTGAAATTTCGTCCTGTAATTTGTCATTATATGTAACATCGGCAGATTTCAATTCATGAGAAACTGTCGAACAATTACAATAATAGGACCAAAATAATATAGCGTTTTAAATGTGAAAAATACAATCCGAATGAAAGTCAATGTTCATGGAACAAGGTTGAACAAGAGCAACATATTCCCCTTGCAAATGAATAAATGTCTGTTTTACTGAATTGGAAGTTCGTTTATTGCACTATTTAACGAGGGCATTTTAACCAAACTGTTTTGGCACCTAAAATATTTCGCCATAAAAAGGGTGCGCTAAACGACATAGTGTCTCGCACGGAGACAAAGTTGCCTAACGGTCTACTTTAATTTTCTTTCAGTAGACGGAGGGCGCGCCATAGGAGTAGTGGTCACAACCACTGACAAAGCATCAACATGGATGCCTCATAGTTTTTAAATATTTAGACTTCAATTAATTCACCGTACACTTTGGGAGTTTACATATCTAAATGGAATCCAGTGAGAGCAACTTTCATGTCTTTTATGTGCAATTGTTTTGGTTCTACAGAAACCTGATATTCATCTAAACATTTAAATTGCTCAAAAGTTACAATCAATAATTACAATGGCTTGTCTCTAATACAAAGCAGCCAATGTGGCAAAAGCGATAATTGTAATCCATGCATTTCATAAATACAATATGGCTGGTACCTCCCTTAAAGTATTAAAAGCAAGTTCTGAGTTTGGTCCCGTTGATTTCAGAAAAACACAAGGTTAACCTAGTTGTATCCACTATCAATAACAGAGCATTTTTGTTGAATACTTTAATATCAAGCACAAATTGTCAAAATTTCACCACGCCTGAGAGGTGTTGTTGCACATGTGTTGCTGCACATTTGTTGCTGCACATGTATTGCTGCACATGTGTTGCTGCACATGTGTTGCTGCAACGCATGTGCACCAACACATGTGCAGCTACACATGTGCAGCTACACATGCGTTGCTGCACATGCGTTGCTGTACATGTACCTGGAAGAAAAAAAGGTGAGTCAACAGCTTTTTTTCCGTTCTGCATTAAGCTTAATATTTACAGCCAAGCCGTTGTGCTAGCGAGAATAGAACATGTCACACTTCAAATTGATCTTGGTAGCTGAACTAGAACAATTAATATTGTCCCAACAATAAACTGATTATCATTGAATGGCCCACCATGCTTAGTTAAAAAGACACAGACTCTGTATTCATAATAAAACGCCAGAAAAACCATTGCAGTTCAACTTTCCTTAACAATCATTGATATACTATCTTTTCAATATTCTTAATACAAACTTCACTGGCTGTATATAAAATATTAATAGATATACATCATTTTCATTTTAACATACATGTATATGTATTACGAAATACAATATGCTATACTTAGGTTAGTGTAGTATTGAGGCAGCATGGAAACCTGTTCCCCTCTATATTTAGTTTGAAACCATATCAGTAAAAGTTTTTTTTGGTTTGTTTGTTGACCATTATACTATAAACATAAACAGGTACATGTATACATTACTGATGTAACAAAAGCATGTTTATTATTCTATTAAGGTTTTTAGAACAATACACCCGATAATTAAACTGTATGGCTTAAATAATTCTGTTGCAAAGACTGTGGGGTATAGGACATAGGGCTGGTTCCCATTTTCAGACAATCTAATCTATTTAATATCTTGCAAAGTTTGTGGTGTTCAATATATAGGTGAAACGAGAACTACACTCAAGAGACGTTTCTACGGCCACAGATCCACAGTCAACACCCATAAGCTGGATACACCCGTAGGACATCATTTCAATCTTCCTAATCACTCAATTTCTGACATGATTTTACAGGGCATTGAGGCACTAGGAAACCACAGAGAGATTGTTCGTCTGAGTAGAGAGAAACTATGGATAAGACGTCTCCAGACCATTCAACCCCATGGTCTGAACATCCAAGAAGGAAATGACTAATAACTTTTTGTCTTTGCCTTCTCCTTTTCACCACAGATAAGCCCCCCCCCCCTCCTCCAGTCTGCCTCATTCACCAATTAACTACCTTTCTCTCCCTCTCCCCATCATTGACTTTGTCCTTTGTGTTCCCCACCTCTTGTGGTCAACCATCCCCTTCCCCCAATCCCCCTCCCTTTTGTTACCCTCCTTTCTGTTCAGCCGCCTGCTTTCTCTGTGTATTTTCCTCTGCATCATCTATTTCCACTTGACTGCTTTTGTTACATCAGTAATGTATACATGTACCTGTTTATGTTTATAGTCTTGTCATTTAGCCTTCGAGAAAGACTCTGCTAGGGTCGAAACGTCAGGCCACTAACTATTTTTTTGCATTTATACCATAGGTCCTTTTGGTTGGTAAGCAGTTTGCAACAGCTAATTCTATTTTTCATTATACAAAAGATAACACCCCGCTCAGCTGCACGAAGAATTGATTTGCAAAACTGAGCGAAGCCGTGAGACGAATTAAACAGACTTTACACAGTTCGGGCCAAGCAGGGGCGGCAGAACCGAGGGGGGGGGGGCGCTATGGGTGTTTACATTTCAGAACGGATGTGAAAAAAATATATAAAAAAATACCCCTTTTCGGTAATGCACCCCCCCCCTTCCCATTTGAAACCGTTCCACCGCCGCTAGGGCCAAGTGAATTGCGACGAACACCTTTGCCTTTGGTTTTTAGAGAGGGCGCTATTGAAGCATTCATCAAGTGCAAAGTCATGAATAATTCATGTCTATTATTCTATTAAGTTTTTTAGAACAACACACCCGGAAATCAAACTGTATGGCTTAAATAATTTTGTTGCAAAGACTGTGGGGTAGAGGACATCGGCTGGTTCCCATCTTCAGGCCATCTGATGTCCATGTTCCATGTAGCAAGGCTCCTGACCCGTCTCCGGACCCTTCTTTATGATCTGCTTCCCGCTGTCCACGGATACGGTGTCCGAATCAGTCGTCTGATTTCTGTGTCATAAATAAACCAAATGATGGGAACATTAAATAACAACATAATGATTTCTTGTCTTTTCAATATCACCGGACTATCAGTCGATAACCGTTCGGTGTATCATCGATCAGCACAAATGGAAACGTACTTCTTTGTTCTTATTTGTAGTGTTGAAGATAATCTGGTACCAATACACTAACACACACATTAAATCAACAGATGTTTTGGTGTTATTGGGTTTTTTTTTCTGTCACAGGCGACTCATTTCCGTAGGCGAGTTATTGCGAGGCTGTTTTGATTCATAGTTCAGTGGTAATTTTTGTCTGTGAAAAAGAAACCCTGACGACGCTTTACCACCCTTATAATGTTTATATAGTTATGCATATATTTCAAAGAACCAAATCAACACGTCACTGTGATAACTGCAGGATGAAGCCTTTGGGCGCTCTGTCGCGTTTTGTTTTTATTTTTCTGCTTGTCCTTATGATGATTGAAAATCACATGAACATTTCAATATGCTGATGATAATTTGGAGGGTATTGTGTAGGGGAAACCTCAACCTTGTATCAGGGCTTACTTTATTTCAACCTTGTTTCCAACAGTATAAGTCCTGGGATGGGAACTTGCTTCCTGTATCCTGATTGGATAGCGCAATTAGTAGCTAATGGATTTATATTTGCAACGTGTATTACGTGCTTTCATGTTCAGTGTAATTTCTAAAATTTCCTCCTTCTCAAAGATAATCATTTTCTCTCCAATCTGAAAACATTAATATGAAAAGTGATACTGCATATTGGCTGGATAAAAAATTGTAACATTTGAACTATGAAAAACAAAAAGTGTTTTCGTAACTCACGCCGCGACGAATTGATTCTGTTTTTACCTCAGACACAATAAACAAAAACAAGCGCTGATGTAAAGCACACGCAGGCACCAGACTATTCCTTATTTGCATACGTATCCCCCAAAAAATGGATATGCAAATGATCCAATACCAGTGTGAGAGAGCAGGTAGTGGTGGGAGCGTACTGCTCGACATCATGGGAACGAGGTTGGGGGAAACCTGTCTTCCATTTTCCCCTAGAACTATTCGTGACATGGCGACTCACCTTCTTCGGTACAAGAAAATCCCGGTGAGCACCAGTATCGCTACAATTATTATTACACTGCAAACCGCAGCGATAATGATGGCCGTCGGCAGCTGTTGGTTACCAGCGACGTCCTCGGGGCTACCAGGATTGTCGTCTCCTGAAAAAAAAATGATTACATTGATTATTTGTTTCCCAAATAGATCAACACCATGTCTCATTCACAAAACCGAAATGCCTTTGTTGTCGTTGTTGTTGTTGTTGTTGTTGTTGTTGTTGTTGTATTTATGACATAATTTACTATTGTCATTATTTTGATGATATGAAATCGATATCAGACTGTTCCATATGTAATAAGTATGGTGATGTCTACAAACAAATAAAAAATCGTATCCACAGCGTTTATTGATTAACTAATTACATATTGTGCCATAAAACACATAGGCCTACCCACACACACACACACACGCGCAGAGAAAAGTTTTCTCTCTCAGAGAGCTAGGACCTATACCAATGTAGTGGAACCACTCGGTTGTAGGAGAGTGAACCATAGTAAACCAATTTATTTAGCTCTCCCCGGTTACATTTGTATCAAAATGGTGTTTGTAGTAAGGCGGCAGAACGCTATACCCGAATTTATAACCACTTAGCTAAAGTTGTTTAATGACACCCATTCAAATGGGCCTTGTATTGTCGACCGTAATTTGATTTACGCCACTAGCTGTCATTGCACTCGCGTGGTCACGATTCTAATTATGCCATCGGCTGACGTTATTGTTACATTGTATTATAATGGCATCATTCCCTAGACTTGGCGTAAGTATAAGAACATATGAATTTTCCCAAGCTAGCTAAGGGAGCTGAATTAGAATCAGACAAACAAAATTCCCTCGTAAAAAATATTGTAAATGGGTCAGTAGTTTGATATAAATATAATTCGGTGGAGGAAACTTGCTAGAAATCATCTCAATGATAGCGACATATCAGCGTCGGCCGAAAGACGCGCGACGCGAAACAATAATTGATGAGACAGAATAAGGAAGAGCATGGTGAGGTTAATTACTCGTAGTGACTCTGAATAGTCAACTGCTCGGTACATAAGAATGATTGTAGAAAAGAGTTACGTAACAGCATTCATGTGTATAGCACGATGCTGACGCATCTTTCGCGCAGCTATGAAACACAGAGTAAGTCTCCCACAGCGGAATTAAGGATTATGTTTTTAAATGCAAAGAGAAAAGCACCTACTGAAACAGCATAGTTGTTAAGCTGTCTGACAGCGGACCCATGGTTAGGGGTTCGAACCCGCATGGTGTCATTTTTTTGGTTTTCGTTGACCGCAGTTCTGTCATTGAAGAGTATTAATTTCCCGTGGTCATTTACCAACAGCAGTTAGCTCGGTCGGTCGGTAAGCTGACTCACAAGTTGGGACTGTCTGCGAAGTCCAGGTTGGCATCTGCGTATAGGTACGGGGTTCTTTTGCTGACTCGGCAGCAAGGCTTAGGGTGCCACCTCGTTTCCTCCCTTTATGGTGCCTGACTTTCGAGTTACATGGATGGACAGGGAAGGAGGTGTGGTGGGCCGGGTACCGAGTCCCAGAAGAGTTCTATATGGAAGTCGGTAAGGGGCTCATTGAGTTAGGGTCATAAGTCCGACTCCTGAAGACTTGGCCATCGCCACATAACTTTTTGTTTTATTTTCTTTCTTTTCTATTGGAGAACAATTGCAAGAATGATTAATTTGTTATTTTGAGAGCTTGTATTTTAATCGTTCGAAATTAATTTTTAAAATTGTTCGAAAATACAAAATTCAATCCAGCTATAGGCCTAATGTTTTTATTTCATTGTCGCAAAACTGCATGTACATGCTCAGTACCTTTGCGCATACCTTGTTCAGGCCTGTTCCCTGATCCCAGACATCAGCGGGGGGGGGGGGGGTGTCTTTAAATCCTATAGTGGATTATTTATATGTTCATATTTTTTTATATGCACAGTTGTAGCAGTCAACCCCCGTATATGAAGCGACTTCGCGCTGCAGCTTGTGCCGACATGACAGAATGTACAATCTTTTGGCATGGGTTTCAGAACCGGATTTTAGCTTCGAGGAGTTTTAAGCAGCGATGTTTATTATTTACATTCTCCACTTTGTTCTTATTCTCTCTTCCTTTCCGATTCCTTCTCCATTCTTCGGAACACTGATGCCTAGGGCCTACGAAATACTTAATCCGGGCCTGACTTGAAAGTTACTCGATCTTAATGAACTTGAACACACTTTATATTCTTCACCGTACTGAAAACACTAATTTTGCAATCTTGCATGATCTTATGAGTGGGTTTCTCAGAACGCAGTTGACGCCCGTTTCGTTCAGAGTGGCTTTCCAGTGTCGCACCAATCCAAATGCCGTATGGACTTAAGGATGAATTAAATGTCTGCAGGCAGAAGTGCATCTTGCGACGCAGGCGAACATTTCATATAATACATTTGCGTTGTTCAAGAAATTATCACTCCACGGAATGTATGGGTGCAACTTTTTGGTCAAAAGCGCGCAAGCCGGTGTCAGACTTTTAATCCACGGCGCGAGTTTTGAGGCTGTGGTCGTACCAGATAGATCTGAATCACTTTTACAATGATGTAATCACCCTTTGTTTACATGTGCGATTTCTTATGAGAGTGAGGCTGGGACAGAACCGCCAAACTCACATAAGACAGCGCACGTGTAAATAAAGCATGACGTCATTATGCTTCAGGTCAATAGACTGGGTGAAATTTGTTTTCAAAATTGGATATTGTGGTCACGTGATGCCAACGTTAGGCAAACGGTTCTCTTCTGCACTGCGTGTATATCTCTTGAAATATGGATGTTTAAAAGACTAGTGTTGACATAGGCCCATACTGTTTAATGTGGGCCAAATGGCATGCAAAATATGCCACGTCATAGACCACATGGTCTATTTTAAAGGAGACGCTAACCTGGCAATGTTGATGATGAAGACAATGATGAAGATGGTGGTGATATCGACGATGTTGCTGGTGGTGATGGTGATATCGATGGCGTTGATGGTGTTGATAGGGATGAAGGAAACGACGATGACGACGATGGTGATGGGGATTGGAGAACAGGTACTTCACAGTGGCTGCCGACGAATCGACCAGCATCGCACAGACACCCGTACCCATGCCTGTTGTAAACGCACGTGCCGCCGTTGCCGCACGGGTTGGACATACACCAATTCATGTCCTCTACAAATAAACACAAAATTGAAAGGAAATATGACAAAAGCTAATGACACTTTGTAATTGGATTCCCTCAACAGCGGATCCAGTGAGGGGCAGGGAACAGGGGCCGTGCCCGCCTCCCCAAAGAATCATTTTGGTTTTTAAGTGAGGTCGCCAAAAAGGCAGCCCCTGCGTACACCACTTAATTCTTTGCTCAACAGAATGAGGTTAAAGTGGTCAGAAAAGTGGTGTTGTATACGCACGTGCCGCCATTGCCGCACATGTCCTCTATAAATAAACACAACATTGAAAGGAAATATGACAAAAGCTAACAACACTTTGTGTTCACGCAAAGTGACTGTGTGTATAATTGTAATTGGACTCCCTCAACGGCGGATCCAGGGAGGGGGCGGGGAACAGGAGCCATGCCCCCCCCCCATAAAGAATCATTGCTGTTTTGAATTGAGGTCGCAAAAAAAAGGCTTAATTCTTTGTTCAACAAAATGAGGTTAAAGTGGTCAGAAATAAACATTGTCTCAGATCGCACAACAGAGAATCTAGAATCTAACAGAAATAACAAAAACAAAACAATTCCCGGCCCTTAAGCGGGCCCCGAACCCCACGCCGTAAATTGTTCGGACATTTTTTTTGGGAACAACAATAGTTGTTGGCCCCCAACAAATTGTGTTCTTGATCCGCTCTTGGATTCCCTTTTCCAAAGTACTATCGGTTGGTTAGTGAATTCCAGTTGTAAATTCCTGTAGAATAGAACGTGTCATTTGAAACTGGAATGAAACTGAACAACCACAATTTAACGCTGTTACCAAAATGTTTTTGATTTAACAATTTGGTTTAACGAAATATCCCCCCCCCAAAAAAAAATGACAGTTTTAAAATTGAAATCCCTATTTTTAATATAACTGCACTTCTTTAACACCGGAAGTAAAAAAGGGTGGGGGAAAATCTTAACAAAAACGTAAACTTTTCTAAATTTGAAATGACAGCAAGCCAGACGGAATAATTTCACAGGGTGTCTAGTACCAGTACCGATCTTTAATGATTTGGTGGGTTTCTTTTGGGATTAATGCAAATGATTCTCTATACCTTAAATGGCCTAATTGGCGATACTGATCATACTAAAGAGCGAATATAACTCACCTGTTATGACCGGAGCCGTGCAGACGTGGCCGCATCCATTGGAACAGCATTTCAGCGGGGCTGGGCAGGACGAATCGTCCGTGCAATCCTCGACGCACAGCCCGACCCTGTCATTTGTGATATCAGGGCAGAAACCCAACCTCCCTGTTCAAAAGGATAAGAACATCGTGCTGTCATATTACTTGCACTATTCAAGTTTTCGAAGCGTTGGTTGGGGATGGGTGGGGGAGAGGTGGAGGAGGGGGGGGGGGTTAGTTCGAGGATCAGACATTTACGTAGGCAGAGCAACGGTACAAACGTGGGATACACCACAGCATGGTCTTTAGAGACTGTGACGAAATTTCAATGATTCAATCACAACATGTGGTCTAAGCTGTGGATTGGCTGATTTTTATGAAAGGTTTTGTCACACACCAACGGGTTACCGAAGAACAGATAGAAGGCGCCCGCTGAAAATTCAGAATCCCGAGGTCAAGACGCAGCTTTTTGCATAATTAATTGCCAAATCGGCTCGCTTATCATAGACCCTTGCTGTGCAAGAAAATATTCCATAGACCTTTTGCAGGGTGAATCAGGCGCTAAACGTACAACAAAATTACGATATTCAAATTTGAAAAAAAAAACCACACTGACCTCCGCTGTTCTGCCTTTGCTCACAGCGTGGCCCGCTGTAACCGGCCGGGCACAGGCAGCCGTACCCCTCGTATTCGTTGTAGCATGTACCGCCATTGCTGCACGGGTTGGAAACACACTGGTCTGCATTCACTGGAATAACAACAAATGGTACATTTATTATTGACTAATTACTTATTTTCAAAAAGCAAAACCCGTGCATACTTGCCTGTTGATAAACGTTCGTATTCGTTGAAGTCGAACGAATCGTCAGCTTGAAGAGGGGAACAAGAATTTCAAACGAATTTACGACACGCGGAAACTTCACGAAGGCGCAAAAGAAAGACACGTTGGTTTGATAACAGCAAGTAACGACGAGTATTATTCAAGACGCAATAGTTGACACGATGTTGTCAAGAAAAATGGGAAAGGTGTCCAGTGCGTATATCTGTGAATTTTAAACGATTTGGCATATTTCCGCAGCGTCTATCGTTCGAAACCTATAGAACTGACTACAAACCTTCAAAAATGTGAACTTACAAGTTTCCCCTGCTGTAAGAATTACAGCAATCATCAGACAAATTGCCGCATCCATCTTGCGAACACAAGTTCTCCTTCTCAAAGTTCTTCTACAAAACCAAACCAAGAACGCTTAACTCAGTTCTTTTCTTGTTAACTGTTTGTAATATAACTGATCATGACACCGTCCAGTCCCAAACTGTACGCCAAGTACATGTACTGCCGAACATCAGTTGCACGCGATTACTATCAAAATAGACGGTGCTTGACGCATACTTTATTTACGGCGGGTTTTTCTTTGTGTGGGTGCAGTGTACCGAATCGTTGCCTTGGGTTCGGTGACAAGTTTATGAATGACTAATACGTCATAGTAAGCGCCATTCATCGAGTTGCATGCCTTATAAGGTCATTCTGTAGCTCTGGGTCACTGTCCCATTCAAACTGGTTGCCATACCGATTTCGCTGTGTCACACCTGTGAATATAGTTTGAATTTGTGTTGATCGGCTTTTTGATCAAATCTACGAGTCATGAATGAGTAGCCTAATTTCATTTCGATATTTATATATATATAGTTTTTTATATATATGTTATTATTATTCCTTATTGAAAAAATTAAAGCAACGCACTCGTTTTCTAGTCGATAAAGCAAGAAGCACCCGCTATATGGAATAACAATTCCGTTGAATGATTGGTTGTAAAGCAACAACAAAGTTTGGAAAATAGTCCAACAACAACAATATAGGTTTTCCCTGCTATTTTAAAATATTTTATCATTAAAATTCATCAACTCTATCATTCCATTTCGTCCACGAAAAAATAATATCACACGCTTTTAAGAAAACCAATTTAGTGATTTACCGTTCAATTTCAAAGCTTGGTCATCCTCTTTAGTCACCGGGGCGAGAATATTCGTCATTGCATGCAGGTCAAATTCGTCCAAGCTAATGCCGAATGGCAGGATTTGGAGATCCTACTCGTCTTATATAAATCAAATAGACGAATTGCATTTCTGAATAACAAGGTTCGACCTAGACGAGATGAAATCGAATAGTCCAGAACGAAAACGTGTGCTCATTGTTTGAATTTGCTTCAACTGAATTTGAAATTGTCTGACAAAAGAAAAAAAATAAACATCGGAAGTGCACTAAATCGATATTGGTGGACACATTTAAATATTAGAAATTGTGAATTCGAATGATAAACGTTTGAAAATAGTTGGGAAAACCTATATTATAACCAAAAAATGCGGTATGTTTCGCTTGAAAACTGCGATCCCAATTAAAGCCAACATACAAAGAACGAAAGCAACACACCGATTTGTCGGACGGTAACCCAAGAAATATCTGCTGTAACAAATTAAAGGTTCGTCCCATGAATGTTCGAAATATAGGCCCAGGAATCCTCAACCAAAAAAAAAATTAGGCTAACCAAAACAATGTGCTGTAGATGTGTTGAACACGAAATTACGATTCCTATCAAAGTCAACATGCATGGAACACAAACAACACTCGATTTCCGGACGATAAATTGTCAAGAAATAAAAAAAAAAAAAAAAAAACTATGTAGTCCTGGTTTGTTTCTAGCGCGAACAATAAAAGTCGATTTGAAGCCAAATACAATTTCCTTCAAAAGAGGGCGCGCTGCATAGAAAGTTGTCACCACGGTAAAACTTATTTTCTGCTTGGCTGAAGTAAAACTTACTCGTTTTTTTGGATGATAAATCAAAAAAAACCTTCTGTATTGAATTATAATTTCGTCGAATGATGAAGCTATTCAGTGTAGCCAAGCTTGGTTTCAGTGAAGCTACGTTGTTGTTGTTTTATTTTATTGATTTTTTTTTTTACTTAGAACTTAGAATCAATTGAATGTTATCCAACACTGCAGTAAATCAACTTTCCTTGGGGTCAGTGTTACACAAGCATTACTGTTGAAGAATGGCGAAGGTCAAAGGGAAAGTTATAGCATGAGGGGGGGGGGGGTTGCAGTGACTGGTAAAAAGATAAACAATCAGCTTGTTCTCTGAAAATACTCTGTACATATATTGCCAATTGATTAGCTCCCTTTATTGAAAGCTCTAGGTAAGCACTCGGTTAGTTTTTGGTAAGCAGTGGTAAGCACCTAGTTATCCTGCAAGTGAGCCCCGTCGTTTTGAAAGACAGAACATGGAATAAAGCAAGCACGATCGGACATATCTGGGAAGCTGCGGGTCAACGAATTCGTGTTCATGCATGATTCATGTGGATGTGCAATGTAATTCCTGGACGGAGTAGTGTTTTGATAAAAAAAAAAAAAAACAACAACCCTGACCCCATGAAGACCTTTAACCCCAGTTTGGTCATGTGACATGCTGAGGTTGGGCTACTGATAATTTTCACAAAGTTCGGTGAAAAATTTGTTGAAACATGTAGGGGCAATAGACAATGTCAACGCTTGTAACTATTAGCAAACGGACTAACGAAAGAACGCAAACCTTTTTTTGTGATCCGTGGACAGAACTTTAAAACAGTGGTTGCGTTTAAAATTTCGAAACTTAAAAAGTACCAAGGGCGGATCGGGGGGGGGGGGGGGCAAAGGGGGCCAGCCCCCCAAAAACGAAACCAATTTTTTTATGTGACATCGCACAAAGGCAGGCAATGAGTACACCACCATCTTTTCCTCAAAAAAACATTGGTTAAAGTGGTCAGAAATTGCCTCAGATCGCACCACAGACCATCTAGAATCCAAAACTTTTCGGGGCCCTTAAGCGGGCCCCGAACCCCACCCCGTAATTTTTTTGACCCACTTTTTGGGGGACCTTTTTGTTTTTACTCACCCTGTATACTCCGGTGTATAACTTTATGTACAAACCTACATTTGATAATACAACAATGTAGGCAACCCGGCATGCAAAGGCACAACTCAGAAATGCAGGACTTCTAATGGGAATTAATAATAATTCCCATTTGATAATTAGGTACCAATCATCTCAATCACACTTTGAAACTGCATGTTGTAAACTCTAATACGAAAGGTTAAAAATGCTGCCATCGTCGTTATCTGGCACATTTTTCCATCGCAAAGTTGACTCTCCAATCGGCTACTGGTGGTTCGCAAAATCATGCGCTTCCGAAATCCTTCCAAGCGGTGGCGCGCTCTTCTTGAGTCATTCATGATGAAATCCAAAACAGCCCAAATGCTCTCACGGAGGATGTGTAATAAGTAACCCGTAAAATAAATGGGGTATCTTTGGTCAGTAGGGTCACTTTGGTCAGCACCTATATTTTAGTTACAAGTGAATATAAATATTTGTGAAACAAGATTCGGCAGTAAATTTGATATATAATTAGTTTCAGAAAATGCCACTGCAAAGTGTAATGCACTTGTTGATTTGAAGTGGATAATTATGTAATGTCAAATTACAAGAAGTCAAAGGTCAGAGGTCAAGGAACAACAAGGAATCACAATCAAAGAGGCACTCGGATTTTTTTTAGAAATATAGGGTCAAATGTTCCTTTTTTTCTATATTTCACCTGGAACGAAACAATTTAAAAAAAATGTTGAAATGTTTTGTCCAGCGGTATTATTAGTGCTGGCCAACTTGCCCCAAAACGGAAATTAATTTTTGTCACATCTGTTTTTGGGCCCCACCCCTTTGTTAAATACTATGTTTTGACACCAAACAACATCAAAGTGTAGAGTTTAGTCTAAATGTTTTAAATACAGGTTTTCCCGGCTATTTTAAACCGGTTATCATTCGAACTCACCGTTTCAAATATTCAAATTCGTCCATCACTATCAATTTAATGCACTTCCGTTTCGTCTTTTGTCAGACAATTTCAAATTCAGTTTAAGCAAATTCAAACAACGACCACACGTTTTCGTCCCGGAGTATTCGATTTCATCTCGTCTACGCCAAACCTTTTTTATTCAGTAATCAAATTCGTCTAAATGATTTATATAAGACGAATTCAATCTCTGAGTGCTGCAACAGCTTAGACGAATTTGATCTGTAATGACGAATATTCTCGACCCGGTGACTATAAAGAGGGTGACCAAACTTAGAAATTGAATGGCAAATGACTAAATTGTTTTTTTTTAAAGCCTGTGAGTTTTTTAGGACGAAAAAGAATGTTAGAGATGGTGAATTTGAATAACAAATGTTTTAAAATAGCCGGGAAAACTTATATTAGGGGCAATCCAATTCGCCAAGTTTGTTATTAAAGCAATAGTTAAATATGCCTAAAAATGACCGAGGTTACCCCATTCGACGGCAGTTTTATAACCCATGAATTCAAGAGTAAGTGCCCTTATATATTAACTTTCTCACTTTGGAAGAAATAAGATATTAATAACGACGGTGGCCAATATGACCCAGTGGCTGGGCATGTGTTTAGATGCATCTGGTGAGCTTAAAAGAACAAGGTCTGTAAGCTTAAGGTCAAAGATAAGGTACGATCCATTACCTGTGTGCTGTGAACGCACTCAACCACGTATGGTTATTGATACACCAAAGTTCAATGGGTTTAATATTTAACTATTAACGCATCATATGACGATTCGTTTGACATACTATTATACAGTATGTCCCAAAAAAGTGTCAGTCAGAGTGTTTTTTTTAAAATAATAACACAAACATGAGGTCAAATGTAAAAAGCCTGCATGTTCTGAAAAAAAAAGGCTGATGTGGTTTGGAGATGAATCATTTGCCCTTGAGCATTAAACTGAGGTCTTGTCATGATGGTTGATAGCCAGTAAATGATTCAAATTCCAACCGAAGCACTTTTTACATCATGCAGGATTTTACACAGCTTACATTACACAGCACTGAAATTGATTAAGGCAACGAATTTGGTCACAGGGTCCAAATATGTTGTTGTGATCAATTGATAATTACGAAGTGTTGCGTGATTAAAACTAAATGAAACAAAGGGGTTGAAGCCAAGGCGTACAGGAGTATCTGCACAACCAAACATTTTCAAAATTTACCTCGTGGTTTTGTAGTTATTTGAAAAATGGTCAGACGGTCACTTTTTTGAAACTTCATGTAAAACATATCAAGTATGTCGTCATTTTCATGTCGGTGCACATTTCAACAAAGTCAAGTCAAGCCGAGTAACAATGGTCCCATAGCTTGCTTGGACAGAAGTATGTTCATGTGCCTCTTCTACACATCCGGCAGCATTCAACCCTATTATTGGCGTCAGTATCAACTCAATCAGTGGGTCAGTCAGGGCGTCAGTGAGTGAGACAGGTGCAAAGATGACTCAAGGATGACTTCTCTTGGACCGGTAAATGAAAGTCGTGTCGCAACCCGGGGCTAACAAGAAAGCAGCAGTGTTGCAGCATTCGGAACAAGAAATACACCAGAATACACCAGAACGTTCGATAACTCTGTCCTGTGCATCATGCAGTTTCTGCCAGATTTCATTGCAGGAAAAATGGTGTTGCAGTCCTTCAGTAATTCAAACGAACCACAATCGATAAGCTTGATATAAGCCCAGAGCATTACAGCGAAGCCTCACTGGGTGACACTGCAAATGATTTTTTTTCAAAAAGTAAGTGGATATTTTGTTTCAGGCAGAAAAGACAACTGAAGTAGCAGGGAGTTCAGGTCAAGAGGCGATCAGAGGGGAACCAACAACGGGTCCTATCAAGCCGATCTTTGGACGTGGCAAGCGAGTAAGTTGGAGAAATACACCTGCTTCTGTGTGAATATTCGATTCGAATTTTGAAATATGGAACATCCCCCGATTAGTCCTTTTGAACGACATTGCTGTGTCATTGACTCGCATTGCAGGTTAGCAGTGGAAGAGGCCATTGGGAGCTGTTTCGTGAGATTAAATTTGAGGGCTGTGCACACAGCTGTTATCTTGCCATCGCTGCACGTGATGATGAGATCGCTGTGGCTGACATGTATGGAAACCGAGTTGTTATCTTCAGCATCGATGGTAAACAGAAAAGTACAATACAGCTTCAAAAATGTGAGTATGCCTGCAAATAATTCTGCCCACGGTCAATGTTTTGGCCTAGTTCAGATAATGATTCTTTGAAGATTGACTAGCAGGCCTCCTTGATTTCAATAACTGTATTTTTTGTGTATCTTTAATCCCCATAGGTCCACGTGGAATTGCAGTTGAACCCATTCACAATCGCTTCGTGGTTATTGAGACTTACGATCCAAAGGTGAAGGTGTTCAACAGCGACAACTCGCTGGCATACGAGTTCCCAACGGTGCCAGCAGATGAGGTCGGTAAGCCCCACTCTCCCAGGACCAGGGGTGTAGCGGTCAAGAAGGATGGTACAATCCTTGTTACTTATGACCAAGGATGGGTGTATACTGAACACAAACCTAGTAATGGTGAGCTTCTACGTACCGTACCAGTAAAACTTTGCCCTGCCCAGCTGGCTGTTGACAACAAGGATCGAGTTATAATCAGTAATTACGGAGCTAGACCATTCGTGGCCGTTACTGATGGTAGTAGTTATACACTCTTCACAATCGAACCAACCATCCTCGGAAAACCAGCAAAGTACTGCCTAGATGTATACGCTGATAGCTCCGGTATATATGTTACAATGCTGGGGCCCCGTTACAAAGGTCATATTCACCACTATGACCTAGATGGCAGGTTTCTTGACTGCCTCGTTCGGGGTTTGCATAACCCATTGCCAAATGAATGGCAAAAGCGGGGTCATCGAAACAAAAAAACAATTTGGCGTATGAGTATTGCGAGACACCCAAAAAGGAATTAACTTAGAACTCTTGGCAATAGATTTCAAATGAAGCTACATTATGGTAAATTGAAATACATGTTGTAATTCCAAATGTACACTGCGATAGCCCAGGCCTGCCTTCATCACACCTCAAAGTTCAGCTTACAAGCCTTTTTCTCCCTCCAAAGTCAAGACCACTTTCTCCAAGCTGTTTACTAAACTACACCTCCCACAATCATTGTTAGCACTCACAGTTATTGCAGAGGAGGGGCGACTTGGGTTTTGTAATTTGCCCTTCCTTGTGAAATAGTCAAAATGATGGGGGACTGGAAATCTGAGGCATTCCAAGCCTGTATTACCCTATTACCTGAGCAAAGGTTAACATTTAGAAAAAAACTTTTCAAGGCTTTGCCAATCAATTGATATATGTTTTTAAAATAATACTGATGTACCTGATAATACAATTACTGTAACTAATCGTTCTACCAGTAAGTAACTATTCAAATCAAGTTGTTTTGGTATATATTTTTTAGAGGATTCTCTTATTTTTTTTCTAGTTAGAATGTAGACTCTTTGTAGGCCTATGTGGTTTGGCCTTATAGAATTGTTCAATTCAATTTGGTCCGGCCTAAAAGCCTTAGAGTAAATGGTTCTCCATCAATGTACCCAAACCAGCTTGGCTTTTTGTCTCCTTATTTTATGTGGTTCATTAAAAATACACATGTACGGCAAAAGCGTAGCAAGGTCATTCTTAATAGGGGTATTCATTTCTTGAAAAAGGCACTCTTACATTCGTGCTGAAATGTAGACAGGTTGTTTGGACACTTGGCCTCCGTATAATAAAATAGGGGGGGGGGCGGACTGGAACCATCTTTCAATGACGGCGCTGTTCAAAGCGGACAATCATACACACTATCGGACAATATATGATGTCTTTCGGGGAGGCAAACGCGCAAAATTTCCCAAAAGGCACTTGTTAGATCTCACACCCTCCCGATGACGGACAGAGCACATTTTGCGAAACGGGGAGTTCTACACTCAATAACCGATTCTTTTCAGTACCACACTTCATCAAAAAGAGATTACTCTCCAAAATGGTGTTACCTGCAGTCTTTCTACTTTATCTCATCCGCCATGCAAAGCTTCAAGTCATATCGTTACAGCGTCTAGTTGTAAATAAGGGCAGTGTTTAACAATAAAAAAGGGCAATCTTTAAAAATATTGGAGGGGCGGGGTACACTTGCGAATAAAGGGGCACTCGAATGAAAAAGGGCAGTTGCTGGCTACGCCACTGTAAGGTCTCCATATGTATACCTTTTAAGGATGGTTTTGATCACCCCTTTATAACGGTATGTAAATCAATTGATAATTCGTTATTGTCGTCTTTTAAAATGAGGAACTGGTCACTCACCGTGCAGAGCTATGGAGACAGGAATTCTACATAGTGACTATGGTATTCAAATAAATGGGAAAATCATTATAGACATACGCGTGGTTGCTATCATTCATTATGACCCCGTCTTAGAAGTTGAGGACGCTAATATGTAGGATCAGAAATCATACACAAGAGGTGGTAGAATATACGCGTCTTATACGCGTATACGCGTCTTATACGCATTCTATACGCGTCTATCGTTGACATTCCAGACCTGATGGATACTAGGGAGCAACCTGAATACAAACTATACACACTATTACCAATTTGGACCATGTCAAAAGCAACACTGTCTTGTTTAGAGAAAATGATGATTTTTTATTGCGTCAAAAAAAAAAAAAACAAGAGAGGACGCAGTATACTGACCGCACTTTATAAATTGTCAACGATAATGATGAACTAGAGATTGTGGTTGTAACAGAACAACCACGGAGTGAGTTGTTCCCAACATGTTTTTGAATGTCTAATGGACATACCAAATGATTAACATGTAAAGATTGTTTTCAAGAAGTTTGCAGTTATTAAAATTGAAATTAAATCTTTAATCGGTGCACTTGCGAAACACCCATTAGTAAGGGTCACATGACCTTGACATTTCAGGCGGTGCATTTTCAGTCCATAGGAGTAAATGTGCAAAGAACTGGAATCATAACTTATTGTATTGTAGAGATTTGGTGGTCACAATATTGCCTCATTAAATATTCATAACCTCATAACATGAGAACTGTACAGTAGACTGCACAGTAATAATAATGCAACGTATTAATCTTTGAATGTTGGTTCTTACTATTATAAGTTATCAACCCGATCAGATTTATAATGCGAAACTCAGAAATGTAGGACATCTAACGGGAATAACGGGAATTAACATGTAATAATAATAATTCCTCTCATAATGAGGTACCAATCATTCCAATGACAGTGTAAACCACATGCTGTAAACTCTAATCGGAAAGAAAACAAATGCTGTTGACTCTCCGATCGGCTGCTGGTTTGCAAAACTACGCGCTTCTGAATCCTGCCAAGCGGTGACGCTCTTCTTTGGTAATTTACAACGACACTTTATAACCCAAAACAGCCCAAATGTTCTTACGCAGAATGTGAAATGAGTCAGTTTTATCCCTGAACTCAACCCAGAAATTTTGGGGGTTCATAACCTCAAGAGTAAGTCCCAGGGCTTCAGTTTCCATAAACTCTCTCACTTTGAAGGAAATATAATTTGATATCGTGGCCAATATGACCCAGTTACTGGGCCACAACCGTACGCACGTAGATGCATCTGGTGAGCTTAATTGAACAATGTCTGTAAAGGTTAAGGTCAATGATACGGTTCATAACCTGTGCGATGTGAATGCAGTCAACTAGTTTTTATTAATGGGTTTAATATTTAACTATGGACGCATCATATGACGATTCGTTGAATAGCAAGCGCCACTTTAACTCGCATCCGCCCGCTGCCTGCAGACGTTTTAAGCATAATGTGTACATTGTTAGCCGATTTCGCCATCTGATCGACAGCGTGACATCAAATTTTAACTGTTACTTCATTATCTGGTGATATGGCTGAGCGTGCCCGTAGACTTGCTTAGCTGCACTCACACGAATAGGAGATAAACTAACACCGTGTAGAATTAAGCATGCCTGGCAAATGACGTGCAAGCGGGGAGGATCACGGGTAAGATACAAAAAGAAACACATAACGTTTTAATAGCAGAATTACGTTTCCTACCTTCATTTAAAGAAAGATAGGGTACAAGAAAAATGTGGTAATGTGGCTCAAAAGAAATATCGAGAATAGCTGATCTTTAATAAGGGAATAAATGTGTGCTTCAAAAGTTTTAATCACCCCGTCTAAAGACCGCTTGGAGTCTGGGTCCTGATAATTACCCAAGCGGAAGGCGAGGGTAATTATCAGCACCCAGACTCCAAGCGGTCTTACACAGAGTGATTAATGCCGACCAAGAACATTTGTATTCCAAATCATAAGTACCTTTTCGGTCAAAAAAACCTGTTTTTTTTTCTCTAGCTAAACAATGCAGTGTCCAGCTTGCAAGTAAGATGTAAACAACTCCTTTTATGGAGATTGGCGAGCGCGTCTTGCGTCGCGTGTACTGCGTGATGTCGCGCAGAATGCACCTGGGGCGTTGCTTTGTGAATTTAGGACTATACAAATACAGCATGGTCACGTATGTTCACGGCCCATAAGAATGGTCATTATGCACGCGCATGCGCACGGCAATAAATTGCAGACGATGACGGTTTTCCCCGCTAGCAGACGACGCACTGCGGTTAAGTTTGACGAACGAAAAATGACACTTTTATCGAAGACGAGAACAATCCAGTCAGTTACATTGGTTGAAAGAAAGAAAACACAATTAATTTCAAAGTTTAAGGGGATTTGTAAAGGATATGATAACTTTAAGTAATAATAAAGTGGAATTTTAGGAAGCTTTCCGACGATTTGGAAATGGAATCCACCAATTTACCTCTTCAACTTCCGTCAATTTTTTTTATTTCGAAATCATTTTTGATTGAAAAATCAAACGTTCTACCACTCCTCGATAACACAGAAATAATTTCATATACATCTTACTCGAATGCATATGCAATTTCAAGAAAAAAACCGTACTTCAAATCACTGCTCTTTTCGTCGTCCTGAATGACCGTTCGACTCGCTATTTGACAAAAAAAGTTCGATTCTAGATATCGAATACTCGTGAGCATGGTCGAAAACTTACTGGCATTGTGCTTTCGGTCTATACTTTAGTGCGAAACATTTTTTTTTTTCGCATGGAGACAAATGGGCTAACGGGGAAAAATAAGTGAATGACAACAGCACAGACATACAGCACAGATTTAGCATTTACCATTCGCCCACCAGTTTTTACTTTTTATTACTTTATTTATAGAGAAGTGCGAATACTTTTATTGTGTTATTGCTCATTTGATGACAATGTATTGTAATGCAATGTTTGATACCAACGTTTTGATATATCCGGACTGTTTTTGAAAACGAGTTTCCTGCTTTTTCAAATTTGGGTTTATAGGCTAATCCTAAACAGTATTGAGCTCATAATCAAACCTTACACTGTGGCTTCAAAGCACTCATTTGTATTGATGGTGATGTGTTTCACACCCTGATTCGATACCATTTGAGTAACACATATAAAGTTTCGTTCACTTCAAAATTTAATAAAATGAAACCTTCACCGCTTCCAATATAGTAGTTAAATTATACCGTAATATTGTATTCAAGAATATTTGCTTTTGTAATGATACGTCTTTCAATGCTTAATATGTTATATAATTTCTAATTTCAAGACTACAATCGCTTCACATTACTGAAAAAGTCCGCTTACAACTGCGATAAAAAAAGAAAACCTTTACCATTTAAATCAAGTTATACATTAACACTTAGCTAATATAATGTTAATTATACCTGTGTACATTCACCATATTCAATTATTAAATCCAAAGTAGGTAAATTAGAAAACTAATAAGCAAATAATACGACACGTTTAACCCGTTACCACCTTCCTAACGCTGTCTCACATTAAATCAATTCCTTGATGGATCATAAACCATAGAATGCTCGGGCAGTTTGGGCGTTACAGAAAAAAAACCACCAAAAACAACAACAAAAACAACCCAAAAGAAAAAAAAAAACGTGTGTTGCGAATCAGAAAGTACAGGGCGAGTAAAACAAAATTGCAAAAATGGAAAGGAGTCATCTTTTATTCAAAACCAAGTAGAAGTTTTGAACTTGTTAAACCTTGTAATAATGACATATTCGTTAGTAACATTGTGTGAAAAAAATGAAGTCAATCCCATTTACCGTGTTTGTTTTGGTGAACCTTTAGTAACTTTGGTACCCAATTTACATTTTGTCTACTAGGCTTCACAATTAAGAGCGGAAAACGATACAGTAAAGACATTAAACTGACTGAACCTTATAGCTCAAGATTTATTTTTTTATGTTTTCCCTTCACGTTATTCACAGTATCTGTGGACTATACTATAGTGAATGTGTCCTTCATTGTTCACACAACTGCAGCTCTGCCCTCTACTTAGCAACCGTGCAAGGCAATGCATGTCTCAGCGCTAGACTTCATGGAAAGAACGGCCCCGGGGACACATTTGTTGCTGTTTCAGAAGCCTCGTGGACAAGAACGTAAATTGGGTACCGTAGTAGAAAGGTTCACTAAAGTCAAACGGTGAATACGATTAACTTCATTTGTTTTCACTCAAAATTACTAATTAATATGTCATTCTAAAAAAATGTTTAAACATTTAAAAACTCCAACTTGGTTTTGAAAAAAAAAATATGGCTTCTTTCCATTATTGCAGTGTGTTTACTCACCCTGTATATGATCAAAATCATGACATCATAATATGAGCACTGGACCCTTTACAGTTCATTATCTTGTTTGCACGCCTGTACAATTAAAACGCTAAAACCAAAATGAATTTACTCCTATTTCTGTAAAATAAAATACAATAAAACAGACGTTTAGTGCCGTAAATGTTTTTGTCTGAATCTTCTTAAATTCAAAAATAGCTTGGATGAATCACATTTGAAAAGGCTCTTACATTTAATAAGAATGCTATAATAATTACACCAAACTATATACAATGAAACCGTGCTAGAGAAACCCACGGTTACACAATACGATTTGTAATAAAATGTAACACTATGATTTGAATAAAGAGTTCGAACTATGATGACATTACGGACCATTCGTATAATGTTAGCAACTTTCTGAAAAAAGGGAAACGGGCCTACTTGAGGGAAATTATTTTCTTTTGTATAGAATCAGAACCGATTAATATTTTGATTTCGAGCATTCTATACATTTGGGGTCTACTTTGTTTTTCTTGTCCCTGTTACATCTGACATCAATGATTGTATAATTCTGATACACTCCTTAATGCGGTTGTCCTCAAACGGTGATTATGGATAGCAAACTACCTTCCCAACAAAACACATAGCGTCATTTTGTATGATAATGGAATGAAACATTACAAAGTAGACAATCTAAGGTAACAGGGACGTGAACAGTTCATACATTAGACCTAAATCTATAGAATGGCCCACATAAAAAAACACTGTACAAAACACCACGATATATAGACATTCAGTGTTTTAGAATGTTTCTTTTCATATTTCTAACTGAAAAATCTCACGTAAAACTGACGCAATCTACCATTGATTCTTAATTCACCGGCCCTAGTTCGTGATCCATGATCATGACATAACAATTCGAACATCACAATAAAAAAAAATAACGAATGGAATGCCTTATAATATATTCTACTGATAATAATGTTATATTGACTGAAAACCTCCACCGTTAAAATGTCATTTGTATGTTCTACGAGGGAAAATATTCATAAGAAACTTCGGAAATGTAACATCAGATAAACACGCATAATATTCAAATGCATTTCATTTTTACAACTAACTTGTAACACTTAACTTTGAGTAATTGATACTTATTTCCTTTTTTTTCCACTTTACTACAGGGTGACCCGAAAAAATGCAACCCTAAAACATCTGCCTTTTAAAATAAAAAGGATCTGTGAACTTTTATGTTTTGGGTATCAGATTAAAGCTGAGAGCGTTTTCTTTCAAATACCGAAACAAAAATCCTGAAAGTAGCACTTTGGGTTGCTGAGGAAATGCCAATTATGTAAAAGTAGTCATTTTTCATCATGTACACAAAACATAGTGAAACATTTTATTGTAAGTCTGCTGTGCAATTATCCTTCATTAGTCTAATGTCTTCAATATGTTGACATATTTATGATGCTGAAAAGATTTCAAATACTACTAAAAGGATGAGATACCTGTTTAGGTAGAAAATAAAACGTGTTTCCATCAAATTCATTTGTACTCTTGTCATATTATGTGCCTTGTTGTTTGTAAGGATTAGGTCATGCACAACTAGGTGCAGTGAAACTCCCTTACTGTGGTAATTGTTTGTGTACAGGACGAAAAATGACTACGTTTACATATTTGGCATTTTCTCAGCAACCCAAAGTGCTATTTTCATGATTGTTTCAGTATTTAAAAGAAAAGGCTCTCAGCCTTAATCTGATACTCATAACATAACAAAAAAAATCGACAGTTCCTTTTTTTGGTTAAAGGCAAACGTTTTAGGGTTGCATTTTTTTTCGAGGTCACCCTGTACATTGCGACGTCATCATTATTTTATACCTCAAGCTATAAATTGACGAACAAATCCGCTTGTCGGCCTGAAAACATCTTTAACCCATTTTTTTGAACTCAAACTAGGAAGAATATTGGCTCTAGTTTCTCTACAGCTAAATAATAATCAAGAGGTTCGATGCCTTTGAATCTATTCCAATGAACTGGATTGCGGTGAATCACTTGTTAAGCCGTACTATCAAACGTTCTAAACAAATATATCGTATGTTCCCATTTAGTAACAAATAAACATGATGTAAATTGATTGTATAATACCGATCTGAATACTACTGATATACGTGTTTCAATTCAAATGTAATCCCTCACCATTTGTAAGGTTACGTCATGCCATAGAATACTAAAGACTATAGTATTAGCAATCATGTGTACTCTACCGATATACGCGTTTCAATTTAAAATGCAAACCTTCACCATTCACAAGGCAATATATATACCATGCTATAGAGTTATACAGACTTTACATGTAGTACTAACAATCATATATATATACTACCGGTATACGTGTTTCAATTCAAATGCAATCCTTCACCGAGGCAATATATTTGTTATGCCATAGATTCATACAGACTATGGTATTAAAAATCATGTATATACTACCGATATACAATTTCAATTAAATGCCATCCTTCACCAGTTACAAGGCAGTATATCTGTCATGTCATAGAGTAATAAAGGTTATAGTATTGACTACCATATATATACTACCGATATACGATTTTCAATTGAAATGCAATCCTTCACCATTTACAACGCAACATACATGCCACGCTGTTAAGGTAATATAATATAATAGAAATATATAGCTAGTTGTAGCAAACTTGGTTCTTGGATGTTTGATTACGGACCGGAAATTACGCATTCAGACAGGAATCCATGCTGATAATTCCCAAAATATAACTACGACTTGGACCAGAGTTCTAATCACAGTCCTTTGTACGTTTCTTGCACATCCATATCAGCTTTGTGTCCAAACACTCATTACTTCTAGATGAAGTACTCAGTCAGCGAAGTCCAAGCAGCCTAGGTTAGATTCCTAATATACCACTTAATAGTTCAGTTTTCTTGGGGACTGCCTCGGTAACCATGTCTGGTTTCCTAACGGAAGCCTACACAATGAATGGGGAGTTTAGATTGTGGATGTGAGCGTCCATAGGCGTAGGCCAGCCTGGGACAGGTGATTGAGTGCAATAACCAGATTGGAAATCAAACTGCGCATGCAGACATCATGCTTTAAATTGTACGCCAATCTTGAAAATCCTAAATCTTTCTTCAATTTAGCAAAAACGTTGGTGGGCTAAACAATTAAAAATGACGTCTTTGGTTGCGCCACGGGGACCAAAAAGATGGCGCACTACTACAATATTATTGTCCCATAATTTCGACATTTTTCATTTAATATTTGGGGCAACATCTTACCAAACAACCTATACCCAAGTTTGGGTGTAAATGCATTATCTACACCGATTTTCTCCTCAGTTGTAAATTATTTTCAACTGAATTCATTAGAAAAATGAAGGTGAACAATAAAAGCCGTTGTTCTCGCCAACGGGTTCCATGTTGGATCACCAACATTTTGGTCCCATGACCCTGAATGTTAGTATTAAATGCGATTAGTGAGGGCACTAGTCAGGTGGCTGAGACCCATTCTTTAACAAGATGGTGACCGACTGGACCAAAGCACTAACGTTGGCAGATAGATTCGTTTAGCCCTAGAGAAAATATTTAGAAGAAGTGACACCTGAAATTCATTGAGGAAGGGTGCTTATTTGCATAAATCGAAAATACCTGCCGTGTAATATATTTGTTCCCGTATATGGGTATATTATTTTATTTTTTTATTGTATGAAAAGTAAATTTAGGTGATTCTACTTACACTTCCACACTCCAATAACATTTGTAGGGCTTTAAGAATGTATCTGCCAACTTTGTAGCTTTGGACCAGTCGGTCACAATTCCGACCGTATGCCACCTGACTACAATGATTACTGTTTTTTCTGTTCGTTTTCCATGGTAACCATGGCAACGATGGACACCGTAGATAATTTAGTATTGTACCATTTTGACCCTTGATTAAAGTAAAAAAAATCATGCCGGTACAGGCAGCTTGGGGATGCAGTGCGCCCTTCTCGTCCAGACAATGTTAAAAATGAAATACAATCGGATCACTGCTGATGACAAAGTTCTCGCTGCCGACCAACATGAACAATGTGTGTGTGTCTGGCAGTTTCAGTAGTAAAAGGCGTCGTCAAATTCGTCCTGATCCATTCTTCGCATCTGTAATTAGAAAACAAGATGCAAACTGCGGAAAGTTTGAAATGGTACATTTGAATGGTACACAATGGTGAGTGCGAATTGAAACCGGAGTAGCCTTTGTAGTTTCCGTAGAAGACAGTTTTGTAGCCCTTCGCAATGTAAGTCAACTGACCATAAAGCACACGCGTTCGACAAATCACGTGTTTGAAATAATTTACTGCGATGTCTTATGCGCCTTTGATTATTTAAAATAATGGAAACAGCGCAGAGTTTTGAGTAAGAATTTTTTTAAAGTTAACAGGCATTAACTTATAATATTTATATTTTACTGTACATTTTGTCTGTAGTAGAAGGCGTCGTCGAAGTCGTCAAATCGGTCCTGATCCATTCTTCGCATCTGTAAAAGAAAATCAAAATGCAAACGGCAGCAAGTTGAGATGTTCCTGTTTTAGTAACTTGTAGCCTATACTGTGCCAGCAGGCGCGTGCGAATTGAAACCGTAGCTTTTGATTTCTGTATAACACAGTCGTGTCGCACTTTGCAATGTAGTCAACTAACCATAAAACGCATACGTCTAACAAATCACGTCTTTGAGCAACAAAATACTACGTGATTTTAGATGACTTGATGAGGTTCTGACTTGATAGATTATTTTTAAGAAGTATGAATGTTGGTTATTTAAGATTCATGAAATAAGGTGGTATATTTTCAACCAACGGAGCAATGCAATTTGGATCATCATCAATGTATAATTAGACTGCTCATGAGACATTGATCAAGTTAAACCGCAACAGTAATTATTTCACACTAAACAGCCTTCCCCCCCCCCGCAAAAAAAAAAAAATGCTGCAAGCAGAAGCGGGCCCTTTGTCCTTGGAATATAAAAAATATTTCATGATGCTTATATAATGTTAAACCTGGGATAGTCAGCTTTCAAATTCTATTTGTTTTATCAATTTTGCTTTCGCCAAACCAGAGATATGGTCCGCTGAACACAAACACTCAAAATCAATTTGTGCCACTTTCTACATTGTTAGGCCTAATAATGACATGACAAGACATGGCACCTGTTCAAATCCAACTACAATTCAGATTCTCAGTTCCAGAAGATATGTTTTTATTTTGATGATTTGGAGAGTGTAGTACAAATAATAAAAAGAACATTATAATATGAATAACAAAAGTGTTTCTTCACCGTATTAACTTACGGAAAGTGGCACAAAATAATTTTTGAGTGTTTGTGTTCAACGGATCATATCTCTAGTTTGGCAAAAGCAAAATTGACAAAACAATTAGCATTTGAAAGCTGAATATCCCATGCTTAACATTATATAAGCACTATGAAACATTTTTTAATCTTCAAAGGACACAGACCCCGTTTCTGCTTGCAGCATTTTTTGGGGGGCAGGCTGTACATGTGCTATATAGCTCGTCAGCTACCTCACAAACGTACAAGGAATCATCTACTGCAGGTGTTCATTTCATGTGTCCCCCCTTCCCCCAAACAAAACAAAAAAAAACCTCAAAAAAACACCAAACCCCAAACAACACTTACCAGGGCGGGTCCAGGGATGATGTACGGCAAGGAGAAATTGGGGTCACGATATATGTAATCTGGACGAAATGGGAGGTCTTCATTCTAAAATGAAATCAGAAAAATCCTCATCGTGTTATACTGCGCACGGTTTGAGGAACCTTAGTGTTGGGTAGATTGTCGTTTCAGCTGCTAAACAATAATTGCAATGTTAAGCGACTATGTATACCCAAAGTTATACCATATTTTATTTTACGAAACATTTTCTTGATAAGTAAATTTATTAAATTTGATTGTACCTGGTGATTGTTCTGATATGGCCGGGTGAATGACGCACGATCGTGATAGTGCCTGCGGTTCAGTTCGGATGACTGACGAGCCAGAATTTTATAGCAGAATACCATTGCGACAATGATGATGAGACTCACCAACACGCCACCGACAACCGCAATGGCAATGAATCCGCCATTAACGCCTTCTTCTGTCACTAAAACGAGAATAAAACACCAAACAAACCTTATGCAAAACGGCAATCTCATCGGGGATATTGTGTTATTTTAATTTAGTAATAATGCAATTTAATGCACACAAAAGCTTCAGACTTGCATATCCCATCAAAACAAAGGCATTGCCTTTTAAGATGGTTGCAACGCATAAAGTCTATAAAGAAGCACTTCCAGACACTAAGAGAATTATATACACTCTAAAACGTCCCTGGTCACACTAGACCTGACTCTTTTCCGGATCAAAAAACACTTTTTTGGGGGGTCAAAATGAGACTATTATTGAAGACTATTAATGGTCCTTTTAAATAGAAGTGTCATTTTGACCCAAAAACCTTGTCCGCTTAATTTTACACTTCTTTGGGTCAATACGCCACTATTATTGGTCTTGTGTGATCCAGAAGGTCAATTTGGCCATTAGAAGTGTCATTTTGGCCCAGAAAAATGTCAGGTCCATTTTGACCTGGATTGTGCTTCTGATCTGACCGGGAAAGTTGAGAGTGTCAGTAATTTCAAACAATCAAACCTGAAATCTCGCAAAGGCTGCCAGTGAAACCGTCCATGCATCTGTTAAAAAATAAATCCTCAGATAATTAAGAATTCTTTGTTTTGGACATGTGTGTAATATTGAACAAATGTGTGTCAAGCTGGCACGATGATTCCACCGGTAAGAGTCAGATGTAGACGAGACAAAATTGAGATGATCAATGTAATGAAAGGGAAATGGTGCATGCCTAGCAGTTAAGTTCTAAGCCGTAAACAATCAAACATAAAGGGGTCGATAAACGGGCTAAATTCATTTACCATAATCATTTGCCCAACCAAAGTATGGGAACATTAAGTTGGCGTACACAAGCCGACATTGTCCTCATGAAACACTTTGTAACATTAAATGTAAGATTAGAGTAAAATACAAGGCAAACTTTTTGTCCGTGTTTTTTTTACTCTGCAACGTGTATTTTTGCATCAAGTTATGTT
Source organism: Patiria miniata (assembly GCF_015706575.1). NCBI lineage: Eukaryota > Metazoa > Echinodermata > Asteroidea > Valvatida > Asterinidae > Patiria > Patiria miniata. Next base: position 525,895 of record NW_024037067.1, read on the forward strand.
TAAAGGACTTGTCGAACATGTCAACTCAAACTCGCCTTTAAATTATCACAATTCATTATACCAAACTTTATATTTAAATTGTGATTCGCATGCACATCGTAATGAACAATGCCAAGCAGAGACCAGTGTTAAACAGAAATACCTGCAAATGTACGCATAGTCTGGAAAGCTTCCTTGCTGTTCACAGCTACCAGAGTTTTGACAGTGGTACGCCGGACACCCTTCAATTGTATCTATTGTGCAAACAAAGAAATGAAGCAAAGATTGATCAAGTCGTTTGTTGGAATCAATCCAAGGATGATTGCATTTTCTGTTCAAAGACTGGTGCCTACACACGACTGCATTAACAGAGTTTTCATGATTTAGTACAAAAGATAGTGTAATGTTTGTTCAATGCATTTTCTTGTGATGCGGACGTGAGAGAGGTGATTATGAGCGTGCACATTCCAAAAGGTGGATGATAATTTAGTCCGGCGCCACGGCAATAACACGGCGTTAAAAACACAGCTTTTCGGAACGATGATAACATGGCATAGGACGCCAAGTAGTTCACGTTAGTGCTACAGCAGTGCCACATTAAATTGATTTGACTGCATTGAAATATAGAAAATTTCCAATAATACGTACCATGCAAGACTGTATGGTATCGGGATTCATATTCTTAAAATGACAAACAATCTTGCTGTCTCTTCTGACTTAACTGAACCCTTTTGACACCTAAGCTGAAAAGACAGCTGTTTGGTTGATGTCTCATAATATGAGACAATTATTTTTGGTAGTCCTCACTATTTATCTCATTATATTATAGTTTGTTTTAAGTTTTTGTCGGTAACATATTGTCAATCGTAAGAAATAGTAGTTATAGTGGCGGCGGCTGGTGGTGATGGACAACCACATTAGGGAGACAAGGTAGTTTAAAGAGACATTTCAATGTCTCCCTAATGCCATAACTCTTATCTACAGACAACATTTTTACCGTCGTAAATATGCTATGTCGATTGCCTGTTGTCTAAAACATAAATGTACCGAAAATGCGTGGGATAGGATAAGGTTAAACGGGGTTCAGGGGTCATGAAAGTTCGAAAATGTTTGCGCAAACCTCTATGAGAATATCCCCCGTGGTACCATTCTCGGTATCTTGATTCATTTTCCATTTAAATACATTCAGAAACCAAAGTATGTCGTTGGAGTAATCTGTCCATAGTGACTGTTTAAAACTGCCCATAATGGACTGTGTTACATACGATTTAATATGTTTACGTACTTCTAACAACTGTAGCTTCCGGGACAATTGTCAACATATTGTCAATCTGTCCATTGTTGTTCATTGCACTGGTAACAATGACATCCCGTATGGTCTCACTATCGACTAAGGAGTTGGCTGGATATCTGGCAACACCATTCACAAGGACACTGCCACTCATATATGACGTAACCTCGAATCCTATGAGAGTAGACGTCCTTGCCGATCCACGAAGAGTACGAAATACCTAACAGGAGTTAAAAGTGGTATTTGATTATCGAAATACCAGTTCATGCCTCACACACCAAAAAGTAGTCCTAAAGCCCCCAACCCCCTCAACCCCCCCCCCCCCCCAGAATATCGTCACAATATCACAAAGTCATATGTCTTACCGCAAGTTGGATTGAAGCCGACATAGTCCGAAACGCCTGGGAATTCTTATCAGTAAGTTGAGTGGAAAAGAATACTGGTTCCCCGTTCAAATCCAGGATCTGAAGCTGAATGCTAATCTCCAAAAAACCTGCCAAAAAATGTTTAACAATGGAAACTCTGCAGCAAACCCGTTTTATTTCTCATTTTAAAAATGAGGTGTTGTCATGTACAGATAATTCTGTAGAGGTCAGGTGTTTGCCAGTGGCAACTTGATTTGCCAGTGTTGGGTTGAACTCAATACTTTTGCATAGAAAACGAATGACGGTTGAACAATCTGATTTGTAGCAACCAGAGGGAAATCACAACGCTTGTGAATAGAGATGTCATTTTTCTTTTGTAATTTGTTTGAAAACAAGTTAAAAAAAAGCAATCATAATGTTGGATCTTTGTATTTGAGTTTAAATCATTATTCATAAATACCTCAGACAGTTTAGCCATTCCTATTGGTCGAGAGTCACGTGGCCGGTATTAAACGGATGATAAAGACATGGCTAGCTGGTCTTAAACACTTTTCCAGTGTCACAATAAAATGTGGACTCCTAAAAATCCAGTGCCTCTTATCGTTTCATTGGTTGAACGTTCACAATCCTCACGTAGGCATGCGCAACACTACGGGAGTTAGAATTTTATAGTTCTAAATTCAAAACGCAACGTGCCAGGTGCGTTCTGCGCGACATCGCATAGAACATGATACGCGCGCGTCAATCTCCATAAAAGGGTTGTTTTCATCTTACTCGCCAGCTGAACACTCCATTATTTTGCAGGAGGGATGATTCAAAAAGCATAAAGTGAATTTGTTGAACAAAATCGGGATGTTTTGAACGAATTATATGATTTTTTTTACCGAAAAGGTATTTATGAATGGGAATAAATATGTACTCCGTCGGTATTTATCACTCTGTTTAATACCACTTAGAGTCTGGGTGCTGATAATTACCCTCGCCTCCGGCTCGGGTAATTATCAGCACCCAGACTCTAAGTGGTATTAAACAGAGTGATAAAAACCTCCGGAGACACATTTATTCCCTTATTATTCACTATATTTAGAGTGGTACAATACTCTACCTGACGACGGAGCAGTAGTGGACGCAATGGCGGCAGATCTCGTAGAGTGCAAAGCATTTGTTGTGGGAGAAGATCCTGTAAAAGTCAATGTATAATCACTCCTAAAATGTTGTACCTGACACTATTATTAGAGAAAACAAAATACGCACACACTAGGCATATTGGAAGTTTTACATACAGTCAACAATGTTGCATAGAATGAAAGATGACATTAGTTATGTTATGTGAGCCGCTTTGCTCAATGGCTAGGTAGTGCCGTATAAATGGAAGCACAATGTGATAACGATGCCTGGCCTAGCCTAGGTGGCCTTAGACTCAGGAGCTGCGGACATCCCTTCAGTTCAAACTAGGTTTGTCACTGTCGATGAATAATCGGCGCACAAAGTCAAAGAAGAAGCAACCCCCTCCCCCCCCCAAAAAAAACAAAACCCCACAAAACCAAACAATCAAACAGTGAATAATGTACTGAGGTCAGTTATGTAATCCGTATTTCCCACTGAAGTGGTAGTGAAGTCTAAATGAGAGTCAGATTAGAAAACGTTATTAACTGGCCCAGTCTCGGTGTTTCTGGACTCAGTTGATTACGACTGAGTCAATGTTGATAGAACATTGGCGTAAAATTAAAAGTAAAAGAAGCAAACGAAACAAATTTAAAAAATAAACAAAAAAAAACAGTCACGATATAGCGTAATTATCAAATATCAATACTTATTGTTTGAACAATGTTTTATAATTATACGTTCCGCTTTCGTCAACAATACTTTTTGTAGATATGAAGCAATGAGTGAAATTGATTAAAAATGATTTTCTACACTACAAGTGGATACAATTATTCATTCATTTTTTACAGGATTAAGATCGTAGTTATATCGTCGTGATATTGAAATGACACCATTTAAATAGCTTTATATTTGACTGAGAAACACTCATAACCCTTGTCAGGCTTACGACTTATCTTAATTGTGATACACCACGTCAAAAGACCTTGCATCACGGCGTATTAAGACGTGATGCAACGAAACTTCATGTAAGAATATATCATGAATATCATCAAACTTCATTTACATCTAACAGAAGATTCTATTGATATAGCAGTAGGCGTTGCGGTCGAATCTCGAGAGATGGGCTGATTGGTGGAGGATGATCCTGACGTCATTGAATAATTAAATACCAAACAAAGTATTGAACAATAACAATGAAAACAACGGTTGCATGGTCCGAAGAACATTATTTAATATAGGTGAAGAACACTACCATGAACATACCACTTATCAATGAAACGTGTATTCAGTTGAGTGCAGAACGCTCAATGAAACTAAATTTCAAACAAACATTGGAAATAAATGATTCACAAACCTTCGACGGGACGCTCTGTTGTTGAAACCTGAGTCATTTCAGTGGTGCCTGGAGATAAACAAAAAGATTTTAATGGAATCATAACACCAATGCCGTGTAAATTTAGTAATCACAAATTTTGGTAAATGTGTATTCAACGTAAAACAACAATTGTATACTTGGTATTTGATTAACACATTAACTGCCCTAACTTGTAACAAATATTCCTTCAGATGATTAAACACGGAAACTTTGCCACCTACAACGAATTATGAGTATTATGACCACGTTGTAGACCTACTCATTTGTTTCAGGTATTGAGAGTTTCTGAAGAAAAAATCCTCAACTTTCGGATTATATATCTGGCAGCTCGAGAATTCGAAAATTCGAAGTAACATGCCACCATAATAGACGAGGTCTTTGTTTCGCTTACCAGGCGATCTGCTTTTCCGAAGGTTTTTCTAATATCCCGTATTTCATAGCAGAACAACAACAAGTGACAATGGACCACTTTCCAGCATTTGTGATTTGTTTTGGACTTCAGAAATATTTTAAATTCATTAATTACCGTTTGTGACGTTTCTAAAGGATTAAGATCGTAGACACATCGTCGTGATATGAAATGATACCATTTTGATAGTTTGAAATTTGACAGAGAAACAGTCGATAGCCCTTATTAGGCATACAACTGATACTGATACACCACGTTAACCCACCATGGATCACGGCATTTTCAACCATGATGCAATGAAACTACATGTAAGAACACATCATGAATATCATCAAATTTCATACCCAACCTCGAAAAGAAGATTCCGTTGATAAAGCAGTAGGCGTTGCGGTCGAGTCTGGTGAGATGGGCTGATTGGTGGAGGATGATTCTGACGTCATTGAATAATTAAATACCAAACAAAGTATTGAACAATAACACTGAAAACAACGGTTGCACAGTCCGAAAAACATTATTTAATATAGGTGAAGAACACTACCATGAACATACCACTTATCAATGAAACGTGTATTCAGTTGAGTGCAGAACGCTCAATGAAACTAAATTTCGAACAAACATTAAAATATATGATTCACAAACCTTCGACGGGACGCTCTGTTGTTGAAACCTGAGACATTCCAGTGGTGCCTGGAGATAAACAATGAGATTTAAATGGAATTATAACACCAGTGCCGTGTAAATTTAGTAATTAAAAAATGTTGGCTATTGTTAACTCAATGTAAAAAAAAAATGCATACTTGGTATGTGATTAACACAATAACTGCACTTATTTGTAACAAATATTCCTTCAGATGATTAAACACGGAAACTTTGCCACCTACAACGAATTATGAGTATTATGACCACGTTGTAGACCTACTCATTTGTTTAAGGTATTAAGAGTTTCTGAAGAAAAAGTCCTCAACTTTCGGATTATATATCTGGCAGCTCGAGAATTCAGAAATTCGAAGTAACATGCCACCATAATAGACGAGGTCTTTGTTTCGCTTACCAGGCGATCCGCTTTGCCGAAGGTTTTCTAATATCCCGTATTTCATAGCAGAACAATAACAAGTGACAATGGACCACTTTCCAGCATTTGTGATTTGTTGGGGCTTCAGACATATTTTAAATTCATTAATTTACCGTTTGTGACGTTTCTAAAGGATTAAGATCGTAGACACATCGTCGTGATATAAAATGATACCATTTTGATAGTCTTAAATTTGACAGAGAAACAGTCGATACCCCTTACAAGGTATTTACGACAGATTCTAATACACCACGCCAACCCACCATGGATCACGGCATATTCAACCATGATGCAATGAAACTACATGTAAGAACACAACATGAATATCATCAAATTGCATACACTTACCTCGAAAAGAAGATTTCATTGATATAGCAGTAGGCGTTGCGGTCGAGTCTGGTGAGATGGGCTGATTGGTGGAGGATGATCCTGACGTCATTGAATAATTAAATACCAAAAAAGTATTCAACAATAACAATGAAAACAACGGTTGCACAGTCCGCAGAGCATTATTTAATATAGGTGAAGAACACTATCATGAACATACCACTTATCAATGAAACGTGTATTCAGTTGAGTGCAGAACGCTCAATGAAACTAAATTTCAAACAAACATTGGAAATAAATGATTCACAAACCTTCGACGGGACGCTCTGTTGTTGAAACCTGAGACATTCCAGTGGTGCCTGGAGATAAACAAAAAGATTTTAATGGAATCATAACACCAATGCCGTGTAAATTTAGTTATAAACAAATGTTGGCTATTGTTTATCCAATGTAAAAAAAAATGCATAATTGGTATGTGATTAACACAATAACTGCCCTAATTTGTAACAAATATTCCTCCAGATGATAAAACACGGAAACTTTGCCACCTACAACGAATTATGAGTACTATGACCACGTTGTAGACCTACTCATTTGTTTCAGGTATTGAGAATTTCTGAAGAAAAAGTCCTCAACTTTCGGAAAATATATCTGGCAGCTCGAGAATTCGAAAATTCGAAGTAACCTGCCACCATAATAGACGAGGTCTTTGTTTCGCTTACCAGGCGATCTGCTTTGCCGAAGGTTTTCTAATATCCCGTATTTCATAGCAGAACAAGAACAAGTGACAATGGACCACTTTCTAGCATTTGTGCTTTGTTTGGACTTCAGAAATATTTAAATTCATTAATTTACCGTTTGTGACGTTTCTAAAGGATTAAGATCGTAGACACATCGTCGTGATATGAAATGATACATTTTATAGTTTGAAATTTGATAGAGAAACAGTCGATAGCCCTTATAAGGCATACGACTGATTCTGATACATTACGTCAACCCACCATGGATCACGGCATATTCAACCATGATGCAATGAAACTACATGTAAGAACACATCATGAATATCATCAAATTTCATACAGTAACCATGAAAAGAAGATTCCATTGATATAGCAGTAGGCGTTGCGGTCGAGTCTGGTGAGATGGGCTGATTGGTGGAGGATGATCCTGACGTCATTGAATAATCAAATACCAAACAAAGTATTGAACAATAACAATGAAAACAACGGTTGCACAGTCCGAAGAACATTATTTAATATAGGTGAAGAACACTATCATGAACATACCACTTATCAATGAAACGTGTATTCAGTTGAGTGCAAAACGCTCAATGAAACTAAATTTCAAACAAACATTGGAAATAAATGATTCACAAACCTTCGACGGGACGCTCTGTTGTTGAAACCTGAGACATTCCAGTGGTGCCTGGAGATAAACAAAAAGATTTTAATGGAATCATAACACCAATGCCGTGTAAATTTAGTAATAAAAAAATGTTGGCTATTGTTTATTCAATGTAAAAAAAAATGCATACTTTGTATGTGATTAACACAATAACTGCCCTAACTTGTAACAAATATTCCCTCGGATGATTAAACACGGACACTTTGCCACCTACAACGAATGATGAGTATTATGACCACGTTGTAGACCTACTCATTTGTTTCAGGTATTGAGAATTTCTGAAGAAAAAGTCCTCAACTTTCGGATAATAACATCGGGCAGCTCGAGAATTCGAACATTCGAAGTAACATGGCACCATAATAGACGAGGTCCTTTTTCGCTTACCAGACGATCTGCTTTGCCGAAGGTTTACTAATATCCCGTATTTCATAGCAGAACAATAACAAGTGACAATGGACCACTTTCCAGCATTTGTGATTTGTTTGGGACTTCAGAAATATTTTAAATTCATTAATTCATATACCGTTTGTGACGTTTCTAAAGGATTAAGATCGTAGACACATCGTCGTGATATGACATGATACCATTTTGATAGTTTGAAAATTGACAGAGAAACAGACATAGCCCTTATAAGGCATACGACTGATTCTGATACACCACGTCAACCCACCATGGATCACGGCATATTCAACCATGATGCAATGAAACTACATGTAAGAACACATCATGAATATCATCAAATTTCATACACTAACCTCGAAAAGAAGATTCCATTGATATAGCAGTAGGCGTTGCGGTCGAGTCTGGTGAGATGGGCTGATTGGTGGAGGATGATCCTGACGTCATTGAATAATCAAATACCAAACAAAGTATTGAACAATAACAATGAAAACAACGGTTGCACAGTCCGAAGAACATTATTTAATATAGGTGAAGAACACTATCATGAACATACCACTTATCAATGAAACGTGTATTCAGTTGAGTGCAAAACGCTCAATGAAACTAAATTTCAAACAAACATTGGAAAAAAATGATTCACAAACCTTCGACGGGACGCTCTGTTGTTGAAACCTGAGACATTCCAGTGGTGCCTGGAGATAAACAAAAAGATTTTAATGGAATCATAACACCAATGCCGTGTAAATTTAGTAATAAAAAAATGTTGGCTATTGTTTATTCAATGTAAAAAAAATGCATACTTTGTATGTGATTAACACAATAACTGCCCTAACTTGTAACAAATATTCCTTCAGATGATTAAACACGGACACTTTGCCACCTACAACGAATGATGAGTATTATGACCACGTTGTAGACCTACTCATTTGTTTCAGGTATTGAGAGTTTCTGAAGAAAAAGTCCTCAACTTTCGGATAATAACATCTGGCAGCTCGAGAATTCGAACATTCGAAGTAACATGCCACCATAATAGACGAGGTCTTTGTTTCGCTTACCAGGCGATCTGCTTTGCCGAAGGTTTTCTAATATCCCGTATTTCATAGCAGAACAAGAACAAGTGACAATGGACCACTTTCCGGCATTTGTGATATGTTGGGGCTTCAGACATATTTTAAATTCATTAATTTACCGTTTGTGACGTTTCTAAAGGATTAAGATCGTAGACACATCGTCGTGATATGAAATGATACCATTTTGATAGTTTGAAATTTGACAGAGAAACAGTCGATACCCTTACAAGGTATTTACGACAGATTCTGATACACCACGTTAACCCACCATGGATCACGGCATATTCAACCATGATGCAATGAAACTACATGTAAGAACACATCATGAATATCATCAAATTGCATACACTAACCTCGAAAAGAAGATTCCATTGATAAAGCAGTAGGCGTTGCGGTCGAGTCTGGTGAGATGGGCTGATTGGTGGAGGATGATCCTGACGTCATTGAATAATTAAATACCAAACAAAGTATTGAACAATAACAATGAAAACAACGGTTGCACAGTCCGAAGAACATTATTTAATATAGGTGAAGAACACTACCATGAACATACCACTTATCAATGAAACGTGTATTCAGTTGAGTGCAAAACGCTCAATGAAACTAAATTTCAAACAAACATTGGAAATAAATGATTCACAAACCTTCGACGGGACGCTCTGTTCTTGAAACCTGAGACATCTCAGTGGTGCCTGGAGATAAACAAAAAGATTTTAATGGAATCATAACACCAATGCCGTGTAAATTTAGTTATAAAAAAAAGTTGGCTATTCTTTATTCAATATCAAAAAAAATGCATACTTGGTATGTGATTAACACAATAACTGCCCTAACTTGTAACAAATATTCCTTCAGATGATTAAACACGGAAACTTTGCCACCTACAACGGATTATGAGTATTATTGCCACGTTGTAGACCTACTCATTTGTTTCAGGTATTGAAAGTTTCTGAAGAAAAAGTCCTCAACTTTCGTATAATATATCTGGCAGCTCGAGAATTCGAAAATTCGAAGTAACTTGCCACCATAATAGACGAGGTCTTTGTTTCGCTTACCAGGCGATCTGCTTTGCCGAAGGTTTTCTAATATCCCGTATTTCATAGCAGAACAATAACAAGTGACAATGGACCACTTTCCAGCTTTTGTGATTTGTTTGGGGCTTCAGAAATATTTTAAATTCATTAATTTACCGTTTGTGACGTTTCTAAAGGATTAAGATCGTAGCCACATCGTCGTGATATGAAACGATACCATTTTGAAAGTTTGAAATTTGACAGAGAAACAGTCGATAGCCCTTATTAGGCATACGACTGATACTGATACACCACGTCAACCCACCATGGATCACGGCATATTCAACCATGATGCAATGAAACTACAAGTAAGAACACATCATAAATATCATCAAATTTTCATTGATAAGGCAGAAGGCGTTGCGGTCGAGTCTGGTGAGATGGGCTGATTGGTGGAGGATGATTCTGACGTCATTGAATAATTAAATACCAAACAAAGTATTGAACAATAACAATGAAAACAACGGTTGCACAGTCCGAAGAACATTATTTAATATAGGTGAAGAACACTACCATAAACATACCACTTATCAATGAAACGTGTATTCAGTTGAGTGCAGAACGATCAATGAAACTAAATTTCAAACAAACATTGGAATTAAATGATTCACAAACCTTCGACGGAACGCTCTGTTGTTGAAACCTGAGACATTCCAGTGGTGCCTGGAGATAAACAAAAAGATTTTAATGGAATCATAACACCACTGCCGTGTAAATTTAGTAATAAAAAAATGTTGGATATTGTTTATTCAATGTAAAAAAAAAATGCATACTTGGTATTTAACACAATAACTGCCCTAACTTGTAACAAATATTCCTTCAGATGATTAAACACGGACACTTTGCCACCTACAACGAATTATGAGTATTATGACCAAGTTGTAGACCTACTCATTTGTTTCAGGTATTGCGAGTTTCTGAAGAAAAAGTCCTCAACTTTCGGATAATAACATCTGGCAGCTCGAGCATTTGAAAATTCGAAGTAACATGGCACCATGATAGACGAGTTGATTTGGATATCACAAATATTTGTAATTCTTCAGTCGTTTACCGCTTGTGATGTTTCTCGAGGATTAAGATCGTAGGCATATCGTTGTGATATGAAATGACACAATTTTAAAAGTTTCGAAATTTGACTTAGAAACCCTCGATAGCCCTGATTAGGCATACGACTGATTGTGATACACTACGTCAACAGACCTTGCACCAAGACATGTTAAAACTCGATGTTGATGAAAAAGTAAACATAAATCAAGAATATAATCAAACTTCTTTAGCATCTAAAACAAGATTCCTTCGATAAAGCCGTAGGCGTTGCTGTCAAATCTGGTGAGATTGGCTGATTGGTGGAGGATGATTCTGACGTCACTGTTTAATTGAAATGAATGAATGAATGATTAAAAAATAGAAATGATAACAACGGTTGGCTTGCAAGAAGAACATATTTTATACAGGCGTCAAACCCTCCCATGAACATACCACTTGTCAATGGAACGTGTACTCAGAAATAAGCTGAATAAAACAAAATGTAAAACAAACATTGGAAGTAAAGGATTTACAAACCTTCGACGGGAAATTCTGTTGTTGAAATTCGAGGTATTTCAGTAGTACCTGCAATTTGATTTGGTGGAATAATAACACCACTGCTGTGTGAATCAATTAATTAACATTATTACAAGTTTCAATTTTGCATTCTTGGTATGTGACGGACATGTTAACTATGTCATGTTAAATTTAACACATATTCCTTGTGATGATAAAACACGGAGACGTGGTCAATGAATACGCATTCTGAGAATTACGACCAGGCTGTAGACCTTCTCATTTTGTTGAGAAAATCTTACTATATGCTTAACAGTTCTGGCAGCTACGGAATGCGAAATCTCAAGCCAAGCACGTCCCAAAATACCCACACCCACAAGAAGTCTATAATATTCTTGTTCAAATAAAGGTATGTCGATAACAAACTTAACCAATATCAAGGAAAATCAATGATGCGGTTATTATTCATTGCAGCTTCAATTTACGCCGCCAAACACTTGATTTTTGCCGACATGACAATGATATTTACCGACAAAACCAAGTTATTTGGTGGATGGTTATTTGGTGGATGTCAAATGGCTTTTTGGAGGGCTAACAATGGAGTAAAAAAGGGCCATTCTGCTAGTTGTAAACACATGCTGAATTGTAGGGCCTAAAAATAATGTAAAGGTGAATGTTTTAAAGTGTGAATGTCTGCAGCCTCAAAATTGGCACACATGGCCAAAACACATAATGGTTCGTTACAAATGGCCACGGCCCTGCTATGGATTTAAATGTATATTTTTGTTTTTAAAATGAAATTTAATTTATAATTGAGGCAAATTGCCGTTTTTGGAGTTTGGCTATTAGTTCTTGCCTTGACTCTTCATGTTTTCCTTCAAATATCCGAGCTATTCGCATTAAAACTAACTTCTCAATTACCTTTGAAAAAGTGAAAACCTAGTGGACTGGAAAAAACTTCAGGCCCATGGTAAGTTACAGGTGCACCTTGCGAAATGTCGACACGGCCTAGGTTTCGAAAAGCCAGATCGGTCCAGTAGACGTATTCATTGTGGAGACCAAGGCTTCGTACATTGAAATTGGAGCTGAAGGCGGCAACTGTAGTGCGACCCGCACCCGTGAGGTCAGAGAATTCAATGACATCATAATAGGTATTAGCCCAGTAGAGTCTGTTTGCTGTAAAATAATGACATATGGAATAGTTGACTCATGGAATTTTGTTTTTAATGACAATGATAAAGGATTACTATTTTTATACAGATGTAGGAAGGCTTCTATATCGTGAAAAAAAGAGTTTTTTTGAAGATCGTGAAAATGTTCATCATTATTCTTTCTCTTTCTGGATCTCCCTTACAATGTGTCACATCCATTTGTAGTTACGGTCGCTCCGAGAGCTCGCTTATCCTGGTATGATCAAGTCGAAACTGTTGTTATCCCATGCATCCAATCGTAGGCTAGACCTTTTTAAACCTATCCCTATCAATTGTTCAGTTCCTGCGAAGATTTGCCTCGATAGGACTTTGGTTCTACGCATGTTGGAGTATGGAATGCCTGTTTGGCTCCTACACAGTCGAAACGTGTTGATGCACTACAAACTGTTTGTTTTATTTTTGGACAGAAGGATTATGCCAAATGCTGATAGGCTTCAAACGTAATGCCAACCTAATTTGTGTGGTTTAATGTTATCAAAGAAATTTTGTGGTGTCCACTGTAAAAAAAAATGTGCAAATAAATGCCCAATTTTTACCCAACAAAGGGCGAATAGTTAACAAGTCCAACATTTGGGCAAAATATTGCCCATTTTTATTGGGCACACAAAACACCCAACATTTGGGCAAATGCACATCTTCTAATAGTTGATTAAGTTGGATTACCAAACAACTTGTAAAATTTTCACCCATTTGTTGGGTATTTGATATGTCAGTTGATGCTTAAAAAATAACCCGAACTTTGGGTGATTAGTTTAATCAAGAAATGGTAACAAATATACCCAATTTTGGACCAACTACTGGGCATGTGTCCAAAAAATACTGCCCAACCCCATTGGGCATAGTTTGCTAAATACTTGAGCAAATGTTGTGCCAATTATTGAGCAAATGGTTTCCCCATTATTGGGCAAATTATATCCATTTGTTAAAACCTAAACAAAATTAAATACTTGATCTCATAACCTTGATCACGTGTTTTATTGTGTCGCTGAATCCGAATCACATTTTCAAATAAATAGTAAAACCTTTAAGGACAAATAAACAAAAACATGTTTGGCGTCCCAGCCCTCTTCCTTTTTGGAGGCCTTGTTTTCCTTTCTTTTTTAACCGAAAATATGATAAATTTTAAACAGTGACATAATCATGAATCCTGTGCTCCACTGCTAGACCACTCGTGCCCATATAAAGCTTGTAAGTCATTTCCTAGGTCCAATGACGGCCATTAACAAAAACATACTGGCGGCCATCTTGAAAAATAGCCCGGCCGGGCGGCCATTTTGGAAGGGGAAAAAAGGGCCTACCGCTTCCTTTTTTTTCAAAAAAGCAGGACGCTAAACATGTTTGTTTTATGTGGCCTATTTAAATACTTGTTTTCAACCATACTTGTATACATTGACGTCAACCATATCCTGCATCAAATTAGATCAAAAACCCAATATAACTCACAGCGGGTTATGTTTTGTAATTACGAGTAAAATAGTACTGCTACTACATGTACATTGTCGGCCCATTTTACGGGTCGCCCATATTGATACATGTGCAGAGTCATACACCTATGTGCATTTAATACCGACACTACAGTGAACCATGCAAATGCCTTTATCCGTAATACAAACCATACAATAATTGACACAATATCGAAATAATTTCCAACACAATGGAATCTAATTTGAATCAAACAATCAACACGTAACTGCAAACAGTCTTGTTTAAGTGAAGGCTTTGCTAAGACTCTTCTGACCTACGATCTGCCATGACGACTCTCCCTATGCGCGGTGCATGTAGCAGATCACATGGTAGATGTTGCCACTTATTAGGTGAATTTCGCGCGCTTTCTCTGTTTTTGACCGACTTTTAAGACTTGGGATTAGCGGACCTGCCCAATAACAGGGCAACGTCAATATATTGTCCCCAACGTACGGTTAACTATGGGGTGCTGTGGTCCGATGGTTACGGTGTTCGACTCGTGTACCGTGGTACATGGGTTCGAATCCTGACCGTGGGAACATAGTGCTTGTGCTCCTGAGCAAGGCACTTTACCATTATTGCTTCGTCCTTCGGATGGGACGTAAAGCCATAGGTCCCGTGTGTTGTGTAATGCACGCTAAAGAACCCAGTAACTCTTATCGCTAGGAGAAGGGGATTCTGGCAGTGGCTGCTTAATGCGCCGCAACACCTTGTAAACCATTATTAAAGTGCTACATAATGGTTCTCATTTTTTTATGTTCTTCATTTACCTGTCTCTAATAATAGACATGATTTCCAGCGCCTTGAGTACCTAATTGTTGGTAGGTACGAGCGCTATAAGACTTCGGTATTATTATTATTAACTATTTGTGTTACCCACTTCTTTCGTAAATTATGCTCAACTTTGAAGACTCTTAAAGTATCCAACTTTTGTATTTACCCAACAACGTCGATTAGCCAATAAATGGGGATTTTTTAACTCACAGTTGCGTGGTTTATATTTACCCAACGAATCACTTCCCCAATATTTTTACAGTGATTTAGTCAAACATGTGGTCAATAAGATATCTTGGGGCTTTTAAACATCTATATGCCGGAATGCAGAATCTGCAACTTTTAGCAATTCAACAAATTCTGATTTACCGGTTACAGCGTCCCTCATACCTTGATGTTGGTGCCCCTGCGCACAGGTTTTTGTTGTTGATGAAGGATGGTGTTTTCTTTTCTAATGAATAGTTCAGATTTATGTATTTCAACTTTTTTTTCATAATGGTAGTCCGAATCAATCCCTAGGTTTGCATAGGTCTCGTTTGTAAAGATTTCTGGTATGGTTCTGTTGTCTAACCCAATCGGACAGTGAAGATTGTATGGTTGAAATGTCATGTTTACAATGGGTGAAGTTTAAGAGGGGCCATCAGGTGAGTTGGGGGCTGTACAAACAAAATTGTTTGTCTTCATCTGGTTAAATGTCATTTCGAAGGATACGAATTGAAAAGAATTAACTAACCTGGAACGTCGAGGGTTAAACCATAAACAGAAAGGATGCCACTATTAATCAGCACTCGACGATGGTTGCCATTCAGATCAGATCGCTCGATCATGCCCATTAAACTAACTCGGTACGACCAGAACAAAAACCTATAAAAAAACAAATCTTGTTGAATGTCTTCCCGATACATAGCTAAGCTGCTAACCACAAAAAACGGCACTTATTCAATTATAAATCTTTAAATATTTATGCATCCTTTTGTATTCCTTTGGTTTCATTTACGACTGACCTTACCCGTGATGGGCTCCCCACACATGAACAAAAAGTGTTGTGTTACTTTTTATTTACAACGTCTGGAACCCCCACTCGCATAAAAAAGAGAGAAAATGAAGACCAAATTAAGGTAACCAGACTCTGTGCTATTTGAAAAGATATGGATGATAAGACCCTGTTTTTTTACGCGAAATGCGGCGTATACAGGGTGAGTCAATGAAACCCAATTGGTGCCCCCTGTTGTTGTTTAAAGAAGCTCTTATTGTAGCACTTTCCATATTTAGGATATCAAAGCCCGATTAATAGGCTTTGTTGTAGTGTAAGTGATGTCTCAGCAAAACTATTCACATATAAAAAAAACAAAAAAAAACAAAAAAACCCTCAACACTCTCATATGATAACTGGCACTTAATAAATAACAATTATTTAACAACCAACTGCTTCCAATAAAACCAAAATGCTTTAAAATGTCAAGAGTTTACAGTCTTGCCCTGCCTTCTACTTGGCTTCCCTGGAGACTTGTGAGATTATTCTGATATCATTTTCAGGATACTACGTGGTTTCATTTTTTTACTGAATTATCCTGTACCTTGACTGGATTCATGGACACGGTTTAAAAGCAGTGCTTGTGTTTATTATCATGGATCTACAGTGTATTTTACCTTATGTAATTGCTTCCAATAAAGCCTAATGCAAAGTATCCCAGTGTGCGGTAACTTTTTGCAGAGTTTTCTGCCCCGCGAGGCCGTTTGGCCAATTTCTGTCCTGTTTTATTTATTTCGCCTCGCGAGGAGAAAACTCACTGTGTGCGGCGAGCCTGAACTAAGTGCCGAGCTAAAATGATAAACGAGCCAATGAAATCACGCACTCTGTACATGTGATTGTAATATATGTTGGTGTTTGTCCCCCTTTTGAGTTACGCAAAAGACAAACAAGAATAGCGTGCTTTCTTTGGCGAAGCGAAAGAAATATTTTATTCCGTTGTATGCTATAATAAGGCGACAGATTTTGCTAACTGCGTCCACAATTGGGCGATTCACCTTATTAAGGTGACATTATAACTGTCGCCCTTTTGTGAAATCGACCCTTAGAACAGGGAATTTTATAATCGCAAACTATATCTAGATAAATTCCTCGTCGTCCTATTGGTAAAAATACCGAATTTCGTAGAGAAAGGGTAAGGTAGACTTGGGTTAGGTGACAGTGTAGGTTTGTGCACGAGTCAATAGGAAAGTCGCCTCATTATAGTATTTAGAGTAATTATTATATTTCTGGGTTGAGGTATACAGTACTAAGCGAGGGTTATTATAATTTCCTTGTCCAGTGACCCGTGTTGTGTATTATTGGGATAACTTAAGTTGCGTGAGGATTAATACTTTGTGAGGATTGTCCCTGCTAGATGGTGCAGTTGACTGCGTTATGGTTTTGAGGATTATTGTATAAGGCCAAATTAAAAAAAAATGTTGAGCGTCCCCGAACCCATATAAGTTTTTTTTTTTATAAACCGAAAAAAGGATACATTTTATATAGTGACATCAAATATTTGCCTCTTTGTTTGTTGCATCTGGCCCATTTAAAGCTGGTGTGTTATTTCCTGAGTCCAAGTGGCGGCCACTTAAACAAAAGCTGGAGGCCATTTTGAAAAATACCCCGGTCAGGGGGCCATTTTGGAAGGAAACAAAAACCTCCTCCTTCCTTTTTTTTTTTGGGGGGGGGGGGTCCGCTCATAAGTCCGACGCCTCATAGGTCCGACGACTCATAGGTCCGGCAGAATTGCATCCCCTAACCAAATAAAGGCCGATATGTCCGACGCCTCAAAGGTCCGACGCTTCATAAGTCCGACGCCTCATAGCTCCGACGCCTCATAGCCCCGACGCTTCGTAAGTCCGACAAATTAAACGCCTCATTTTTCCGTTGTCGGACTTTTGAGGCGTCGGACTTATGAGGCGTCGGACCTATGAGGCGGAATAAATAAATTGTATGCCTCATAAGTCCGACGCCTCATAAGTCCGAAATTTCGGACTTATGAGGCGTCGGACCTATGAGGCGTTGGACTTATGAACGACCCCTTTTAAAATTAAACGGCCCCTAATTAAATTGTGTTCCTCATAAGTGGTGCAGTTGACCCCCAGAGGGTTATTAAATGCGAGGGTTATTTGTGTGTAATTAATCACCTTTGTATATTATTGTTAAAGCTGTGATTATTGAACAAACCAAATTGATAAAAGTGATTCTTGAATAAATCTTATTATGAGAGTTATTTACGTTTCCGCGAGGTTTATTGAAATTCACTCTGCGGTTTATTAGTATTAATTATATTACTGTTATTCTATTTCAAGTAATCACTGAATCCCAGAGCGGTGGTATATGTTCAACAAACGAACAGCCCTTAGGCTTAGTCCGCCGTTCATTAATTATCCCCCTTGCGTCTGGGTAACCGCTCATCCTTGTTTGAGGTTAATAAATATTTTGTTCGTGGGATATTTTGTTTGCCAGTCTGTGTCTTGGGATGAATAAAACCAGTCCCTTTGAGTTTTCCTTTCCCCTTTCCCCTGTCCCACGTCGCCACAATATCACGACCTGTATTTAATATATTGGTGAATAAAAAGCAACGAACACAAAAAGACTGAAACGTGCTTATGTGGAACAATGACCTTCACAAATAATTAAAGCACACCCTTTGTAACAAATGAAAACGAATGTTCTTGAATGGTAAGCTGAATACCTGACCCTATACGTTCAATCACCATGGGGCATGACTTTACCATTTTTACAATAAAAAGGCTTTTTTCAACTCCAAAAATGGGCCTTGATTAACAGGTAATATTAGGGACATTTGTGACATAATCACTTGAAGGTGGTTGGTAATGGTTTAAGTTTGAATGTCACGGACCCGTGGGCCGGGTCTGGTTTTAGTTTTCAACAAAAAAAATGCAATTTCGTGGGCCAATTTTAGGGGGGGAAACGGATAAAATCTCTGGAGTGCAGTGTGACATGAGGCCAAAAGCACCCCCGCCCCTCCTCGCACATATTACCCATTGGTAGAGTCCACAACAAGCCCAGGGAGAGACACGGTAGAAATCGTATTTGTCAAATCCAGGACAACGGAGCGGTTTTGTCCATCCAAGGTAGCTCGCTCAATCAGATCTGCAGATCCGTCATTCATCCAATACAACACACGATTCTCAACATCAAGGTGGAAGACCCTAACTGTAACTGAAAAGCGAAAACAATTGAATTTATTCCATAGTGTCCGGTTTTATGACGTCACAACATCGATATATCAAGATGGTACATTATTTGCAGAGGGATTTTTTTTTTGAATAAGGGATATGAATTAAAATATGTTTGTGCTGGCGGGTTCACGAACGTGTCTTCGTTCAATTCTTAATAACTTATACTATTTACAAAGTCAGTCGCATCGGGGGCCGAACGATAGTCGGAAGGTCCGATAGTCCGAAGGTTCTTTACTCCGAAGGTTAAATAGTCCCAATGCACACAATTTCCATAAAAGAGGGTTTGTTAATCCGGAAATGAAATGAGGTTCATTGATCCGAACATTTGATGCAATAGTCCGAAGGTTCATTAGTCCGAAGGTTCATTAGTCCGAAGGTTCATTAGTCCGAAGGTTCGAAAGTCTGAATTTAGAATAAGGTTAATCAGTCCGAAGGTTCAATAGTCCGAAACGAAAATAAGGTTCAATAGTCCGAAGGTTTATTATTCCAAATTGACAATAAGGTTCGATAATCCGAAGAGACTATAAGGTCCGATAGGTCTATTCGGACTATCGAACCTTCGGATACATTAACCTCATTATATTTTCGGGACTAATGGGCCCTTCGGACTATCGAACCTTCGCATTATCGAACCTTCGGACTATTGAACCTTCGGACTAACATCGGACTAATGACGCTTTGGACTAATGAACCCCCGGACTATCGACTATCGACTATCGGGCTGTAACCGTCGCATCACGAACCGATGTATCGTGTACACACAGTACATTTAGGATAAGTCACTTCGAGGTGCATCTGAGGAGTAAATATCCAATTGTATTAATTTCATTTAGTTGAGAACAAAACAGATGATAATTTTTTTTTATTCTGCCGTTTGTTCGGATGACGGCATCCTTGTGATTGAGTATATTTGTAATCAGTCATCGTCTAGACCTCGATATCAGCTTTCAACAAGTTGGATAGATCAAAATTTCTAAACTTTGACCAGCTGTTAATCCTATCGACTAATATGTCATCATATCTGAGATAATATACTTGTTTTCAAATTAGGTCTTTACATCATGTGGTTAAGGTCTTTACTACATGAATTGTTACAAAGCTACATAACCGGACATATGTTACAAAAACGCATTGTTGAAGTGGAAAATCCTTCACGGTTAATAGTTAATCCAATTCCAGGCAGCATTATTGGACTTTCCTACTTTGTTTTTGATTGGGTGAAATTATCGGTTGTTCAAAAATCGTGATCTTACCGCCGTCTGAAACCACAACTTCAACACCACTTCCGTTCAAAAAGGCACGACTGATAGAAACAAAATCAGCCCAGTACACCATACCGTCTTCAGGGTCGTAGTCAACGTCATAGGTTCTTTGTGCTTTCGCCTCAAGCTCAGGGATATGGATGAGGGTAAAATTGAAGGTGTCCGTGGGTGCAACATAAATCCTCGGAGGGTCGGGATTGGCCACCAATACCATGTCTAAAAGAAATCATATGATAACAAGATGAACACAAAGGTTTAATATTTCATATTGTTTCCAGTTTTAATCGCCCACTGATGGCTGGAAAAAAGTTGACATCTATATATTTATTCATTTATTTATTTAAACTTGTATAGACACGGTAACTCATTCAACCAAATTTTTTTTTTCTTGTTGCATAAAAACATGTAAACTGGACAATACACAAAATAGAATCAGTAATTCAAAACATATATAAAACAAAATGAGACATTAACCACCCGTGCTTCCTATCACCAGAATATACACGAACATACGAAGACATTGCAGCGGAAGTCGTTTTGTATTACGCGTAAATAACAGTGTTTAGGGGACACAACCCATTCCCTTTTGCTCTGAATAGATGAATAGAAGTTCCCTGGACACGCATATCGAAGATTGAAGCATTCTGGCAATTTTCAAATTGGTTAACCATTGATTTGCCAAAAGTGATACAAGTCGAAAACCACCCCCCCCCCCTCCAACTGCTATCACCAAACACTCAGCATGAGTCAGTTGACTGTGTATTTGGCTATTTTGGGGTCAGGATCGACTGTTAACAGCCGTTGTTTACATTCAGCTACTGGGACAGCCCCAATACATAGTATTCATAACATGACGTCACGATTATCCGGATTAGCAGCCGCCGCCATTTTGTGTGTCAAATTTCGCATTGGCCTATACACAACACAACAGTGGCATTTACTAGCAGCAGATATCGTACTTAAACAGCAGATATCGTACTTAAAAATACTCATCTTGGAGAGAAAATGCCACACACTTGTGTCGTTCATGGGTGCAGAAACAGATCTGATCCCTCAGTGAAGAGGGGGTTCTTTGCGTTCCCGACAATTAAACAGTGAATTAAACATGTTGCAGGACCCAAAATTCGCTCTTTCATGAATAGATTTTTGAGTGACGTCCTTCAAGAAGTTCAGAATCTAGTTTCTAGACTCCACTACTGTGAATTCATTTAGTTTGATGAGGAATTAAGAGAATTGGAAATATTTCTCAGTCCAAATTTAATAACGCCTCTACAGCTTTTTAGATAAGCCTGTAAGAGGGAAAATGTAGAGGGTGGGAAACAAAATTATTTCCACTAAAAATACAAGCACCATATGTGCTTGTACAACACGCTTTTCACTATGCCACATTCATTCGTTTCAAACAGAAAATGTGTCTTCTGTGGCTATGTTGCAGATAATACTGTACATGGTGTACATGTAGGTTCACATACATGTGCTCATATACATGATCATGAGAATGCTCCATGACTTTTTAGCTTAAAAGTAAGAAGTGAGATGAATTTTTGGCTTAATATACAACTTCAAAAACCAAAGCAAAATTCTTGTAAATTTGCATTTTAAGCACAACAGACAGTGGTCACAAAAGTTGTACTTAATACCATAAAGCTATAAAGCTCTTCAGAAAACCTCCCTGATTGAAATCTTAAGGTTATACTCGTTTCTTTCATATTTACTGAGGTTCGTATAGACACTTCAATCAGGTTCTCTATGGGCCCTCAATGAAAATCACATTTACATATTTGAAAAAGCACGAGTGTTTCTAATGAATATATCTGGTGGTGAATATTTACAATTTTTGTTTTCTAGGAAAACCTGCAGGTTTGTACCAGAAGAACCTTCCAGACTGAGCTCCCCCATTGAAGCTCTATGCAGAATCTCAGATCAAGACAACCTCTTCTATGCATAATGACTTAGAGCGATATCAACGAGTCTGCAAGCGACAGGCAAAACGAGATCAACATGCTAGGGCAGAGGCACTGTTTGAATTATCGCATAAAGCAACAGATGTTACCCCCTGCAGATCCCCAGAAGTTGTTTCACCATGTGTTTCTGCACCTATTAGTTCAAGTGTATGTCAGCCAGTGCCCCATGATGAAGTGACTGATGAACAACTAAGTGTGTCATGTGAGGACCTGTACCAGCAAACAGTTGCTGAATGCCAGAGGCTGACTACTGAAAATATGGAACTGAAGGAGAAGCTGATGGAAACCAATGTTTCTGAGGATTCTTTCAAACATGATAACAAGAAATTGATTTACTACACTGGACTACCGGTTTTTTTTTTAACTCTCATGGCTCTGTTTGATTTTGTTAAACCATATATTTCTGATAGCAAGAGAAATGCTTTGACTTAGCTTCAAAAACTTATCCTTGTTTTGATGAAACTACGACTCAATTTACCCATGCAGGATCTCGCTTACATATTTCATATATTCCAAGCCACTGCATCCAGGGTTTTTCTTTCTGTCTTTCATGTACTTTACATGCGGCTTAAAGTACTTATTGTTTGGCCAGAGAAAGAACAGCTAAAGGAAACAATGCCAATGACATTCAGGCAACATTTTGCTGAGAAAGTGGCAGTCATTGTAGATCGTTTTGATGACTTCCCAGCCAGCCAGCCAGCACTAAATACTCATTCATAAATACCTAGGACACTTAACCAATTCCTACTGGTCGAAAGCTCGTCACGTGGCAGGTCTTAAACGGAGGATAAAGACATGGCTAGCTTGTCTTAAACATTTTTCCAGTGTCACATGAAATGTTGACTCATAAACATTCAGTGCTTCTTACCGTTTTTTGGGTTGAACATTCACAATCCTCACAAATGCTTGCGCAATACTACCCGCGAGTCAGTATTTTATAGTCCTAAATTCACAGCAAAACGCCCCAAGTGCTTTCCTCTGCGCGACGTCACGCATTACGCGCGGCGCGCGCGCCAATCTCCATGAATAGGAGTTGTTTACATCTGATCCGCGAGTGAGACACGCTATTTTTAGCTAGAGGGGTGTTTCAAAAAACATGAAGTGAACTTTTTGAACAAAAACGGTTTTTTTAGTGAAAAGTTTTGATTTGTTTAACCGAAAAAGTATTTATGAATGGGAATAAAATTTAATAATGTGCTTAGTCGGTATTAATCACTCTGTTTAAGACCGCTTGGAGTCTTGGTGCTGATAATTACTTATTATTATCAGCACCAAGACTCCAAGCGGTCTTAAACAGAGTGATTAAAACCTCCGAAGCACACTTTATTTCCTGATTGAAACTCTAACAGATATGTTATTACATTATGTTTTTACACTTTTTGTTTTACACATTTCTTTTCAGCTCTAAATTGGGATTTCATGTAAATTTCAAGGATAACAGACCGGAGGTTGTAGGAACAACAACACGGTGGTGGGCTCTTGATTTTCGCAAACTTCGCCACACACATCAACTACAAATGCATTTTTGACTTTGTCAACATGCCGCTAGAGGAAGACCTAACATTTTAAGACGAAACCTGTATTGTTTTTTTTGTAAATTACAGCCTAGGCAGAGACTCACATTGTTGAAAGCAATTTCACATCTGCTGCCAATTTCAAATTAAAACCACTGCCGGTTTAATATTTGGCTTTTTAAAACATGTCGATAGAGGACGCTCTCAAATTTTATGACGCCACTTGTAGTATTTTTGGCAAAGTACAGCCTAGGCAACGACGCACGTCGTCGAAAAGCAAGTTCACATCTTTTGCAAACAACCACAAGGTTTTAATTGCCATAAAAAAAATCAAATCTCTAACATTTGAGTTTATGTTGTTTTTCAAATATTAGATATTTGGTTGCTTGAAATACGGTAAATGATGACGTCATCGTGACGTCATTACCAGAAAGCTCGAGGGCTATGTTAACTATGCTATTTCAAGCAAAAATTTGGATTTTAC
Organism: Patiria miniata; assembly: GCF_015706575.1. Taxonomy (NCBI): domain Eukaryota; kingdom Metazoa; phylum Echinodermata; class Asteroidea; order Valvatida; family Asterinidae; genus Patiria; species Patiria miniata. The sequence goes on from NW_024037067.1 coordinate 550,208, forward strand.
CTCTTGCTGTTGATTTTTCAGCATTTTTTTTAAGGTTTTATGTTTTTTTCATTATAACTTCCTGTCTGATGACGTAATCATTTTTTTTTTGCGCCTGCATCCGATTTCACGAAGCGCTGCGACGCGTCGCAACTCGAGTTACGACGTGTAACACTTCGCAACTCGCGACGCGTTGTATCTTCCATTTCACGAAAGTTGCGATGTGTTGAACGCGTCGTAAGTTCCTTGACAACGGCTTAAAACACGTCGCAATTTAAGACGTGTCTATTGGTCGTCGCAAAATAAGAAGAGTCATTTCTAAGCCAGTTTTATGCCATAAACATTACATTAACGAGATTATAATACCGAGGCAATGTGTGTAAAGTTGTAAATAGAAAATTCATTGCATAATTATGAATTAGACCGGAATATTAGGGTTGAAATTTCAAAGTAGCTATACAGTCCACTGACAGCTTGTTTTCCTTCAAAATTGCATCGCACGGCCGCCATTTTGTTTTACGTTTTAACAAATTTCGAACTGAGATCCGACGACTCTTTGTTGAAAATCAGATGACTATTTACTGTACGCTGACTAAATACATAAAACAGTCATCGAGTTGTGCTATAAATACACCTACGACGCGTCGCACTTACGACGTGTTTCGTGAAATGGATCGCAGGACGCGTCGCAGCTGCGACGCATCGTAGAGATACGACGCGTCGCATCGCTGCGATGCATCGTAAGTTACGAAGAGTTTGATGAAATCGGGTGCTGGTCTTGTCTGCATTAAAGTCATCGTGTAATAGTACTTTAAAGGGAATATACATCATTTGCTTTTGCTGTAATTTTCAGAAATGGATGGAATTGGGGGGTTGGAAATATAAAGCAAATATAGTTACACTGACTTTTTTGAGGTTTTGGGTTCGAAAATGCTATAAAAACCAAGAAAAACAATCATTTTCCTGTAGTCTGGTTCCCTGACTCCATATAAGAAGAAACAGAGCAGTTTACATACATTGGGGAATTGTAAGGTCAGGGAACCAGTCTAGCTGGCTTGTACCCGTTCAAAGGTGTGTAATCGATTGCAAACAAGTGCGATGGTCAATTGGGGCCAGTATTTGAAAAAAAGCCAGTTTTTTTCCAATCGGCCGACCAGCGTTGGAAATTGATACAAAAATACCTCTTTTCTTGAAAATGACAGTATACCAGGTGCCATGATTTTACAGGATGCTTTTCACTGTCATCACTAACAGTCCAGCAAGGTTTTCAGAATGATTTGGTAGTTTTATTTTTTGATGTTTGCAAATGTTGTATTTTCCCTTTAAAGCGATTACCGCAAACTTCGCCACACACATCTACTGTAAATGCGTTTTGGGCTTTTGTAACTTGCCGCTAGAGGGCGCTCAAACATCTTATGAAGTCAACAATATTTTTGTGTGTAAAGTTCCACCTAGGCACAAACTAACACCGTCGAAAGCAAGTTCACATCTTCATCTACTTTCAAAATATCAGGCACTTCCGGTTTCGACCAGAAGGAAGGGTCACGTGATTTGACGCCAAAGAGATAAAATGAAGATCATGTATTAAAGCGCGGGTGATAATTGGGATGAAAATCTAAATTTTGGAATATCGCGCCTACTTCAGAGGTGATGCATTGGGTCATTTTGGGGATATTTTGTATAGGAAGTGGGTATCTAGCATGAAAAAAAAACCCACCCCACCCAAAAAAACTAAATCTGCACTGCACGCACTGTGGACAGTGGGTGTAATTGCGAAATGAATGCCTTTTTTTTTCCATTTTAATCCATTTGGCATAGTTTATATTGAACACACCACTGAAGTCATTAAGACTTTCATAGATGAGCACATAACTGACAATTTAATATATTAAGAACATTATTAATGCACTAATGTCACTAAATATCACAGACAGTCGGGCCATAGAAATACATGTTCCTAAAGTAAAGCTATTCATTGAGGGATTGCCACTGGTCAATCATAAACCTCTACCGGTAGGTATTTTTTAGACTACAGGGATGTACATCTTCAAGACTTCATACATTTTCATAACAGGGACAGAAATTTATCACAAATTTGTGCCTTGTTGTGAACATGTATCAAGTCGCATTTCAATTTCATAAATAAAATAGGTTGCTTAAGTGTTGAATGATACCAATTCTACATTGAATAAGTAATATAAATGGACCAAGAGCTGGATTAATCATAAGAATGAAAGTAGTATGATTCAAGAATGTCCATCCATGTCCGTCTTTTCATCTTAAAGATGGCATAGTAATTTCATGCATATCCATTGAATTAGCTGACTTATTTATCAATGCAATCACGAATAATACAGGAATGTTTATACAAAAATTAAAAAAAAGCAAAAGACCTGCTTTGAAATCCACCCCCATGTCTCACCAAGGGGGTCAATCGCTTCTCAAAAGTGGGGGGAACATACCTTGATCGAAATGCGATCGCAAAGCGCGAAGCCCTAACGGTGTGGGGTCCGGGAAACTTTTTGAATTCTAGACGATCTGTGGTGCTATCTGAGGCAATTTTTGACAATTAAAACACATTTGTGTGAGCAAAAGATCATATTTTAAACATTATTTGTTCAAGTTTGAAGTCATTGAATCAGCTTTTCTGAGCTTAATTTGGCTACAATTTTCATCCGGGGACGAACAAAATAGGGGGGGGGTACAAATGATATGATTGTTAGGAGGGGATCTCCCCCCCCCCTAGTGCGCATAATTTTCGGTTAGAACAGCACCCCCATCGGCAGATGGTACCAGCCCCCCTCCCCCCCCCCCCGCTCAATTTGATTTTACGGAGGCCAAGTGAACTGTGGAAAAAATGTGTCTGTATATATACATTTCAGCCTGGATGTGCAAGTGCCCTTTTCAAGACATTGTTATCCCCCCCCCCCCAATATACATGTAAATTTATGCCCTGCTATGCTCCTGTTGCCTATTTCAGGCTGTTGTGCCTGAATGTTTCCAATTTGAAATAATAAGTCTTTATTCATCATTACTACAACATGACTAGGCAGGGTATGAACAGCAGAATACTCGAATAGCCAGAAAAAAAGGCCATTTTGGGGTTCATTTTGAATTTGAAGGGGTGGGGGTTATTTAAGAGATACAGCATTAGTTTTGGTGTCAAAAGTCTTGTATTGACGGTGTTAACCATTTTCCAGATGGGCGTCTTCACATTTTGACATTGGACTTTACCACCCCCTCTATCATGTATTATTATATCAATTCCTGTAAAATTCAAGGTTCGGTCTCTCACGGGTGATTTCTTATTGATTTTCAAAGACTAAAATTATTAATCTATCAAGTGACGTCACGTGATCCATGATGACGTCATAATGACGTTATTACAAAAAAGCACATCTTCAGTAGGTTGGGCATTTATGTATTGACAATTGAAGTTCATATATGTTTCATTTTGACAAAAAGTTCTGGAAACGAATTTGTCCTGGAGAATAATAATAATAGTAAATTCATAGAATAACAATAGGTGTTGGACTAAGTCTTATGCTTGGAATCGTTTTCAGGTGAATTCCATCAGGTTGAGCCGTTATATCTTTACAGGAGTCAATAGGTGTTTTTTTCTTTCTTTTTTTTCTACTGCAAAACCTTATCTTGTTGGCCGTTTATGCGCAGTCAAGAAGTTGTCATACCAAATTCGCATCAACATCGATCGGAACAGTTTACATTATTGCTGCTATGGATCAATAATAATTACATTGAACTTACTATTGTCGGGCCTGAGAGCAACATCGTCTATAGCAATATTGGAAGAAGAATCCGTTCCGCGTACTGCTTCAATTACGATTCTGAATTCGGGAGGTGTGTCTGGAGCATTATCTCTGCCTGAAGCCACGTGCGTTGTGCTGTTGTCTGTTGCCCGTTCATATTGAAGATACGCAGACCCTCACTGATACTCCCATTTATAGGTGTTTGATACACATTAAGGCTACCTGAAAGGTCAAATGAACATGTTCACATAAACAGCCACATGTTCGAGAATACGGGACTTCCAGAAACAGCCTCAAATAAAATGCAATACTGTGAAACAGTCTCATTAAAGACAATTTATTTTGGTTTACAGCTCTAGCGCTGTCGTCATCAAAGTCTGAGTAAAACATTGTGTATTTTTTTTCGAGAATTTAATGACCGTGACTCTCAGCTACGTCAGCCCAATAGAGTAGATCAGCCCCTTTTGTGGTGCTTTGGAAAGGGGTCCTTAAAGGAAGGCTGTGGTAGAAATGATTTGAAGCTTTTGACAGAAAGTCAGTTTGGAAAAAGAAGATACACAAACACAAGAGCAATAAATGCTTCTGGTCGGTGTATAGCTTATTTAAATTTAAAAAAATGTTTCTTTTGTAAAAGTAAACATATCCCTTACCGATGCCGCTGCCAAACATGTTGTACCAGAAAGTCAGCATCCAGCAGATATATGCCCTTTGAGACATGACAGGACTCGTCAATATAGCTTTTGCTCCCTCTGATATGTCGGTTCCACTTGCATACAGGTACGTCATATTAGAAGCTGCGCAATAGAGGTGTTAAAATCGAGAAACAAATTGTGTATTTGCAAAACCCTTTTTTTTTTACAAAGAATTGTTACTGCACATTTTACAAACGATTGAAGACATTTGACCTCAAAGAAGCCAACTATCGCACATGGTAGAATTGAGGTACCACAGTTTTGAAAATAGATCTTGACACGAAGTAATATGTCCCCTCGTTCATATCCTCTCGTGTTCAAAAGATGATCTAGGCCAAAGGAAAAAAAACGTCTTACTTCCAAATCTGTCAACAGAAGGTCCGGTGTCGCTCAGGTCGCTGCTTCCAACTCCAATCAACCACTCCCAGACAGTGTGTGCTGCCTGCTGCCCCCCACACATTCCTGTGTTGAAG
>NW_024037067.1:555618-628933 GCF_015706575.1 Patiria miniata
AATTCGCCCCCTTATTGGGAGGGCGAATCAAAGAGAGCTTTAAATTGTAAATAGAAACTTGCCCTATCAGGTTGGCGAGTCAAATTGTACTTTAAATTGCCAACAAGATAGTGAGCTTTAAATTGACTCGCCCCTTATTGGGAGGACGAATCAAAGAGAGCTTTAATTTGTCAAAAGAAACCTGCCCCCTTATTGGGAGGGCGAGTTAAAGTGAGCTTTAAATTGTCAACCTAAACTCGCCCGCTTATCGGCGGGGGGGGGGGGGGGGGGTCACAAATGAGCTTTACATTGTCAACAGAAATTTGCGCCCGTATTGGAAGGGCGAATCAAAGTCAAGCTTTAAAATATCAACAGAAATCCGACCCCTCCCCCCATTATTGAGCAGGCAATTCGAATTCAGTTCTCAATTGTCTACAGAGTCCGCCCCATATTCAGAGGGCGAATCAAAATATCATATCAATTAAATATGTTCCCTTATTTGGAGGATAAATCAATATAGTAGAGCCCCTAACTTTAAAAATCCGCCCCCAATTTTTGTAGGGCGAATCAAAGTATACTCCTCAGTTAAAATGTCATCAGAAATCCGCCACCTTAAATGGGACGATGAATTTAACCTCCAAGTTGTCCACAGAAATCCGCACCTTATTGGAGAGGGTGAATCAAGAGTGCTCTAAATTGGCAAAAGAAATCGACCCTAATATTGAGAGGGCGAATCAAAGCTGGGAAAGTGAATCGAAGCATTGCGCTATGATCAAAGTAAGCTCTAATCTACTTTTCAACAGAAATCCGATTACTGAATCACTCTGGAAATATGCAACACTTCACAGGGTTTATGTTAAAAAATAATCTGGACAAATATCCAATAGTTTGGTGATTGGTCATTCTTTTCTAGAGTGATTTGAATATTCAGAAATAGGTGTACTCAAAACAGTTTTGTACTCATTTTCAGAAGTATGATTGCCACTTAATTCAGTCAACAAAAAACAACAACCCATACAAGTCAGTTCATTATCTCTTGGTTGGTTGATAGAGCATTCATACAATTACTTTTCCGAAGTACAAAACAATAGTCTTCTCAAAAAAAAAAAAAAAAAAAAAAGGTAATGTAATGTCAACCTTATAGTACTCAAACATATTATTCAATAAATTTCATCTATGACTTAGAAAAGTTTGTACCCAATATGAGATTGATGTGTTTATTAGTCATAGTCATTAGTTTTTCTTTATCTTATCAGATCGGTGTTTTTTTAGAACGTCAATAGTTATTTCACCTTGCAGTCGCACGTTTGTGGATATAACATTTCGCTAGTACACACGATGAAAGCTGTTTTGAATAACAAATAGTTTATGAATTTAAACTCGTTTTTTTTTTGAACAGTTAATAATATGGACTTGTGGTATAGATTGTTACGACTTATTCCTTATTCTTGGACTTACAATCTAGCTTAATCCTTAATGATATAGTCCTAAACGGTAGTTGTAGTAATATTCTTGTAGTTTTTGCAAGAGACTGGGTGTGTTTCGAAGTATCGTTTTGTAATTAGTCCTAAAACGGACGTTGTCGCAAGATGGCGGCTATCGCCGATCTTTTGGCGGGAATTGCCATTTCAGTGGTTTAAATGATTTATACTTGTCATGCTTTAGCCATCCCTTTGATATTTCATTTAGTAATTATTGTTTAGCATTAACTTTCAATTACTTGGCTTAATCGTCCATGGAGACATATTTTACATTTAGATATTTCTTATAATTTGTCATGTAAATTTTATTTAGGCACTCTATCCTCTGTATTTGAGGAGACAACATTTGATTTACTCTTCTCTTCATTTTACAGAAATAAAACAACAGAGATAACAGAGAATTTTTTTCAGCCGTTCCTCCTATATGAACAACTTGTGCGCATCTGCTCACGGAGCCCCGTGACCCTACGCTCAGCGCATGAAAATGACAGGAAAACAGAGCCCTCATTGCAAACTTTTGTCAGTAAAAAGAAAGTACGTCTATGTTCCTCACCAACTCGCTACGCATTTGAAATTTCAGATTATTACCTGTAGATTGGTTATTTTAACAAATATATGATGCACGAGGAAAATGGGCTTTTTCACTCCAAAAACGGGCGTAAAACATCAAAATCGGCAAAGTCAATGGAGGTCAACAAGATTATTGATCATTTTCCGGTGGGTGTCTCACTAAACTAAACGGCATAGTCGTTTTCTTTGTCCTACAGACTAAACTCGCACTTCTGAATAAACTACATGAAATTTCCTTTCCACTCATATAAGAATCATTTTGATTGGAAGAGTGGATGAAAGGGCTTTTTTGCTTCCAATCATGGAACGTCTCTCTTCCATACCATGACCTGATTATAATATGCAACGTGTTTCTGTAGTCTGGCTCCATGCATACAATAACCACGCGTGTATTGGTAAGTTGAACGGGGAACAAGGTCAGGCCACGCGTTCGTCTAGCCGCATTATTGAAGCACCCGTTGGGAAACTCTTCGTTGTGTCCTCTTGATTGTTCGTTTTTCACCAATTCATGATCAACGCCTTAAAACTACAGTTTTCAGTGCATGAATATACCTTCATACCACAAGTTTTCTGTTATTTACATAACATTCTCTTGATATCGATAAAATGAGTCTTTGTGCAGTTCATGTTTGTCGGACCATAGCATATTAGTCCCGAGAGGGGTGTATTTGTGCATATGGTTTGCGTTATCTCGCCTTCATAGTACAGTCTACATACGTATCACATTAATAAGGGGTTTGCTTATCCAATCTTGTATTACTACCATTGTGAGTGTGCTAAAGAAACATGAGTATTTCTTACATTAAAACTTCATTTAGCTGAACGTTTTTTCACTCCAAAACTTGTATTGTGTACGTGTACATGTATATGCTAAATAATGTGCACGGCAGCTAGAATCCCTCATTGTGTTAAATGGTCCGATCCATTTGAACTGTTACGCAATGATTGTGAGTGCTGTCTTTACACAAGGTCCGAGCCCCACGCACCCAGGGCCCGTGATGTATTGCACAAATTCCGGGCAAAGTTGTTCATATATTCCCATTTCGACACCGATCCCCCCGGTGTCACAGAAGGAAGTTTTTTTTCTCCCTCTTTTTTCTGCTACTTCGACATGCTTCTGAAATATGTAACAAAATGGCACTTGGGCCACTAGGCCGACTTCAACAAAAAAAAAACTCTGGCCAATCGGTTTTTACTAAACATGTTGTTTTCCATAATCACCCGTATAGGCATAGCCGAATGCTTCTTCTCGAAGCATGGAATAATGTCTGCCTTCTCTGAATAATAACAATCAAGTCTCAAGCCCGCGGGAACAGGGGTGCTCTGGGTGCTGCAGCACCCAAACTTTTTTGATTGGGGTTCCGGAATATGCTTCAGCACCCCCTACTCCCGGGAAAAATGTGTGTTCCAGCCAGCAGTGTTCTACGACGATGAAATTGCTCCGCTTCGCTATACAGTATATATGCTTGCTCTACAAATATCCCCTTCGTTTTGTTCCTTTCTAGTTTCGCCGAGGCTAAGCGCAGCGCTTCGAAAGTCTAGCACAAACACTGTAAAATATCAAGAGGAGGTATTTCTAAATCTTCAGGCAGTGCAGAATCGATATTCTTTCGAGGTTCCCACAATATGACATGTCTGTGAAATTTCTGCAATGACGGAAGCTTTTGACCCGAAAGCAATAACCTCAGCCATGACAATGGTGTCAAAGTTGATTATGCCTGCCAGGATTTTTTTCTTATTCGATCTTTCAATAGGGGTAAACGTTCATACCTTTCCCCTGAAGGTTTCTTTTTCATTGAAAAGTTCCATTGACGTTGCTAGCATTCTGTACTCAAGATTAACAAAGCAATGTTCACCGTGACACATCCCCAACATAATAAGAGTGGGACAGGTTGTTATTGAAACTAGTCATGCTTTACGCCAATTCCAGTGTAGTTTCGTTTTAATAAAAAGCTATTCATGCTTAAGGCCAAAAAAAAAGTCTCCGGTTTCTGGTATGCGCGCGCGTCGCTGTAGCCATGCGCTTTGGCAAAATGAACAATTTTTTTTTCAATAATAGATGATGTCTCAAAACCGCCAAACTCACTGGTTTGACTGGAATCCTGCTGCTGCACAATTTTAACGTGTTTTTAGATGGGGTTATGATCGAGAATTAAGCTTCATGTGGCCTCTCTGGACTCCCATAAATTTGCACTAAGTTTAGTCGGGCACCATTTGCAGTTATCGGCATACATTTGAAGCAAAAAAAAAAGAGGTTAAAAAAAAACGCCGTGTCGCCGCACCATTTTTTGGGCAAGCTCCATACCAGAAACCGGATTTTTTTTTTTTGCCTTACCCTCTGCAAGTTTTTTCTCATAAAAACCCAGTAGACCGATAAATCCTTGCTAGCCCCAAACTTGCCATGCACCCATTCCCTGTACCAAACAAATACCACTGCAAATATACCGAGAGCTATACATCGTTTGGCGAGTTAAACCTATGTGAATATTTTTATGAACAAAAATTCATCCGCTTCCACTAGGCCAAAAGAAGTCTCCGGTTTCTGGTATGGAGCTTGCCCCAAAAGTGGTGCGGCGACGCGGTGTTTTTTTTTTTTTTACCTGTTTTTTTTTTTTTTTGGCTTCAAATGTCGGCTGATGACTGCAAATGGTGCCCGACTAAACTTAGTGCAAATATATGGGAGTCCAGAGAGGCCACATAAAGCTTATTCTCGATCATAACCCCATCTAAAAACACGTTAAAATTGTGCAGCAGCAGGATTCCAGTCAAACCAGTGAGTTTGGCGGTTTTGAGACATCATCTTGTATTGAAAAAAAAAACTTTTTCATTTTGCCAACGCACATGGCTACGGCGAAGCGCGCGCATACCAGAAACCGAAAACTGTTTTTTTTTTGGCCATATGGATTTTTTTTTTTTTTTTTAGATTAAGCCTAATGTGAAAAAAAAATAGTCTGTCACGAGTCAATATGACCGATTAGGCTGGCGTTTATCGCCACCAGTTTCAATAGCATGAGACGACTGGGAATATTTATATTCCCCAAGGACCGGATGCTTACCCATCGCAGGTTGATCCCCGGCTTATGATGGTACCCTTTTAAACTCAAGGGTGGAGAGAGGCAAGTTGGAATAGAGTGGCACAGCATATACCCGGCAGCTTGATTCAAACCCATTACCCTCTGATCATGTCATATAAAACCCTAACTACTAGGCTACATGTACTCCCCAAATGAGATTGATGACTTACATGTAGTTTTAATTCATTATAGAGAAATCGTTTTCACGAACATTTGTCTTTAATGTAAGAATGACTTTTGACTTTTGTTAGTTGGACTACCCCTAAAAGGGCCGGTTGGGGTTGGCCGAATTCTCCCCCCAATCTGTATCCACAATACCCAAGCATTTTGGGTTTTTTTTTAGGGGGGGGGGGGTGGGGGGGGGGGTTGACGCGAGCTGTCCTGATTTTTTAGCCTCGACTCTTGCGTATCGTTTAAAACCAAAAACCTTAATTTTGGAACACGGTTCTTGAAAAATTGAATTCCCCTATATACGTAGTGTACACATAGCAGAATAAGCATTGGTGCATACAAATAGTTTATTAATGATAAATAATAATTTGGGAGGCTAATCATCTTTACTCGCAGCTGGTATGCTGAATTGCAAAGGACGTGGCTACGACGTGGTCGAGCCGCGCGCTGGCACGTAAAGGCGCCTACGGCTGCCGGCCACATCAACCCATATAATGACCACGGAGCTCAGCCTGAGATCGAAAGTGTTGATTTTTTTCGGAGGGAGAAAATCGGAGAAAAACCATCCTGGTACAGGAGAGAACCAACACACAACTCTCCTCACATGCGATCCGCCAGGATTCGAACCGTGGTCACCTTGGTGATAGGCGAGTGCTTTACGCACAAGCCACCCATGCAACCCAATTAATTAGCCATCATTCCAAAAACCTTCGACGTGTAGTCATGATATTTCTTTGGTGTGTTCATAAAAAGTTGTTCTATGCATGTAACAAGTTTGACAATTGTTCGTCACTCGATAGCAAATATCTGAAAGGGGAGCAGAATCCACCCCGCCCCGCTCCACCCCCCCCCGGAAATTATCAGAATAACCCGCCCTTTAAGAGTTAAAAGCAAGATCCAGAAAAGAATGGTTCTTGGTTTACTCCTTTGAAATGCACACCTGCTTACCATCAAAGGGCGAAGGCCCTCTTCAGATAAAAATGATTTTTTAACCCACCTGTGTTTCTGTTGAAACGGTATGTACAATCATTTTGATTTTTATGCAATTTTGATTATTTGAAGTGACTTGGTAAGTCAATACTATTTTCACTTTGGGAAGGATTCTGTCATCAAATCAGTAATACCCCCGTCACACCGGAGGCGCGGTGCCACTACGGTTTTTGGCCAAAACCGCCATCATCGTAGTGACACCGGCAGAAGTTTTTTCATAGTATTCCCCTACCCGTGAATACCCCCGTCACACCGGAGGTGCGGTGCCACTGCGGTGCTTGTACGGCATAAACCGCAGTGGCACCGCCATGATCGCCGTGGTTCTGTAATGGTTCCGTCATTGATCGCCGTAGCACCGCGGAAAACTGTCAAAACCGCAGACCTTCGCGATTGCACAGGGGTTGTACTGCGGAGGCACGGCGGTGATAGAGGTCCTACTGCAACCCACGGTGGCACTGCGGAAGTTTTGAACATGTTCAAAGTTTACGCCGTGCCACCTCCGGTGTGACGGGGTATAAGCAGTTTTCAAGATAATTGTGGGCAATTAAGGGCTAACAACATGCCAACATGTCATTCGTTTAGTTTTCAAATGTGTGCATAAAGGAAAACGGAGATGAGCAATGAAATACTATGAAGAAAAGGATGCTCGGAAGACGTAAAGAAACGAAAAAAATTACAATAATAATTTCAATTACTGGAAATGGATACCTTCTAGGGAGGCATTTCCCCCTAGAATCATGCACAAGCAATCGTTCCTGAATGGCCCCGTGATGTTTTGCGTCTTGAGGAATCGATCTAGTCTATTTGTGACTGGAACAAAATGTTGATGAGAAATATGACTTCGAACATTAGGGGACATTCATAAAAATATAACTTGACTTCCCAAGTTATAATGTTCGATGATATCTACTTCAGGGTACATTTTCATGAATTTACCCAACACTCAGATAATGATCAACTGTGAAAATAAACTTACCTTTTTAAAGTCTTTGTTTCTTCAAGTCTCTCAGATACGCGTTCTATGATATGTGCCTTCAACGCTGAAGTCAGTACTACATGTACTAATTCCAAATCCAATGACAGCTTAATACATAATGCAAGTTGAGTGACGATGTTGTTAAATAACGTGCGCTTAAGTACTGGAAATGGTTGACATGCTTGAATAGAAAACTTTAAAAAAAAATAAAAGATTTTTTTGGCTGTGCTCCCTGGCTGTCACGGTTGCATGGGTAATCATTGAAACTGCTAGCGTTCATTAACTTCTTTTTAACCCACTAGCCCATTGGGGCGCAGGGGCTCATCTCTTGTTTTGAACTCCCCATGCAAGATCGTGACCGTTTACTTAAACAGAGAAACAGTGGACCCAATATAGAAGGCGCCTGTTAAATGGTCAGAATCTCAAGGTCAAGACGCAGTCTTGTTTTGAATAATTATTAACCGAATCTGCTTGTATTGGTATAGACCGTGGTTGTGCAAGGGGCTTTTTTCCATAGAATAATTTCTCGGAGGCAGATGACCGTAATTATACAAACAAGGTGCCATTTTGAAAGACATATTTTCCAGTGTTGTAGTCGAGGCCACAACCTCCGAGGCCGAGGCCAAGGCCGAGGCCACAGCCTACGAGGCCACAGCCTCCGAGGCCACAGCCTCCGAGGCCACAGCCTCCGAGGCCACAACCGCGAGGCCAAGGCCAAGGCCGAGGCCACCACCTCCGAGGCCAAGGCCGAGGCCAGCTATCAAAACACGTAATAAAATATAAATCACTAAAACAAGGCTAAGATTATGTTGGAGTTTTAACATCTTTTTAGTTGAATTCACTGAGTTTTGGAGTGCCTGGCTTACAACTTTACAGCTTGCAATGGGTTTCCTCTTGTAGGGGGTCCGGCGAATTTTATTTTCTAAAGGAAGAAATCTCAAGTTTTGTATCACTGAAAAGCAAATTACACGACAAAGTCAATGGCGTTTGAATCAGGCTCATAGGTGTTTGCCCTTTGGAGATACTACAATTTAAATGGCCAAATGGTGAGTTTCTATTCTGTAAGATTTACAATATTTACTTTTAGCATGTTTTATAAATCTTATTTTCAAAACCTATCCAAATGCTTAATATCATAGGAATTCCCATTAAATAAACAACAACTTGATTTTTGAATCAGGTTTTAACCACTCATAACCAAAAAGTTACGATCCCCCCGACCTTTGCACTGTCCAGGCTTGCGCCGAGCAAACACCGCGATGCGACCAGACAGTGCCAGACGGCCCGCCGTTATGCACGGGCAAAGTATAGTTCCAGTCCCGCTCCGCACAACGGGATAAGTGTTCACGCATTATCAATAGCGCGGTACCAGACAAAGTCTGGCAATGGCCAATCCCGCTCCAAACAACACGGCAACACGGAACATGCGTGCATGATAACACTCAGTTCATCAAAATGACCATGAATTCTCGGATCATCCGATTTGAATCCAAAGGCTTCGAAGAATCTTAAGATCATGGCAAGAGGTAGGGAGTCCAGAGGTTTTGGCCGTATATCTGTAACCACGCAAAAATAGTCAATTTCAAACCGTGCTTTTACATGTAATAAGTATCAACATGGCTCTAAAAATACAAAAAAAGTATCCTTGTACCACGAGGAATACTGACTCCTATTATTAAAACATTTATTCAGAACTTTGCATTCATTTGGATGGAAAAACGAATTCTGAAATCGCGCTTTCCATATCGACCATTTGCGCCAAACATTACCGTGTGAGCCGGAACTTTCATTTAAATCACTGTGTAAAAAAAAAATCTACTTGATAAATCGTAACTGTTTTTATCATATCTTTATGAAAAATAAATGGTACAGACTAGTACCCTAGATTGTACCCAAAAAGTTCAGACTTTTACTGAAACAGTGGCCCATAAAAAGAAATGATTAAGCTTGCCGCACCTTGCCGCAAATCATTTTTAAAGCTATAGTCCATCATTTGCAGCCATCCGAAAAGTAACTGGCGTAATTACTGTTGAAAAACAAACTTGGTTGAAAGATAGTAAGGGAACTAAACTCCCTGTGAAATTATTCTTTCTGGGAAGCTGTCATTTTGAAGTAATCAACGAAAGAAGGCATTTCCAACGGTGATTCTTAAGAAGCACCGTAGGAAAATTTAAATTAGTAGTTCGTTTAGTTATTCAGCGCAGCGCGCACAAGTATTAGAACGACGCACACACGCGCGCGGTTGTTATAATTCGTATGATCAGTGCGCGACGCCGCGTATAGCTGCAATTCAAAACAATTCAAAACATGATTCAGTAACTTTTGATTTGAAATTGAGATCTTAGAATGCTGCTTTTCTCGGAATGTACAGCTGAAGCTTAGCTGAAACTTCATCAGGTTAGTTGCTCAGTATCCTTCATTAGATTTTGAACACTTTTGTTGCTTCAAACGAACAAAATGCACTAATTACAAATGATGGACTATAGCTTTAAAGGTCGGGGTACAGAGGCGAAACGAGAAAATTATGTACAACACTGCAACCAGACTAGTCTACTACCACATGTTATTGTACGCATACAAGGGCGGATCCGGGGGGGGGGCAAAGGGGGCCAGCCCCCCAAAAAACGAAACCATTTTGTTTGTTTTATGTTACATCGCAATAAAGGCAGGCAATGAGTACACCACCATCTTTTCCTCAAAAAAACATTGGTTAAAGTGGTCAGAAATTGCCTCAGATCGCACCACAGAGCATCTAGAATCCGATTTTTTTTCGGGGCCCTTAAGCGGGCCCCGAACCCCACGCCGTATTTTTTTTGACCCACTTTTTTGGGGGACCCAATTTTTTTTGGCCCCCCCAAAAAAATTGTGTTCTGGATCCGCCCTTGTACGCAGATGGGATTGGTGCCAGACTTATGTAGTCTGGCACGCGGTAACAGTTATAACGCTTGCACGCACGTAGAAAGCTGAAGCGCAGGCTAGGCGAAGATGCTATACGTGCGTGAGTACGTTCAATCGCAACCATTTCCAGTTCATTCGTGCGTAGATTGTATATGCGTTCGTTTCACGGAACCCACTGCGGCAGAATCTCGAGGGTTTGATACGGTAGAAAATTGAAATTAATTAGAATAGAAAACACACCGAAATGGGCGGCCTCGAGCCGGCCTCGACCGATTCACCGAGGCCCGAGGCCGAGGCCGAGGCCATGAAAATCGGCCTCTTGGCCGGCCTCGAGGCCGAGGCCGGCCTTGAGTCCTCCAACACTGTAAACAAACCCCCATTGCCGATCCACTATGCAAAGCTATTATTCTTTACTTAAGGAGAACACACAATAAATAATGTATTCGTTTGTTCTCCATCATAACATCACTCAAATGAAGTCCAAGCAGAATGTTTTAAACTTAACCTGTTAAAATTTCAGCACATTGAAATTACACTTTTCGTGAAAACAGTGAAATGCACAAGAAAGATGAGTGAATGCCAGCACTCTTCATCTCCACAAATCTGTCAATTAATTTTGATGTTGCCATATGGAGTTATTTCACTGGTTGTTTGGTACAAATACTATATATAATCAATGTCAACGTTTTCATAATAATTCCGAGGGTTCCTTTTCGGATAAATGCAAGTGATCCTCTATGCCTTAATAAGGGAGATGCCGTCATTCGTCATCCATACCAGTTCACGTTATATTGGCATTTTAGAGTTTCGGCGGACACTATCGTTGTATGAGGGTGTTAACTGGAGAGGCTCAACTTGTATTTATCCATTTCAAATGAAGGTTCATGAATTTCGCTGCTTTAGCGAATCGAATTATTGAACACAAATGTCTACAAAGTATTATTTCACTACAGTTTTAACTGAATCACTAGACATGTGTTTTTTTAGAGTATTCTTTTTTTTTCTGGTAAAAGTAATAATCCATGTTAGACCAATCATTTATTGGATAACAAATACAACATAGTTGGACGTAACCCTTGATTTTGAATTTCAAGGTCATTAAATTGTTCCAAAATTAAGTGCCACCAAATCTCACGAAACATCTTCACCGTTAGTTTTTCGAACGATACAATTTCTGGCGAAATAATTTCACAGGACATCTTTTACCATGCCCATTTCATTAACTTTTAGCACGTTTTCTTCCAGCGAATTTCCACCGAAAATCTAGGCGACATGCACTTTAGAGTATACTGGTGTCTGCAATAGGCCTGGTTCTTTATAATTCTGACTCATAGCGATCTGTCAACGTCTAGTAGTTTCACCATTTTGCATTCCGCAGTTTTCAACGCCGACTTCATGCGTGATTAGTAATGCCTGTGAGGCCATTCGCCATGAACCAGCAGAATGGAAAGGGTTCAATAGAAATCGTCGGTTGTTTACATGACAGTGGTTATCGAACCATGACATGGGAGAATACCCGTGACAAAAGCATGTTTTTCTGCAACTGTATTCCTCGTGTCGCTGGCCTGTAGTGAATTTTCACTGGAAAAGAGTGTTTGTTCTCTCTTTGGAATGATGAGAGTATAGATCTGACATTTTTAGTTTATATTCAGTATGTTATATAATTAAGCTCAAAATAACAAATTGAACAATTTTGCGGCTCCAAATTTGAGGTGGGCTATTAGCTTCGGTCCAAAAATTACGCTACCGGTTTTATATGATCGAAAAGAGCATTGCTCATAGCGATTTTTGGCAAAGTATGTACGTCTAGAGTTGGAAAATGTGTAATACTTTTGCAGTGTGAGCGGTGGCACTTTTTTGGGTGTTATCACTTTTCTCCATAGACTTTGTACACAATCCTTTCTCCATAGGCTTTATACCCGTTTTTCCTCAAAAATATAACTGACTTGCATGATGAGTTTCGCGTTCACTCTTTCAGTTTCGAGTTGACCATGGCTTTGCATGGTGAAGATACTAATGAAAGGTTTGCGGAAACACCATGTGCGAATAATTTCTCAACTAAGAGAATGGTTCTGAAAAGAACCAGAGGTATAAACTCGACGTTCCGGTCAGTATGCTCTGACCGTCTTCAGGAGAGTGCCTAAACTCTAAGAAAATGAATACTTAAGTAGCAAAAGGTGAATTCAATGGAGTGTGAAGTTGCATCCTGTGAGGATGCAAAGTAGACAGGATCCTAGAGCAAGCTTGGTGCCCACTGAAGTGGAACAGTAGGGTTGCAGTGTCAGTAGAGGGAGGACCTAGGGTATAGGAGACCCATCAGTCTAAGGTAGTATATGGAACGGTCCGCTGGAACGGTCTAACGGAACGTTCCCGTTCCGACTTTTGAGACGCTCCCTTAGCGAACCGAATTTTTGAACATGAATGTGTACAAAGTATTATTCCACTATAGTTTTAACTGAATCACTAGACATTTTATTTAGAGTATTTTTTCTGGTAATAGTAGTCATCCATGTTAGACCAATCTTTTATTAGAAAACAAATACAATATGGTTGGACGTAACCCTTGATTTTGAATTTCAAGGCCATTGAAATGCTCCAAAATTAAGTGCGACCAAATCTCACGCAAGATGCATGGAGCATGTACTGTGTTCCTCATTGTAATCAACTCAGTTTCATATCTCATTATGTGCAGAATATTGTGTAGTGAAAAGGTTATTGTCCCTATTGAATTCCTTTTGTTCGTATTGATTTCTGTTTTGTAGGAATCCATTGGGGTGTTGGGGTGTTCTGGATGGATAGTACCTTTGGCGACGGGCAACCGCCCATGTTTATGGGGGCTCTAACCACTAGTTCCAACAGTTCACCCTAGCTCATGTATGGCTCCACTGAACTACTTGTGTACGGCAGTGGCCACACCCCGGTATCCTGACCTCGGCTGGTCGGCTAAACTACATGAGTAGACCTGTATGTTGGACTCCTGTAGGTGAGGGACCTCTCCAGTCTAGTACATACAATCTGTATCGGCGGAATAGGCAGGCTTGGTTGATAGGCTTGTTCACCTGGTTATGATGGCGTGCAGTACTTCTTTCTGTGGTATTCCTTAAGAGTGGTTTGGAGATTGTCATTTTCCCTGGCGTCACACTGAGTATTCAGCCTCTTAAAAACATGATGAGTTCAGCCTTCAGCACCAGGGTTAAAGCCCCTGCTTCAAATCTGCCCTCTCACGGAACTATTGACACTTTGTCTTATTACGACGGCGTCCGAAACCCTCTTGGGAGGGCATCATCTGATAAAAATAGTTTCCGGAAGGGTCTTGCTTGACCTAGAAAAACTATCCTTTTTTGATCAGCTTAATTGTCACAGTCTCTCTTCGCTGTCATCAAGAGAGGAACTTAATAAACATTATGTGACTACAATTTATCTGTTACCTGCATCCAAGAGCACTGTCAAGTGAATCGACCTGAAGACCCTGATATCCGAATCTCTAGTTTAGGATCATCAACCATCTTCACCTCTTCCGCAACTCGGAATCGACAAGGTGCAGCCGTTGGTGGTGTAGCAATAACTGTTCAAACATCACTGCTTCCGTTGCTGACGTCCATCTCTAAGATCAACGACAGAATTATGCTCGCCATCTTTAAAGACAATCCTAAGACATACGTTGTCTCCTTTTACTCTCCCACTAACACCAGTGATAAGGCGTCTATTACTGGGTTCTACAAAATGTCTCAATGACACCATTGCCTCCATTCCCCTTACATGCCCTTCTTGACATCGGATGGGACTTCAACGCTCATGTTGCAAGGCAGTTCTCCTACCACTCTACTACCAACCGTAATGGTCAGCTCCTCAGTGACGTTTTCGATCGTAACAACCTTTTGATTGCCATCACACTATTTAAGAAGTCCTCCAAAAAGCTCTGGACTCACCGTTAACCTAACAAGTACCTGTCACAGATTGATTTCATCCTGTGCCGTAAACGTTGGAAAAACAGCATCCTAGATTATCAAGCTTTTCAACATCTGATCCAATTGGCTCCGACCATCGTATAGTATGTGATAAGATAAGGCCCAGTCTTCGTTCCACAAAACCTACTGCCCGTCCTAGACTGAACTGGTCTGCAACGCATTCAGATAAAGAACTTGCATCCTCTCTTGAGGACCGTATCACCCATGAGTGGTCCTCATTGTGCCCTGACGACCAATCTTATGGCTCTTTCGTCAAAGTGTGTGAGAGTGTTGGGAAGTCTCTCCTTCCATCGCAAACCAAACGACCACATACCATTGCATCATCTACACCAGTCAATGTAGCTCGAACAAATGCACTCACCTCTTTACAAACCAATCTTCCTGCTGCTCAATCCAACCTCAGCAGTGTCTATGCCGAGCAAGAAGACTGCAGAGTCAACAACATCCTCAGTGCTTTTGACGATCGGGAATCGACCAATTCCATCCAAAATGCCTGGAACTGGTAAAACAGCTCTCTGGTAAACGTTCAAACACCGTTTTCATTTAAGATAATGATCGACTTGCCTCTTGGAAATCCCATTTTGAGAACCTTCTCAGCTCTGGTAATGCCTCCAATGACCCAGTCTCCATTGATCCCGTCTTTGTTCCGAACCCTTACATCCGAACTGGCAAATTCTCCGAAACAGAGGTCAACATAGCCATTAAACAAGTGAAGCTTGGCGAGGCTTCTGGTGTGGACAACATACCTATTGAAGTTTCGATGCTTCCTAAACTTAAGAAATATCTCACACGGTTCTGCAATGCAACCCTTGAAGGTAACCGCCCTCTAGAATGGGGCCTGTCCAGCATCGTCCCAGTTCCAAAGAAAGGGGACCTCACCATCCCAGACATTTACCAGGGAATCAGCCGCGCTCAAACTGCTGCCCAGACAACTACCAGGGAATCAGCCTCTCTCAAACTGCTACCAAGGTATACAATCGACTACTTCTGAATCGCGTTCGTCCGGAAGTTGAGAAGATACTCCGTCCCAATCAAAGTGGCTTTCGGCCTCTACGTCTAACCTCTTCTCAAATCCTTGCCCTCAGGCGCCTTATTGAGGAAATTTGTAACCACCAGAAGGAAGGTGCCATCATTTTTATCTTTTTCCGTAAAGCATTTGACTTGTTGACAGACCAACAATGTTTAAGATCCTGCATGCTTGCGGTATCCCGGAGACCATTCATGCTATGAAAATTATGTATAAAGATACAAGTGCTTTTGCTCTCACTCCTGAAGGTGAATCTAGTTCGTTCTCCGTCAACAATGGAGTTCTTCAGGGTGATATTCTCGCCCCCTACCTATTCGTCATAATTCTGGATTATACCCTGCGGACAGCATTAAATGTCACCGATGGTCTCACTCTCTCACGCCGTAGGAGTAGTAGACACCCTGCCCAATACCTATCCGACCTAGAATATGCAGATGACATTAGTCTGCTTGCTGATACCATCCTTGATGCCGAATCTCTCCTCCACAAAGTAGAAGCTTGCTGCAAGTCCGTTGGTCTCTCTCTTAATGCAAAGAAGACTAAGTACATGGTCATCAACCCATCACCAGCACAGCTCATAATATCGAGTGTAGAAAAGCTCAAGCTGCTCTGTTCTCACTGACAAAAGTATGGAGATCCTCGATCTCCAAGTCCACCAAACTTAAGATCGTCAAGACCTCAGTAGAATCCATCCTCCTCTACGGTTGCGAGTCCTGGACCCTGACCAAAAAAGATCTCTGCATCAATTGATGGTACCTATACACGGATGTTGCGGGCTGTTCAGAACGTTTCTTGGCAACAACATCTCCCTAACTCTGTTCTGTATGGAACCATTCACCCTATCTCCACCACCATCAGACATCGTCGCCTTCGGCTAGCCGGTCACGTTTATCGACATAATGAGCCAGCTAGTCAAGTTCTCCTCTGGAATCCTGAAGCCCCTCGACGGAAAGGTCGTCCAAACATGACCCTGAAAACATCCATCAAGCTATAAACTGGTCTGAGTGGTCCATCTCTTTCCAACACTATGCTCGACAGGGACAGTTGGGCCCAACTCATCAAGTCATCATGAAAATGAATGAATGAAAAAGAAGAAGGATTCCATTGAAAGACATTATACTCACCCTCAGTTGTCAGCAACACCATGGACAATTTTAATGTTAACGGTAGTGTTACTTTAAAAAGAACAATGAATAAAATAACAAATAGAATAAACAACGGGCTTAGGTGAGTAATGCTCTTCTTTTTGGGGAGCATTTGTTTAGTTTAAAAAAAGTTCCTTTTTGTCCTTCGATGTCCCGTTTGACAATGCCATTCTTCAACGGCTTTGTTTAGTACACTGTATGTTTACCGCTGGCCTCAAGCTCTGCAGTGAATGTGATTCCTATTTCGCGATACATGTCAGATGATACTGCAGTTCACATATCCTTTACACAAATATCAGAAAAAAATATGTCGCATTGCAATCATCATGTTTCACTGACTCTAACACTGACTTTACGCAGAATAGCAAACACTTTACAAGAAAAGCTTTAATTTCCAGAATCACTTAATCACTGAACACGTGGTAAATTTCCGAAATAGGATAAGCAAAAAGTATATGTGCGTAGACACTGCCGTTTCAGATGTACATGCATTGGGTGCAGGTGAATAGGCCTATCCCTCCATGATGACAATAACTTAAGGTTAAAAGTTCATGGTGATATGGAGTGTTAAATAAGACCAGCAAGTGATCGACCTACTCGAAGACCAGACTATTCGAGTCGATAACGAAGGACCATGCACTGCGCTTTGCAACTCCTCTTCTTCGTGCTAAGGACGGGGTTTAGTTTCATGCTGACACAGAAGTAGCCATGTTCAGATTAGAAACATCGAGCACAAACTTCAAAAGCAGACAAACCTGGCCAAAATCCAGAACTAGAAGATCCAGAAGTTGGTCGATGCGGGCTATGTTAAGAGGACGAAGCTAACCGGACAGACGAGTCATGGTTCTGCCCACACTGTCCACACCGTGTTGTTGAGAACAATGGCAGTTTGACTGTTCCTCCGAACATGATGGGAGGATCCTCAACCAGCACCTCTTGCCTGGGCCCAAACTTGGTGCCTCCCTGCTTGGAGTCTTCCTCAGATTCCGCCAGCACCCATTAATGTAGCAATCTCAGGCGACATCCAGACTATGTTTCACCAGTTGAAACTTCTCCCACAAGACAAACTCTTACTGAGGTTTATTTGGCATAACGTCCAGAGAGATTTGATACCCTGTGGCGCCACTTTTGTTCTCCAGAAGCACTTACTTGTCAACCAGGAGGGAAATGACGATGTTTGTTGCGCCATCAAAACGTTTTTTTATATATCGACAGTGTCCTCAGTGCGTCAGAAGCCAAACAAAGTACGCCTCCCCTTATTACAGTAGGTACGTGATCATTAGTAGTTTATTATACAAATAATGAATGTTTAAGAGTGCAATGGTGAAAATATTTTCATGAGTTGAAAGATTGAATGTTCCATCAAAGTCAACCAGTTGAATAAAACATTTCATCTTTCGACAAATGAAAATATTCTCACCATTGCATGAATGCAAAACATTTTTTACTTGTTTTATAAAACATCCAAGTCGATCTTTGTCATTCGATTGGAGGTAAAAATTAAAAACGCATAAAATTCGCAAATCTGTTTCATATCCACAATTTTTTTCCAGCTTGTTATGGTTTACAAGTCAAATCATGGACAATAATGATAATTAACATTGTAAGTTCTCAAAGGGCAATTCCGTAAAAATGTCATACTGAGGGTCATATTTTTTTTATATAATAAATGGTCATGTTAGCTACCACTTTGAAGCAGATCAGGTACAAAATACCAAGATGCACTCAGTTATACATCAAATAAAAAATTGACATAAAAAGGGGTGAAAAAAGGCACTTATTGGTAAAAAAGCAAAATTTTTATAAATTGCAATTTTAAGTATATTTTGCCAATTAATTAAGTATATTTTGACAAATTTTGTTGAATTTTGCAATTTTGTAGCAAAAAGCTGTGTTTTATTGCCTAAAATCAACATTTGCATGTTACCCAAAATCCTGCCTCTTTTAACCCTAAAGGGGCCGGGTTATTTTGACCATCTCTCAGCCGGTGGGGGGCGGATTTTGCCCCCCCCCAAGATCTCAGCTATCGAGTGAAGAAAAGATATTGAAACTTGGTACATGCATAGAGCAACTCTTCATAAACATACCCAAAAAATGTCATGACCAAAGGTCAAAGGGTTTTGGAATTATGGCTAATTAATTATTCATATGTATGAATGGAAATTCTGGTTTGTGTACACGACGTATATTGGAAAATTCAGTTTTCACGGCGCGTAGCGCCGGAAAAAATTTCGCTGCGCGACAACCCCTTGTCCGATTGCCATGTTTTTGGTGTCAAAAGATATGCAAGGCTCGAGGCTAAAAAGTCATAAAAGCTCGTGTCGCGAAAAAAAAGATGTTTAAAGGCTATCGCGGAAAAAGTCGAGGGGGGGGGGGCGGATTCCGCCCCCCGGCCCTTTTACGGTTACATTTTAACACAACTATGTGCCAGTCTTTTACCAAAATATCTAAACAGTGTTTTTTTTAGTCTCTTATATTAGTTAGAATAAATTTCCTTTTTACCCCTCGAGCCTCTCGGCAGAGAGGTAAAAACAGCTATGTCAACGGCACTCTGCATCCCAAAAATCAGTCGATAGAATGATCGCTAGAAATCACCTACATTGCATTTCTAAATGACAGCATGCCAGACGAAATAATTTTACAGGCTGTTATTACCAGGACACTCTTTAATCGAAGTGCGCTTCCGATAATAAATTGGTGGGCTACATAGGGATGAATGCAAATGACATAACATGTACGGATATTATCAGACGGCTGTGGTGTGTATTATGCACACGTGATCGTCTAATCCACAGACTTTCTGCTAGAAGAACGATACCATAATTATGCCATGTGTGAAAAAATAAATCGGAACAAAAAGGACACACTTGTTTGGGCAATAACTCATGAAACGCCAAATGTATTCAATTGAAATTTCGTCCTGTAATTTGTCATTATATGTAACATCGGCAGATTTCAATTCATGAGAAACTGTCGAACAATTACAATAATAGGACCAAAATAATATAGCGTTTTAAATGTGAAAAATACAATCCGAATGAAAGTCAATGTTCATGGAACAAGGTTGAACAAGAGCAACATATTCCCCTTGCAAATGAATAAATGTCTGTTTTACTGAATTGGAAGTTCGTTTATTGCACTATTTAACGAGGGCATTTTAACCAAACTGTTTTGGCACCTAAAATATTTCGCCATAAAAAGGGTGCGCTAAACGACATAGTGTCTCGCACGGAGACAAAGTTGCCTAACGGTCTACTTTAATTTTCTTTCAGTAGACGGAGGGCGCGCCATAGGAGTAGTGGTCACAACCACTGACAAAGCATCAACATGGATGCCTCATAGTTTTTAAATATTTAGACTTCAATTAATTCACCGTACACTTTGGGAGTTTACATATCTAAATGGAATCCAGTGAGAGCAACTTTCATGTCTTTTATGTGCAATTGTTTTGGTTCTACAGAAACCTGATATTCATCTAAACATTTAAATTGCTCAAAAGTTACAATCAATAATTACAATGGCTTGTCTCTAATACAAAGCAGCCAATGTGGCAAAAGCGATAATTGTAATCCATGCATTTCATAAATACAATATGGCTGGTACCTCCCTTAAAGTATTAAAAGCAAGTTCTGAGTTTGGTCCCGTTGATTTCAGAAAAACACAAGGTTAACCTAGTTGTATCCACTATCAATAACAGAGCATTTTTGTTGAATACTTTAATATCAAGCACAAATTGTCAAAATTTCACCACGCCTGAGAGGTGTTGTTGCACATGTGTTGCTGCACATTTGTTGCTGCACATGTATTGCTGCACATGTGTTGCTGCACATGTGTTGCTGCAACGCATGTGCACCAACACATGTGCAGCTACACATGTGCAGCTACACATGCGTTGCTGCACATGCGTTGCTGTACATGTACCTGGAAGAAAAAAAGGTGAGTCAACAGCTTTTTTTCCGTTCTGCATTAAGCTTAATATTTACAGCCAAGCCGTTGTGCTAGCGAGAATAGAACATGTCACACTTCAAATTGATCTTGGTAGCTGAACTAGAACAATTAATATTGTCCCAACAATAAACTGATTATCATTGAATGGCCCACCATGCTTAGTTAAAAAGACACAGACTCTGTATTCATAATAAAACGCCAGAAAAACCATTGCAGTTCAACTTTCCTTAACAATCATTGATATACTATCTTTTCAATATTCTTAATACAAACTTCACTGGCTGTATATAAAATATTAATAGATATACATCATTTTCATTTTAACATACATGTATATGTATTACGAAATACAATATGCTATACTTAGGTTAGTGTAGTATTGAGGCAGCATGGAAACCTGTTCCCCTCTATATTTAGTTTGAAACCATATCAGTAAAAGTTTTTTTTGGTTTGTTTGTTGACCATTATACTATAAACATAAACAGGTACATGTATACATTACTGATGTAACAAAAGCATGTTTATTATTCTATTAAGGTTTTTAGAACAATACACCCGATAATTAAACTGTATGGCTTAAATAATTCTGTTGCAAAGACTGTGGGGTATAGGACATAGGGCTGGTTCCCATTTTCAGACAATCTAATCTATTTAATATCTTGCAAAGTTTGTGGTGTTCAATATATAGGTGAAACGAGAACTACACTCAAGAGACGTTTCTACGGCCACAGATCCACAGTCAACACCCATAAGCTGGATACACCCGTAGGACATCATTTCAATCTTCCTAATCACTCAATTTCTGACATGATTTTACAGGGCATTGAGGCACTAGGAAACCACAGAGAGATTGTTCGTCTGAGTAGAGAGAAACTATGGATAAGACGTCTCCAGACCATTCAACCCCATGGTCTGAACATCCAAGAAGGAAATGACTAATAACTTTTTGTCTTTGCCTTCTCCTTTTCACCACAGATAAGCCCCCCCCCCTCCTCCAGTCTGCCTCATTCACCAATTAACTACCTTTCTCTCCCTCTCCCCATCATTGACTTTGTCCTTTGTGTTCCCCACCTCTTGTGGTCAACCATCCCCTTCCCCCAATCCCCCTCCCTTTTGTTACCCTCCTTTCTGTTCAGCCGCCTGCTTTCTCTGTGTATTTTCCTCTGCATCATCTATTTCCACTTGACTGCTTTTGTTACATCAGTAATGTATACATGTACCTGTTTATGTTTATAGTCTTGTCATTTAGCCTTCGAGAAAGACTCTGCTAGGGTCGAAACGTCAGGCCACTAACTATTTTTTTGCATTTATACCATAGGTCCTTTTGGTTGGTAAGCAGTTTGCAACAGCTAATTCTATTTTTCATTATACAAAAGATAACACCCCGCTCAGCTGCACGAAGAATTGATTTGCAAAACTGAGCGAAGCCGTGAGACGAATTAAACAGACTTTACACAGTTCGGGCCAAGCAGGGGCGGCAGAACCGGGGGGGGGGGGCGCTATGGGTGTTTACATTTCAGAACGGATGTGAAAAAAATATATAAAAAAATACCCCTTTTCGGTAATGCACCCCCCCCTTCCCATTTGAAACCGTTCCACCGCCGCTAGGGCCAAGTGAATTGCGACGAACACCTTTGCCTTTGGTTTTTAGAGAGGGCGCTATTGAAGCATTCATCAAGTGCAAAGTCATGAATAATTCATGTCTATTATTCTATTAAGTTTTTTAGAACAACACACCCGGAAATCAAACTGTATGGCTTAAATAATTTTGTTGCAAAGACTGTGGGGTAGAGGACATCGGCTGGTTCCCATCTTCAGGCCATCTGATGTCCATGTTCCATGTAGCAAGGCTCCTGACCCGTCTCCGGACCCTTCTTTATGATCTGCTTCCCGCTGTCCACGGATACGGTGTCCGAATCAGTCGTCTGATTTCTGTGTCATAAATAAACCAAATGATGGGAACATTAAATAACAACATAATGATTTCTTGTCTTTTCAATATCACCGGACTATCAGTCGATAACCGTTCGGTGTATCATCGATCAGCACAAATGGAAACGTACTTCTTTGTTCTTATTTGTAGTGTTGAAGATAATCTGGTACCAATACACTAACACACACATTAAATCAACAGATGTTTTGGTGTTATTGGGTTTTTTTTTCTGTCACAGGCGACTCATTTCCGTAGGCGAGTTATTGCGAGGCTGTTTTGATTCATAGTTCAGTGGTAATTTTTGTCTGTGAAAAAGAAACCCTGACGACGCTTTACCACCCTTATAATGTTTATATAGTTATGCATATATTTCAAAGAACCAAATCAACACGTCACTGTGATAACTGCAGGATGAAGCCTTTGGGCGCTCTGTCGCGTTTTGTTTTTATTTTTCTGCTTGTCCTTATGATGATTGAAAATCACATGAACATTTCAATATGCTGATGATAATTTGGAGGGTATTGTGTAGGGGAAACCTCAACCTTGTATCAGGGCTTACTTTATTTCAACCTTGTTTCCAACAGTATAAGTCCTGGGATGGGAACTTGCTTCCTGTATCCTGATTGGATAGCGCAATTAGTAGCTAATGGATTTATATTTGCAACGTGTATTACGTGCTTTCATGTTCAGTGTAATTTCTAAAATTTCCTCCTTCTCAAAGATAATCATTTTCTCTCCAATCTGAAAACATTAATATGAAAAGTGATACTGCATATTGGCTGGATAAAAAATTGTAACATTTGAACTATGAAAAACAAAAAGTGTTTTCGTAACTCACGCCGCGACGAATTGATTCTGTTTTTACCTCAGACACAATAAACAAAAACAAGCGCTGATGTAAAGCACACGCAGGCACCAGACTATTCCTTATTTGCATACGTATCCCCCAAAAAATGGATATGCAAATGATCCAATACCAGTGTGAGAGAGCAGGTAGTGGTGGGAGCGTACTGCTCGACATCATGGGAACGAGGTTGGGGGAAACCTGTCTTCCATTTTCCCCTAGAACTATTCGTGACATGGCGACTCACCTTCTTCGGTACAAGAAAATCCCGGTGAGCACCAGTATCGCTACAATTATTATTACACTGCAAACCGCAGCGATAATGATGGCCGTCGGCAGCTGTTGGTTACCAGCGACGTCCTCGGGGCTACCAGGATTGTCGTCTCCTGAAAAAAAAATGATTACATTGATTATTTGTTTCCCAAATAGATCAACACCATGTCTCATTCACAAAACCGAAATGCCTTTGTTGTCGTTGTTGTTGTTGTTGTTGTTGTTGTTGTTGTATTTATGACATAATTTACTATTGTCATTATTTTGATGATATGAAATCGATATCAGACTGTTCCATATGTAATAAGTATGGTGATGTCTACAAACAAATAAAAAATCGTATCCACAGCGTTTATTGATTAACTAATTACATATTGTGCCATAAAACACATAGGCCTACCCACACACACACACACACGCGCAGAGAAAAGTTTTCTCTCTCAGAGAGCTAGGACCTATACCAATGTAGTGGAACCACTCGGTTGTAGGAGAGTGAACCATAGTAAACCAATTTATTTAGCTCTCCCCGGTTACATTTGTATCAAAATGGTGTTTGTAGTAAGGCGGCAGAACGCTATACCCGAATTTATAACCACTTAGCTAAAGTTGTTTAATGACACCCATTCAAATGGGCCTTGTATTGTCGACCGTAATTTGATTTACGCCACTAGCTGTCATTGCACTCGCGTGGTCACGATTCTAATTATGCCATCGGCTGACGTTATTGTTACATTGTATTATAATGGCATCATTCCCTAGACTTGGCGTAAGTATAAGAACATATGAATTTTCCCAAGCTAGCTAAGGGAGCTGAATTAGAATCAGACAAACAAAATTCCCTCGTAAAAAATATTGTAAATGGGTCAGTAGTTTGATATAAATATAATTCGGTGGAGGAAACTTGCTAGAAATCATCTCAATGATAGCGACATATCAGCGTCGGCCGAAAGACGCGCGACGCGAAACAATAATTGATGAGACAGAATAAGGAAGAGCATGGTGAGGTTAATTACTCGTAGTGACTCTGAATAGTCAACTGCTCGGTACATAAGAATGATTGTAGAAAAGAGTTACGTAACAGCATTCATGTGTATAGCACGATGCTGACGCATCTTTCGCGCAGCTATGAAACACAGAGTAAGTCTCCCACAGCGGAATTAAGGATTATGTTTTTAAATGCAAAGAGAAAAGCACCTACTGAAACAGCATAGTTGTTAAGCTGTCTGACAGCGGACCCATGGTTAGGGGTTCGAACCCGCATGGTGTCATTTTTTTGGTTTTCGTTGACCGCAGTTCTGTCATTGAAGAGTATTAATTTCCCGTGGTCATTTACCAACAGCAGTTAGCTCGGTCGGTCGGTAAGCTGACTCACAAGTTGGGACTGTCTGCGAAGTCCAGGTTGGCATCTGCGTATAGGTACGGGGTTCTTTTGCTGACTCGGCAGCAAGGCTTAGGGTGCCACCTCGTTTCCTCCCTTTATGGTGCCTGACTTTCGAGTTACATGGATGGACAGGGAAGGAGGTGTGGTGGGCCGGGTACCGAGTCCCAGAAGAGTTCTATATGGAAGTCGGTAAGGGGCTCATTGAGTTAGGGTCATAAGTCCGACTCCTGAAGACTTGGCCATCGCCACATAACTTTTTGTTTTATTTTCTTTCTTTTCTATTGGAGAACAATTGCAAGAATGATTAATTTGTTATTTTGAGAGCTTGTATTTTAATCGTTCGAAATTAATTTTTAAAATTGTTCGAAAATACAAAATTCAATCCAGCTATAGGCCTAATGTTTTTATTTCATTGTCGCAAAACTGCATGTACATGCTCAGTACCTTTGCGCATACCTTGTTCAGGCCTGTTCCCTGATCCCAGACATCAGCGGGGGGGGGGGGGGTGTCTTTAAATCCTATAGTGGATTATTTATATGTTCATATTTTTTTATATGCACAGTTGTAGCAGTCAACCCCCGTATATGAAGCGACTTCGCGCTGCAGCTTGTGCCGACATGACAGAATGTACAATCTTTTGGCATGGGTTTCAGAACCGGATTTTAGCTTCGAGGAGTTTTAAGCAGCGATGTTTATTATTTACATTCTCCACTTTGTTCTTATTCTCTCTTCCTTTCCGATTCCTTCTCCATTCTTCGGAACACTGATGCCTAGGGCCTACGAAATACTTAATCCGGGCCTGACTTGAAAGTTACTCGATCTTAATGAACTTGAACACACTTTATATTCTTCACCGTACTGAAAACACTAATTTTGCAATCTTGCATGATCTTATGAGTGGGTTTCTCAGAACGCAGTTGACGCCCGTTTCGTTCAGAGTGGCTTTCCAGTGTCGCACCAATCCAAATGCCGTATGGACTTAAGGATGAATTAAATGTCTGCAGGCAGAAGTGCATCTTGCGACGCAGGCGAACATTTCATATAATACATTTGCGTTGTTCAAGAAATTATCACTCCACGGAATGTATGGGTGCAACTTTTTGGTCAAAAGCGCGCAAGCCGGTGTCAGACTTTTAATCCACGGCGCGAGTTTTGAGGCTGTGGTCGTACCAGATAGATCTGAATCACTTTTACAATGATGTAATCACCCTTTGTTTACATGTGCGATTTCTTATGAGAGTGAGGCTGGGACAGAACCGCCAAACTCACATAAGACAGCGCACGTGTAAATAAAGCATGACGTCATTATGCTTCAGGTCAATAGACTGGGTGAAATTTGTTTTCAAAATTGGATATTGTGGTCACGTGATGCCAACGTTAGGCAAACGGTTCTCTTCTGCACTGCGTGTATATCTCTTGAAATATGGATGTTTAAAAGACTAGTGTTGACATAGGCCCATACTGTTTAATGTGGGCCAAATGGCATGCAAAATATGCCACGTCATAGACCACATGGTCTATTTTAAAGGAGACGCTAACCTGGCAATGTTGATGATGAAGACAATGATGAAGATGGTGGTGATATCGACGATGTTGCTGGTGGTGATGGTGATATCGATGGCGTTGATGGTGTTGATAGGGATGAAGGAAACGACGATGACGACGATGGTGATGGGGATTGGAGAACAGGTACTTCACAGTGGCTGCCGACGAATCGACCAGCATCGCACAGACACCCGTACCCATGCCTGTTGTAAACGCACGTGCCGCCGTTGCCGCACGGGTTGGACATACACCAATTCATGTCCTCTACAAATAAACACAAAATTGAAAGGAAATATGACAAAAGCTAATGACACTTTGTAATTGGATTCCCTCAACAGCGGATCCAGTGAGGGGCAGGGAACAGGGGCCGTGCCCGCCTCCCCAAAGAATCATTTTGGTTTTTAA
Source organism: Patiria miniata (assembly GCF_015706575.1). Taxonomy (NCBI): domain Eukaryota; kingdom Metazoa; phylum Echinodermata; class Asteroidea; order Valvatida; family Asterinidae; genus Patiria; species Patiria miniata. Next base: position 582,227 of record NW_024037067.1, read on the forward strand.
GTGAGGTCGCCAAAAAGGCAGCCCCTGCGTACACCACTTAATTCTTTGCTCAACAGAATGAGGTTAAAGTGGTCAGAAAAGTGGTGTTGTATACGCACGTGCCGCCATTGCCGCACATGTCCTCTATAAATAAACACAACATTGAAAGGAAATATGACAAAAGCTAACAACACTTTGTGTTCACGCAAAGTGACTGTGTGTATAATTGTAATTGGACTCCCTCAACGGCGGATCCAGGGAGGGGGCGGGGAACAGGAGCCATGCCCCCCCCCATAAAGAATCATTGCTGTTTTGAATTGAGGTCGCAAAAAAAAGGCTTAATTCTTTGTTCAACAAAATGAGGTTAAAGTGGTCAGAAATAAACATTGTCTCAGATCGCACAACAGAGAATCTAGAATCTAACAGAAATAACAAAAACAAAACAATTCCCGGCCCTTAAGCGGGCCCCGAACCCCACGCCGTAAATTGTTCGGACATTTTTTTTGGGAACAACAATAGTTGTTGGCCCCCAACAAATTGTGTTCTTGATCCGCTCTTGGATTCCCTTTTCCAAAGTACTATCGGTTGGTTAGTGAATTCCAGTTGTAAATTCCTGTAGAATAGAACGTGTCATTTGAAACTGGAATGAAACTGAACAACCACAATTTAACGCTGTTACCAAAATGTTTTTGATTTAACAATTTGGTTTAACGAAATATCCCCCCCCCAAAAAAAAATGACAGTTTTAAAATTGAAATCCCTATTTTTAATATAACTGCACTTCTTTAACACCGGAAGTAAAAAAGGGTGGGGGAAAATCTTAACAAAAACGTAAACTTTTCTAAATTTGAAATGACAGCAAGCCAGACGGAATAATTTCACAGGGTGTCTAGTACCAGTACCGATCTTTAATGATTTGGTGGGTTTCTTTTGGGATTAATGCAAATGATTCTCTATACCTTAAATGGCCTAATTGGCGATACTGATCATACTAAAGAGCGAATATAACTCACCTGTTATGACCGGAGCCGTGCAGACGTGGCCGCATCCATTGGAACAGCATTTCAGCGGGGCTGGGCAGGACGAATCGTCCGTGCAATCCTCGACGCACAGCCCGACCCTGTCATTTGTGATATCAGGGCAGAAACCCAACCTCCCTGTTCAAAAGGATAAGAACATCGTGCTGTCATATTACTTGCACTATTCAAGTTTTCGAAGCGTTGGTTGGGGATGGGTGGGGGAGAGGTGGAGGAGGGGGGGGGGTTAGTTCGAGGATCAGACATTTACGTAGGCAGAGCAACGGTACAAACGTGGGATACACCACAGCATGGTCTTTAGAGACTGTGACGAAATTTCAATGATTCAATCACAACATGTGGTCTAAGCTGTGGATTGGCTGATTTTTATGAAAGGTTTTGTCACACACCAACGGGTTACCGAAGAACAGATAGAAGGCGCCCGCTGAAAATTCAGAATCCCGAGGTCAAGACGCAGCTTTTTGCATAATTAATTGCCAAATCGGCTCGCTTATCATAGACCCTTGCTGTGCAAGAAAATATTCCATAGACCTTTTGCAGGGTGAATCAGGCGCTAAACGTACAACAAAATTACGATATTCAAATTTGAAAAAAAAAACCACACTGACCTCCGCTGTTCTGCCTTTGCTCACAGCGTGGCCCGCTGTAACCGGCCGGGCACAGGCAGCCGTACCCCTCGTATTCGTTGTAGCATGTACCGCCATTGCTGCACGGGTTGGAAACACACTGGTCTGCATTCACTGGAATAACAACAAATGGTACATTTATTATTGACTAATTACTTATTTTCAAAAAGCAAAACCCGTGCATACTTGCCTGTTGATAAACGTTCGTATTCGTTGAAGTCGAACGAATCGTCAGCTTGAAGAGGGGAACAAGAATTTCAAACGAATTTACGACACGCGGAAACTTCACGAAGGCGCAAAAGAAAGACACGTTGGTTTGATAACAGCAAGTAACGACGAGTATTATTCAAGACGCAATAGTTGACACGATGTTGTCAAGAAAAATGGGAAAGGTGTCCAGTGCGTATATCTGTGAATTTTAAACGATTTGGCATATTTCCGCAGCGTCTATCGTTCGAAACCTATAGAACTGACTACAAACCTTCAAAAATGTGAACTTACAAGTTTCCCCTGCTGTAAGAATTACAGCAATCATCAGACAAATTGCCGCATCCATCTTGCGAACACAAGTTCTCCTTCTCAAAGTTCTTCTACAAAACCAAACCAAGAACGCTTAACTCAGTTCTTTTCTTGTTAACTGTTTGTAATATAACTGATCATGACACCGTCCAGTCCCAAACTGTACGCCAAGTACATGTACTGCCGAACATCAGTTGCACGCGATTACTATCAAAATAGACGGTGCTTGACGCATACTTTATTTACGGCGGGTTTTTCTTTGTGTGGGTGCAGTGTACCGAATCGTTGCCTTGGGTTCGGTGACAAGTTTATGAATGACTAATACGTCATAGTAAGCGCCATTCATCGAGTTGCATGCCTTATAAGGTCATTCTGTAGCTCTGGGTCACTGTCCCATTCAAACTGGTTGCCATACCGATTTCGCTGTGTCACACCTGTGAATATAGTTTGAATTTGTGTTGATCGGCTTTTTGATCAAATCTACGAGTCATGAATGAGTAGCCTAATTTCATTTCGATATTTATATATATATAGTTTTTTATATATATGTTATTATTATTCCTTATTGAAAAAATTAAAGCAACGCACTCGTTTTCTAGTCGATAAAGCAAGAAGCACCCGCTATATGGAATAACAATTCCGTTGAATGATTGGTTGTAAAGCAACAACAAAGTTTGGAAAATAGTCCAACAACAACAATATAGGTTTTCCCTGCTATTTTAAAATATTTTATCATTAAAATTCATCAACTCTATCATTCCATTTCGTCCACGAAAAAATAATATCACACGCTTTTAAGAAAACCAATTTAGTGATTTACCGTTCAATTTCAAAGCTTGGTCATCCTCTTTAGTCACCGGGGCGAGAATATTCGTCATTGCATGCAGGTCAAATTCGTCCAAGCTAATGCCGAATGGCAGGATTTGGAGATCCTACTCGTCTTATATAAATCAAATAGACGAATTGCATTTCTGAATAACAAGGTTCGACCTAGACGAGATGAAATCGAATAGTCCAGAACGAAAACGTGTGCTCATTGTTTGAATTTGCTTCAACTGAATTTGAAATTGTCTGACAAAAGAAAAAAAATAAACATCGGAAGTGCACTAAATCGATATTGGTGGACACATTTAAATATTAGAAATTGTGAATTCGAATGATAAACGTTTGAAAATAGTTGGGAAAACCTATATTATAACCAAAAAATGCGGTATGTTTCGCTTGAAAACTGCGATCCCAATTAAAGCCAACATACAAAGAACGAAAGCAACACACCGATTTGTCGGACGGTAACCCAAGAAATATCTGCTGTAACAAATTAAAGGTTCGTCCCATGAATGTTCGAAATATAGGCCCAGGAATCCTCAACCAAAAAAAAAATTAGGCTAACCAAAACAATGTGCTGTAGATGTGTTGAACACGAAATTACGATTCCTATCAAAGTCAACATGCATGGAACACAAACAACACTCGATTTCCGGACGATAAATTGTCAAGAAATAAAAAAAAAAAAAAAAAAAAACTATGTAGTCCTGGTTTGTTTCTAGCGCGAACAATAAAAGTCGATTTGAAGCCAAATACAATTTCCTTCAAAAGAGGGCGCGCTGCATAGAAAGTTGTCACCACGGTAAAACTTATTTTCTGCTTGGCTGAAGTAAAACTTACTCGTTTTTTTGGATGATAAATCAAAAAAAACCTTCTGTATTGAATTATAATTTCGTCGAATGATGAAGCTATTCAGTGTAGCCAAGCTTGGTTTCAGTGAAGCTACGTTGTTGTTGTTTTATTTTATTGATTTTTTTTTTTACTTAGAACTTAGAATCAATTGAATGTTATCCAACACTGCAGTAAATCAACTTTCCTTGGGGTCAGTGTTACACAAGCATTACTGTTGAAGAATGGCGAAGGTCAAAGGGAAAGTTATAGCATGAGGGGGGGGGGTTGCAGTGACTGGTAAAAAGATAAACAATCAGCTTGTTCTCTGAAAATACTCTGTACATATATTGCCAATTGATTAGCTCCCTTTATTGAAAGCTCTAGGTAAGCACTCGGTTAGTTTTTGGTAAGCAGTGGTAAGCACCTAGTTATCCTGCAAGTGAGCCCCGTCGTTTTGAAAGACAGAACATGGAATAAAGCAAGCACGATCGGACATATCTGGGAAGCTGCGGGTCAACGAATTCGTGTTCATGCATGATTCATGTGGATGTGCAATGTAATTCCTGGACGGAGTAGTGTTTTGATAAAAAAAAAAAAAAACAACAACCCTGACCCCATGAAGACCTTTAACCCCAGTTTGGTCATGTGACATGCTGAGGTTGGGCTACTGATAATTTTCACAAAGTTCGGTGAAAAATTTGTTGAAACATGTAGGGGCAATAGACAATGTCAACGCTTGTAACTATTAGCAAACGGACTAACGAAAGAACGCAAACCTTTTTTTGTGATCCGTGGACAGAACTTTAAAACAGTGGTTGCGTTTAAAATTTCGAAACTTAAAAAGTACCAAGGGCGGATCGGGGGGGGGGGGGCAAAGGGGGCCAGCCCCCCAAAAACGAAACCAATTTTTTTATGTGACATCGCACAAAGGCAGGCAATGAGTACACCACCATCTTTTCCTCAAAAAAACATTGGTTAAAGTGGTCAGAAATTGCCTCAGATCGCACCACAGACCATCTAGAATCCAAAACTTTTCGGGGCCCTTAAGCGGGCCCCGAACCCCACCCCGTAATTTTTTTGACCCACTTTTTGGGGGACCTTTTTGTTTTTACTCACCCTGTATACTCCGGTGTATAACTTTATGTACAAACCTACATTTGATAATACAACAATGTAGGCAACCCGGCATGCAAAGGCACAACTCAGAAATGCAGGACTTCTAATGGGAATTAATAATAATTCCCATTTGATAATTAGGTACCAATCATCTCAATCACACTTTGAAACTGCATGTTGTAAACTCTAATACGAAAGGTTAAAAATGCTGCCATCGTCGTTATCTGGCACATTTTTCCATCGCAAAGTTGACTCTCCAATCGGCTACTGGTGGTTCGCAAAATCATGCGCTTCCGAAATCCTTCCAAGCGGTGGCGCGCTCTTCTTGAGTCATTCATGATGAAATCCAAAACAGCCCAAATGCTCTCACGGAGGATGTGTAATAAGTAACCCGTAAAATAAATGGGGTATCTTTGGTCAGTAGGGTCACTTTGGTCAGCACCTATATTTTAGTTACAAGTGAATATAAATATTTGTGAAACAAGATTCGGCAGTAAATTTGATATATAATTAGTTTCAGAAAATGCCACTGCAAAGTGTAATGCACTTGTTGATTTGAAGTGGATAATTATGTAATGTCAAATTACAAGAAGTCAAAGGTCAGAGGTCAAGGAACAACAAGGAATCACAATCAAAGAGGCACTCGGATTTTTTTTAGAAATATAGGGTCAAATGTTCCTTTTTTTCTATATTTCACCTGGAACGAAACAATTTAAAAAAAAATGTTGAAATGTTTTGTCCAGCGGTATTATTAGTGCTGGCCAACTTGCCCCAAAACGGAAATTAATTTTTGTCACATCTGTTTTTGGGCCCCACCCCTTTGTTAAATACTATGTTTTGACACCAAACAACATCAAAGTGTAGAGTTTAGTCTAAATGTTTTAAATACAGGTTTTCCCGGCTATTTTAAACCGGTTATCATTCGAACTCACCGTTTCAAATATTCAAATTCGTCCATCACTATCAATTTAATGCACTTCCGTTTCGTCTTTTGTCAGACAATTTCAAATTCAGTTTAAGCAAATTCAAACAACGACCACACGTTTTCGTCCCGGAGTATTCGATTTCATCTCGTCTACGCCAAACCTTTTTTATTCAGTAATCAAATTCGTCTAAATGATTTATATAAGACGAATTCAATCTCTGAGTGCTGCAACAGCTTAGACGAATTTGATCTGTAATGACGAATATTCTCGACCCGGTGACTATAAAGAGGGTGACCAAACTTAGAAATTGAATGGCAAATGACTAAATTGTTTTTTTTAAAGCCTGTGAGTTTTTTAGGACGAAAAAGAATGTTAGAGATGGTGAATTTGAATAACAAATGTTTTAAAATAGCCGGGAAAACTTATATTAGGGGCAATCCAATTCGCCAAGTTTGTTATTAAAGCAATAGTTAAATATGCCTAAAAATGACCGAGGTTACCCCATTCGACGGCAGTTTTATAACCCATGAATTCAAGAGTAAGTGCCCTTATATATTAACTTTCTCACTTTGGAAGAAATAAGATATTAATAACGACGGTGGCCAATATGACCCAGTGGCTGGGCATGTGTTTAGATGCATCTGGTGAGCTTAAAATGAACAAGGTCTGTAAGCTTAAGGTCAAAGATAAGGTACGATCCATTACCTGTGTGCTGTGAACGCACTCAACCACGTAGTTGTTATTGATACACAAAGTTCAATGGGTTTAATATTTAACTATTAACGCATCATATGACGATTCGTTGAAAAGCAAGCGCCACTTTAACTCGCATCCGCCCGCTGCCTGCAGACGTTTTAAGCATAATGTGTACACTGTTAGCCGATTTCGCATCTGATGGACAGCGTGACGATCAAATTTTAACTGTTTCTTCATTATCTGGTAATATGGCTGAGCGTGCCTGTAGACTTGCTTAGCTGCACTCACACGAATAGGAGATAAACTAACACCGTGTAGAACCAAGCATGCCTGACAAGAGGCGTGGCAAGCGGGGAAGACCACGGGTAAGATACACAGAGAAACACATAAATATCGTTTGTAATAGCAGAATTATGTTTCTTACCTTCATTCAGAGAATGAAAGGGTACAAGCAGAATGTAGTAATATGTGTAGTAATATATGTCCAAAGAAAATAGCTAGACAACCCGATCGAGGCTTTATTAGCTAAGAATATACTGTTGCAACTTAACTGGAATTAATTTAGCACAAATGACGGTTCAGCTCATGTTTTAGAAATAATCATGAGGTTTCATTTTCATTCAGAGAAAAACGGAAACTAGAAAAGGAAAGACTGCAACTGTCGAGTCGATGAATGACGAACCAACAGTTGGTCCAACGATGCCTTGCAAGAGACCTAGATGTTGCAAGTGTAGGGGAATCAGGCAACAGGTAAGACAGATAATTACCCAAATATATGAATATATGAAAGAATGCCTAATAAGCTTTATCAAACGTCAATGAAATAGATCCCTGAAATAAATCCTTTTTAGTTTTGACATACTATTATACAGTATGTCCCAAAAAAGTGTCAGTCAGAGTGTTTTTAAAATAATAACACAAACATGAGGTCAATTGTAAAAAGCCTGCATGTTCTGAAAAAAAAAGGCTGATGTGGTTTTGGAGATGAATCATTTGCCCTTGAGCATTAAACTGAGGTCTTGTCATGATGGTTGATAGCCAGTAAATGATTCAAATTCCAACCGAAGCACTTTTTACATCATGCAGGATTTTACACAGCTTACATTACACAGCACTGAAATTGATTAAGGCAACGAATTTGGTCACAGGGTCCAAATATGTTGTTGTGATCAATTGATAATTACGAAGTGTTGCGTGATTAAAACTAAATGAAACAAAGGGGTTGAAGCCAAGGCGTACAGGAGTATCTGCACAACCAAACATTTTCAAAATTTACCTCGTGGTTTTGTAGTTATTTGAAAAATGGTCAGACGGTCACTTTTTTGAAACTTCATGTAAAACATATCAAGTATGTCGTCATTTTCATGTCGGTGCACATTTCAACAAAGTCAAGTCAAGCCGAGTAACAATGGTCCCATAGCTTGCTTGGACAGAAGTATGTTCATGTGCCTCTTCTACACATCCGGCAGCATTCAACCCTATTATTGGCGTCAGTATCAACTCAATCAGTGGGTCAGTCAGGGCGTCAGTGAGTGAGACAGGTGCAAAGATGACTCAAGGATGACTTCTCTTGGACCGGTAAATGAAAGTCGTGTCGCAACCCGGGGCTAACAAGAAAGCAGCAGTGTTGCAGCATTCGGAACAAGAAATACACCAGAATACACCAGAACGTTCGATAACTCTGTCCTGTGCATCATGCAGTTTCTGCCAGATTTCATTGCAGGAAAAAATGGTGTTGCAGTCCTTCAGTAATTCAAACGAACCACAATCGATAAGCTTGATATAAGCCCAGAGCATTACAGCGAAGCCTCACTGGGTGACACTGCAAATGATTTTTTTTCAAAAAGTAAGTGGATATTTTGTTTCAGGCAGAAAAGACAACTGAAGTAGCAGGGAGTTCAGGTCAAGAGGCGATCAGAGGGGAACCAACAACGGGTCCTATCAAGCCGATCTTTGGACGTGGCAAGCGAGTAAGTTGGAGAAATACACCTGCTTCTGTGTGAATATTCGATTCGAATTTTGAAATATGGAACATCCCCCGATTAGTCCTTTTGAACGACATTGCTGTGTCATTGACTCGCATTGCAGGTTAGCAGTGGAAGAGGCCATTGGGAGCTGTTTCGTGAGATTAAATTTGAGGGCTGTGCACACAGCTGTTATCTTGCCATCGCTGCACGTGATGATGAGATCGCTGTGGCTGACATGTATGGAAACCGAGTTGTTATCTTCAGCATCGATGGTAAACAGAAAAGTACAATACAGCTTCAAAAATGTGAGTATGCCTGCAAATAATTCTGCCCACGGTCAATGTTTTGGCCTAGTTCAGATAATGATTCTTTGAAGATTGACTAGCAGGCCTCCTTGATTTCAATAACTGTATTTTTTGTGTATCTTTAATCCCCATAGGTCCACGTGGAATTGCAGTTGAACCCATTCACAATCGCTTCGTGGTTATTGAGACTTACGATCCAAAGGTGAAGGTGTTCAACAGCGACAACTCGCTGGCATACGAGTTCCCAACGGTGCCAGCAGATGAGGTCGGTAAGCCCCACTCTCCCAGGACCAGGGGTGTAGCGGTCAAGAAGGATGGTACAATCCTTGTTACTTATGACCAAGGATGGGTGTATACTGAACACAAACCTAGTAATGGTGAGCTTCTACGTACCGTACCAGTAAAACTTTGCCCTGCCCAGCTGGCTGTTGACAACAAGGATCGAGTTATAATCAGTAATTACGGAGCTAGACCATTCGTGGCCGTTACTGATGGTAGTAGTTATACACTCTTCACAATCGAACCAACCATCCTCGGAAAACCAGCAAAGTACTGCCTAGATGTATACGCTGATAGCTCCGGTATATATGTTACAATGCTGGGGCCCCGTTACAAAGGTCATATTCACCACTATGACCTAGATGGCAGGTTTCTTGACTGCCTCGTTCGGGGTTTGCATAACCCATTAGGAATTACATTCACGCCAGATGGGCAGCTGGCAGTGGCTGACGAAGTATCAGTTAAGATGTTTCACAAGGTGTAATGCGACATTGTACATGTAAACATTTGAATACAATAGGTGAATGGCAAAAGCGGGTCATCGAAACAAAAAAACAATTTGGCGTATGAGTATTGCGAGACACCCAAAAAGGAATTAACTTAGAACTCTTGGCAATAGATTTCAAATGAAGCTACATTATGGTAAATTGAAATACATGTTGTAATTCCAAATGTACACTGCGATAGCCCAGGCCTGCCTTCATCACACCTCAAAGTTCAGCTTACAAGCCTTTTTCTCCCTCCAAAGTCAAGACCACTTTCTCCAAGCTGTTTACTAAACTACACCTCCCACAATCATTGTTAGCACTCACAGTTATTGCAGAGGAGGGGCGACTTGGGTTTTGTAATTTGCCCTTCCTTGTGAAATAGTCAAAATGATGGGGGACTGGAAATCTGAGGCATTCCAAGCCTGTATTACCCTATTACCTGAGCAAAGGTTAACATTTAGAAAAAAACTTTTCAAGGCTTTGCCAATCAATTGATATATGTTTTTAAAATAATACTGATGTACCTGATAATACAATTACTGTAACTAATCGTTCTACCAGTAAGTAACTATTCAAATCAAGTTGTTTTGGTATATATTTTTTAGAGGATTCTCTTATTTTTTTTCTAGTTAGAATGTAGACTCTTTGTAGGCCTATGTGGTTTGGCCTTATAGAATTGTTCAATTCAATTTGGTCCGGCCTAAAAGCCTTAGAGTAAATGGTTCTCCATCAATGTACCCAAACCAGCTTGGCTTTTTGTCTCCTTATTTTATGTGGTTCATTAAAAATACACATGTACGGCAAAAGCGTAGCAAGGTCATTCTTAATAGGGGTATTCATTTCTTGAAAAAGGCACTCTTACATTCGTGCTGAAATGTAGACAGGTTGTTTGGACACTTGGCCTCCGTATAATAAAATAGGGGGGGGGGGCGGACTGGAACCATCTTTCAATGACGGCGCTGTTCAAAGCGGACAATCATACACACTATCGGACAATATATGATGTCTTTCGGGGAGGCAAACGCGCAAAATTTCCCAAAAGGCACTTGTTAGATCTCACACCCTCCCGATGACGGACAGAGCACATTTTGCGAAACGGGGAGTTCTACACTCAATAACCGATTCTTTTCAGTACCACACTTCATCAAAAAAGAGATTACTCTCCAAAATGGTGTTACCTGCAGTCTTTCTACTTTATCTCATCCGCCATGCAAAGCTTCAAGTCATATCGTTACAGCGTCTAGTTGTAAATAAGGGCAGTGTTTAACAATAAAAAAGGGCAATCTTTAAAAATATTGGAGGGGCGGGGTACACTTGCGAATAAAGGGGCACTCGAATGAAAAAGGGCAGTTGCTGGCTACGCCACTGTAAGGTCTCCATATGTATACCTTTTAAGGATGGTTTTGATCACCCCTTTATAACGGTATGTAAATCAATTGATAATTCGTTATTGTCGTCTTTTAAAATGAGGAACTGGTCACTCACCGTGCAGAGCTATGGAGACAGGAATTCTACATAGTGACTATGGTATTCAAATAAATGGGAAAATCATTATAGACATACGCGTGGTTGCTATCATTCATTATGACCCCGTCTTAGAAGTTGAGGACGCTAATATGTAGGATCAGAAATCATACACAAGAGGTGGTAGAATATACGCGTCTTATACGCGTATACGCGTCTTATACGCATTCTATACGCGTCTATCGTTGACATTCCAGACCTGATGGATACTAGGGAGCAACCTGAATACAAACTATACACACTATTACCAATTTGGACCATGTCAAAAGCAACACTGTCTTGTTTAGAGAAAATGATGATTTTTTATTGCGTCAAAAAAAAAAAAAACAAGAGAGGACGCAGTATACTGACCGCACTTTATAAATTGTCAACGATAATGATGAACTAGAGATTGTGGTTGTAACAGAACAACCACGGAGTGAGTTGTTCCAAACATGTTTTTGAATGTCTAATGGACATACCAAATGATTAACATGTAAAGATTGTTTTCAAGAAGTTTGCAGTTATTAAAATTGAAATTAAATCTTTAATCGGTGCACTTGCGAAACACCCATTAGTAAGGGTCACATGACCTTGACATTTCAGGCGGTGCATTTTCAGTCCATAGGAGTAAATGTGCAAAGAACTGGAATCATAACTTATTGTATTGTAGAGATTTGGTGGTCACAATATTGCCTCATTAAATATTCATAACCTCATAACATGAGAACTGTACAGTAGACTGCACAGTAATAATAATGCAACGTATTAATCTTTGAATGTTGGTTCTTACTATTATAAGTTATCAACCCGATCAGATTTATAATGCGAAACTCAGAAATGTAGGACATCTAACGGGAATAACGGGAATTAACATGTAATAATAATAATTCCTCTCATAATTAGGTACCAATCATTCCAATGACAGTGTAAACCACATGCTGTAAACTCTAATCGGAAAGAAAACAAATGCTGTTGACTCTCCGATCGGCTGCTGGTTTGCAAAACTACGCGCTTCTGAATCCTGCCAAGCGGTGACGCTCTTCTTTGGTAATTTACAACGACATTTTATAACCCAAAACAGCCCAAATGTTCTTACGCAGAATGTGAAATGAGTCAGTTTTATCCCTGAACTCAACCCAGAAATTTTGGGGGTTCATAACCTCAAGAGTAAGTCCCAGGGCTCCAGTTTCCATAAACTCTCTCACTTTGAAGGAAATATAATTTGATATCGTGGCCAATATGACCCAGTTACTGGGCCACAACCGTACGCACGTAGATGCATCTGGTGAGCTTAATTGAACAATGTCTGTAAAGGTTAAGGTCAATGATACGGTTCATAACCTGTGCGATGTGAATGCAGTCAACTAGTTTTTATTAATGGGTTTAATATTTAACTATGGACGCATCATATGACGATTCGTTGAATAGCAAGCGCCACTTTAACTCGCATCCGCCCGCTGCCTGCAGACGTTTTAAGCATAATGTGTACATTGTTAGCCGATTTCGCCATCTGATCGACAGCGTGACATCAAATTTTAACTGTTACTTCATTATCTGGTGATATGGCTGAGCGTGCCTGTAGACTTGCTTAGCTGCACTCACACGAATAGGAGATAAACTAACACCGTGTAGAATTAAGCATGCCTGGCAAATGACGTGCAAGCGGGGAGGATCACGGGTAAGATACAAAAAGAAACACATAACGTTTTAATAGCAGAATTACGTTTCCTACCTTCATTTAAAGAAAGATAGGGTACAAGAAAAATGTGGTAATGTGGCTCAAAAGAAAATATCGAGAATAGCTGATCTTTAATAAGGGAATAAATGTGTGCTTCAAAAGTTTTAATCACCCCGTCTAAAGACCGCTTGGAGTCTGGGTCCTGATAATTACCCAAGCGGAAGGCGAGGGTAATTATCAGCACCCAGACTCCAAGCGGTCTTACACAGAGTGATTAATGCCGACCAAGAACATTTGTATTCCAAATCATAAGTACCTTTTCGGTCAAAAAAAACCTGTTTTTTTTTCTCTAGCTAAACAATGCAGTGTCCAGCTTGCAAGTAAGATGTAAACAACTCCTTTTATGGAGATTGGCGAGCGCGTCTTGCGTCGCGTGTACTGCGTGATGTCGCGCAGAATGCACCTGGGGCGTTGCTTTGTGAATTTAGGACTATACAAATACAGCATGGTCACGTATGTTCACGGCCCATAAGAATGGTCATTATACACGCGCATGCGCACGGCAATAAATTGCAGACGATGACGGTTTTCCCCGCTAGCAGACGACGCACTGCGGTTAAGTTTGACGAACGAAAAATGACACTTTTATCGAAGACGAGAACAATCCAGTCAGTTACATTGGTTGAAAGAAAGAAAACACAATTAATTTCAAAGTTTAAGGGGATTTGTAAAGGATATGATAACTTTAAGTAATAATAAAGTGGAATTTTAGGAAGCTTTCCGACGATTTGGAAATGGAATCCACCAATTTACCTCTTCAACTTCCGTCAATTTTTTTTATTTCGAAATCATTTTTGATTGAAAAAATCAAACGTTCTACCACTCCTCGATAACACAGAAATAATTTCATATACATCTTACTCGAATGCATATGCAATTTCAAGAAAAAAACCGTACTTCAAATCACTGCTCTTTTCGTCGTCCTGAATGACCGTTCGACTCGCTATTTGACAAAAAAGTTCGATTCTAGATATCGAATACTCGTGAGCATGGTCGAAAACTTACTGGCATTGTGCTTTCGGTCTATACTTTAGTGCGAAACATTTTTTTTTCGCATGGAGACAAATGGGCTAACGGGGAAAAATAAGTGAATGACAACAGCACAGACATACAGCACAGATTTAGCATTTACCATTCGCCCACCAGTTTTTACTTTTTATTACTTTATTTATAGAGAAGTGCGAATACTTTTATTGTGTTATTGCTCATTTGATGACAATGTATTGTAATGCAATGTTTGATACCAACGTTTTGATATATCCGGACTGTTTTTGAAAACGAGTTTCCTGCTTTTTCAAATTTGGGTTTATAGGCTAATCCTAAACAGTATTGAGCTCATAATCAAACCTTACACTGTGGCTTCAAAGCACTCATTTGTATTGATGGTGATGTGTTTCACCCTGATTCGATACCATTTGAGTAACACATATAAAGTTTCGTTCACTTCAAAATTTAATAAAATGAAAACCTTCACCGCTTCCAATATAGTAGTTAAATTATACCGTAATATTGTATTCAAGAATATTTGCTTTTGTAATGATACGTCTTTCAATGCTTAATATGTTATATAATTTCTAATTTCAAGACTACAATCGCTTCACATTACTGAAAAAGTCCGCTTACAACTGCGATAAAAAAAATGAAAACCTTTACCATTTAAATCAAGTTATACATTAACACTTAGCTAATATAATGTTAATTATACCTGTGTACATTCACCATATTCAATTATTAAATCCAAAGTAGGTAAATTAGAAAACTAATAAGCAAATAATACGACACGTTTAACCCGTTACCACCTTCCTAACGCTGTCTCACATTAAATCAATTCCTTGATGGATCATAAACCATAGAATGCTCGGGCAGTTTGGGCGTTACAGAAAAAAACCCACCAAAAAAACAACAACAAAAAACAACCCAAAAAGAAAAAAAAAAAACGTGTGTTGCGAATCAGAAAGTACAGGGCGAGTAAAACAAAATTGCAAAAATGGAAAGGAGTCATCTTTTATTCAAAACCAAGTAGAAGTTTTGAACTTGTTAAACCTTGTAATAATGACATATTCGTTAGTAACATTGTGTGAAAAAAATGAAGTCAATCCCATTTACCGTGTTTGTTTTGGTGAACCTTTAGTAACTTTGGTACCCAATTTACATTTTGTCTACTAGGCTTCACAATTAAGAGCGGAAAACGATACAGTAAAGACATTAAACTGACTGAACCTTATAGCTCAAGATTTATTTTTTTATGTTTTCCCTTCACGTTATTCACAGTATCTGTGGACTATACTATAGTGAATGTGTCCTTCATTGTTCACACAACTGCAGCTCTGCCCTCTACTTAGCAACCGTGCAAGGCAATGCATGTCTCAGCGCTAGACTTCATGGAAAGAACGGCCCCGGGGACACATTTGTTGCTGTTTCAGAAGCCTCGTGGACAAGAACGTAAATTGGGTACCGTAGTAGAAAGGTTCACTAAAGTCAAACGGTGAATACGATTAACTTCATTTGTTTTCACTCAAAATTACTAATTAATATGTCATTCTAAAAAAATGTTTAAACATTTAAAAACTCCAACTTGGTTTTGAAAAAAAAAATATGGCTTCTTTCCATTATTGCAGTGTGTTTACTCACCCTGTATATGATCAAAATCATGACATCATAATATGAGCACTGGACCCTTTACAGTTCATTATCTTGTTTGCACGCCTGTACAATTAAAACGCTAAAACCAAAATGAATTTACTCCTATTTCTGTAAAATAAAATACAATAAAACAGACGTTTAGTGCCGTAAATGTTTTTGTCTGAATCTTCTTAAATTCAAAAATAGCTTGGATGAATCACATTTGAAAAGGCTCTTACATTTAATAAGAATGCTATAATAATTACACCAAACTATATACAATGAAACCGTGCTAGAGAAACCCACGGTTACACAATACGATTTGTAATAAAATGTAACGCTATGATTTGAATAAAGAGTTCGAACTATGATGACATTACGGACCATTCGTATAATGTTAGCAACTTTCTGAAAAAAGTGAAACGGGCCTACTTGAGGGAAATTATTTTCTTTTGTATAGAATCAGAACCGATTAATATTTTGATTTCGAGCATTCTATACATTTGGGGTCTACTTTGTTTTTCTTGTCCCTGTTACATCTGACATCAATGATTGTATAATTCTGATACACTCCTTAATGCGGTTGTCCTCAAACGGTGATTATGGATAGCAAACTACCTTCCCAACAAAACACATAGCGTCATTTTGTATGATAATGGAATGAAACATTACAAAGTAGACAATCTAAGGTAACAGGGACGTGAACAGTATCATACATTAGACCTAAATCTATAGAATGGCCCACATAAAAAAAACACTGTACAAAACACCACGATATATAGACATGTCAGTGTTTTAGAATGTTTCTTTTCATATTTCTAACTGAAAAATCTCACGTAAAACTGACGCAATCTACCATTGATTCTTAATTCACCGGCCCTAGTTCGTGATCCATGATCATGACATAACAATTCGAACATCGCAATAAAAAAAAATAACGAATGGAATGCCTTATAATATATTCTACTGATAATAATGTTATATTGACTGAAAACCTCCACCGTTAAAATGTCATTTGTATGTTCTACGAGGGAAAATATTCATAAGAAACTTCGGAAATGTAACATCAGATAAACACGCATAATATTCAAATGCATTTCATTTTTTACAACTAACTTGTAACACTTAACTTTGAGTAATTGATACTTATTTCCTTTTTTTTCCCACTTTACTACAGGGTGACCCGAAAAAATGCAACCCTAAAACATCTGCCTTTTAAAATAAAAAGGATCTGTGAACTTTTATGTTTTGGGTATCAGATTAAAGCTGAGAGCGTTTTCTTTCAAATACCGAAACAAAAATCCTGAAAGTAGCACTTTGGGTTGCTGAGGAAATGCCAATTATGTAAAAGTAGTCATTTTTCATCATGTACACAAAACATAGTGAAACATTTTATTGTAAGTCTGCTGTGCAATTATCCTTCATTAGTCTAATGTCTTCAATATGTTGACATATTTATGATGCTGAAAAGATTTCAAATACTACTAAAAGGATGAGATACCTGTTTAGGTAGAAAATAAAACGTGTTTCCATCAAATTCATTTGTACTCTTGTCATATTATGTGCCTTGTTGTTTGTAAGGATTAGGTCATGCACAACTAGGTGCAGTGAAACTCCCTTACTGTGGTAATTGTTTGTGTACAGGATGAAAAATGACTACGTTTACATATTTGGCATTTTCTCAGCAACCCAAAGTGCTATTTTCATGATTGTTTCAGTATTTAAAAGAAAAGGCTCTCAGCCTTAATCTGATACTCATAACATAACAAAAAAAATCGACAGTTCCTTTTTTTGGTTAAAGGCAAACGTTTTAGGGTTGCATTTTTTTCGAGGTCACCCTGTACATTGCGACGTCATCATTATTTTATACCTCAAGCTATAAATTGACGAACAAATCCGCTTGTCGGCCTGAAAACATCTTTAACCCATTTTTTTGAACTCAAACTAGGAAGAATATTGGCTCTAGTTTCTCTACAGCTAAATAATAATCAAGAGGTTCGATGCCTTTGAATCTATTCCAATGAACTGGATTGCGGTGAATCACTTGTTAAGCCGTACTATCAAACGTTCTAAACAAATATATCGTATGTTCCCATTTAGTAACAAATAAACATGATGTAAATTGATTGTATAATACCGATCTGAATACTACTGATATACGTGTTTCAATTCAAATGTAATCCCTCACCATTTGTAAGGTTACGTCATGCCATAGAATACTAAAGACTATAGTATTAGCAATCATGTGTACTCTACCGATATACGCGTTTCAATTTAAAATGCAAACCTTCACCATTCACAAGGCAATATATATACCATGCTATAGAGTTATACAGACTTTACATGTAGTACTAACAATCATATATATATACTACCGGTATACGTGTTTCAATTCAAATGCAATCCTTCACCGAGGCAATATATTTGTTATGCCATAGATTCATACAGACTATGGTATTAAAAATCATGTATATACTACCGATATACAATTTCAATTTAAATGCCATCCTTCACCAGTTACAAGGCAGTATATCTGTCATGTCATAGAGTAATAAAGGTTATAGTATTGACTACCATATATATACTACCGATATACGATTTTCAATTGAAATGCAATCCTTCACCATTTACAACGCAACATACATGCCACGCTGTTAAGGTAATATAATATAATAGAAATATATAGCTAGTTGTAGCAAACTTGGTTCTTGGATGTTTGATTACGGACCGGAAATTACGCATTCAGACAGGAATCCATGCTGATAATTCCCAAAATATAACTACGACTTGGACCAGAGTTCTAATCACAGTCCTTTGTACGTTTCTTGCACATCCATATCAGCTTTGTGTCCAAACACTCATTACTTCTAGATGAAGTACTCAGTCAGCGAAGTCCAAGCAGCCTAGGTTAGATTCCTAATATACCACTTAATAGTTCAGTTTTCTTGGGGACTGCCTCGGTAACCATGTCTGGTTTCCTAACGGAAGCCTACACAATGAATGGGGAGTTTAGATTGTGGATGTGAGCGTCCATAGGCGTAGGCCAGCCTGGGACAGGTGATTGAGTGCAATAACCAGATTGGAAATCAAACTGCGCATGCAGACATCATGCTTTAAATTGTACGCCAATCTTGAAAATCCTAAATCTTTCTTCAATTTAGCAAAAACGTTGGTGGGCTAAACAATTAAAAATGACGTCTTTGGTTGCGCCACGGGGACCAAAAAGATGGCGCACTACTACAATATTATTGTCCCATAATTTCGACATTTTTCATTTAATATTTGGGGCAACATCTTACCAAACAACCTATACCCAAGTTTGGGTGTAAATGCATTATCTACACCGATTTTCTCCTCAGTTGTAAATTATTTTCAACTGAATTCATTAGAAAAATGAAGGTGAACAATAAAAGCCGTTGTTCTCGCCAACGGGTTCCATGTTGGATCACCAACATTTTGGTCCCATGACCCTGAATGTTAGTATTAAATGCGATTAGTGAGGGCACTAGTCAGGTGGCTGAGACCCATTCTTTAACAAGATGGTGACCGACTGGACCAAAGCACTAACGTTGGCAGATAGATTCGTTTAGCCCTAGAGAAAATATTTAGAAGAAGTGACACCTGAAATTCATTGAGGAAGGGTGCTTATTTGCATAAATCGAAAATACCTGCCGTGTAATATATTTGTTCCCGTATATGGGTATATTATTTTATTTTTTTATTGTATGAAAAGTAAATTTAGGTGATTCTACTTACACTTCCACACTCCAATAACATTTGTAGGGCTTTAAGAATGTATCTGCCAACTTTGTAGCTTTGGACCAGTCGGTCACAATTCCGACCGTATGCCACCTGACTACAATGATTACTGTTTTTTCTGTTCGTTTTCCATGGTAACCATGGCAACGATGGACACCGTAGATAATTTAGTATTGTACCATTTTGACCCTTGATTAAAGTAAAAAAAATCATGCCGGTACAGGCAGCTTGGGGATGCAGTGCGCCCTTCTCGTCCAGACAATGTTAAAAATGAAATACAATCGGATCACTGCTGATGACAAAGTTCTCGCTGCCGACCAACATGAACAATGTGTGTGTGTCTGGCAGTTTCAGTAGTAAAAGGCGTCGTCAAATTCGTCCTGATCCATTCTTCGCATCTGTAATTAGAAAACAAGATGCAAACTGCGGAAAGTTTGAAATGGTACATTTGAATGGTACACAATGGTGAGTGCGAATTGAAACCGGAGTAGCCTTTGTAGTTTCCGTAGAAGACAGTTTTGTAGCCCTTCGCAATGTAAGTCAACTGACCATAAAGCACACGCGTTCGACAAATCACGTGTTTGAAATAATTTACTGCGATGTCTTATGCGCCTTTGATTATTTAAAATAATGGAAACAGCGCAGAGTTTTGAGTAAGAATTTTTTTAAAGTTAACAGGCATTAACTTATAATATTTATATTTTACTGTACATTTTGTCTGTAGTAGAAGGCGTCGTCGAAGTCGTCAAATCGGTCCTGATCCATTCTTCGCATCTGTAAAAGAAAATCAAAATGCAAACGGCAGCAAGTTGAGATGTTCCTGTTTTAGTAACTTGTAGCCTATACTGTGCCAGCAGGCGCGTGCGAATTGAAACCGTAGCTTTTGATTTCTGTATAACACAGTCGTGTCGCACTTTGCAATGTAGTCAACTAACCATAAAACGCATACGTCTAACAAATCACGTCTTTGAGCAACAAAATACTACGTGATTTTAGATGACTTGATGAGGTTCTGACTTGATAGATTATTTTTTAAGAAGTATGAATGTTGGTTATTTAAGATTCATGAAATAAGGTGGTATATTTTCAACCAACGGAGCAATGCAATTTGGATCATCATCAATGTATAATTAGACTGCTCATGAGACATTGATCAAGTTAAACCGCAACAGTAATTATTTCACACTAAACAGCCTTCCCCCCCCCGCAAAAAAAAAAAAATGCTGCAAGCAGAAGCGGGCCCTTTGTCCTTGGAATATTAAAAATATTTCATGATGCTTATATAATGTTAAACCTGGGATAGTCAGCTTTCAAATTCTATTTGTTTTATCAATTTTGCTTTCGCCAAACCAGAGATATGGTCCGCTGAACACAAACACTCAAAATCAATTTGTGCCACTTTCTACATTGTTAGGCCTAATAATGACATGACAAGACATGGCACCTGTTCAAATCCAACTACAATTCAGATTCTCAGTTCCAGAAGATATGTTTTTATTTTGATGATTTGGAGAGTGTAGTACAAATAATAAAAAGAACATTATAATATGAATAACAAAAGTGTTTCTTCACCGTATTAACTTACGGAAAGTGGCACAAAATAATTTTTGAGTGTTTGTGTTCAACGGATCATATCTCTAGTTTGGCAAAAGCAAAATTGACAAAACAATTAGCATTTGAAAGCTGAATATCCCATGCTTAACATTATATAAGCACTATGAAACATTTTTTAATCTTCAAAGGACACAGACCCCGTTTCTGCTTGCAGCATTTTTGGGGGGACAGGCTGTACATGTGCTATATAGCTCGTCAGCTACCTCACAAACGTACAAGGAATCATCTACTGCAGGTGTTCATTTCATGTGTCCCCCCTTCCCCCAAACAAAACAAAAAAAACCTAAAAAAAAACCAAAACCCCAAAAAACACTTACCAGGGCGGGTCCAGGGATGATGTACGGCAAGGAGAAATTGGGGTCACGATATATGTAATCTGGACGAAATGGGAGGTCTTCATTCTAAAATGAAATCAGAAAAATCCTCACCGTGTCATACTGCGCACGGTTTGAGGAACCTTAGTGTTGGGTAGATTGTCGTTTCAGCTGCTAAACAATAATTGCAATGTTAAGCAACTATGTATACCCAAAGGTTATACCATATTTTATTTTACGAAACATTTTCTTGATAAGTAAGTTTATTAAATTTGATTGTACCTGGTGATTGTTCTGATATGGCCGGGTGAATGACGCACGATCGTGATAGTGCCTGCGGTTCAGTTCGGATGACTGACGAGCCAGAATTTTATAGCAGAATACCATTGCGACAATGATGATGAGAATCGCCAACACGCTACCGACAACCGCAATGGCAATGACTCCGCCATTAACGCCTTCTTCTGTCACTAAAACGAGGATAAAACACCAAACAAACCTTATGCAAAACGGTAATCTCATCGGGGATATTTTGTTATTTTAATTTAGTAAGAATGCAATTTAATGCACACAAAAGGTTCAGACTTGCATATCCCAACAAAACAAAGGCATTGCCTTTTAAGATGGTTGCAACGCATAAAGTCTATAAAGAAGCACTTCCAGACACTAAGAGAATTAGATACACTCTTAAACGTCCCTGGTCACACTAGACCTGACCCTTTTCCGGATCAAAATAACACTTTTTGGGGGGTCAAAATGAGACTATTATTGAAGACTATTATCGGTCCTTTTACCTAGAAGTGTCATTTTGACCCAAAAACCTTGTCCGCTTAATTTCACACTTCTTTGGGTCAATACGCCACTATTATTGGTCTTGTGTGACCCAGAAGGTGTCAATTTGGCCATGAGAAGTGTCATTTTGACCCAGAAAAATGTCAGGTCCATTTTGACCTGGATTGTGCTTCTGATCTGACCGGGAAAGTTGAGAGTGTCAGTAATTGCAAACAATCAAACCTGAAATCTCGCAAAGGCTGCCAGTGAAACCGTCCATGCATCTGTTAAAAAATAAATCCTCAGATAATTAAGAATTCTTTGTTTTGGACATGTGTGTAATATTGAACAAATGTGTGTCAAGCTGGCACGATGATTCCACCGGTAAGAGTCAGATGTAGACGAGACAAAATTGAGAGGATCAATATAATGAAAGGGAAATGGTGCATGCCTAGCAGTTAAGTTCTAAGCCGTAAACAATCAAACATAAAGGGGTCGATAAACGGGCTAAATTCATTTACCATAATCATTTGCCCAACCAAAGTATGGGAACATTAAGTTGGCGTACACAAGCCGACATTGTCCTCATGAAACACTTTGTAACATTAAATATAAGATTAGAGTAAAATACAAGGCAAACTTTTTTGTCCGTGTTTTTTACTCTGCAACGTGTATTTTTGCATCAAGTTATGTTTAAAGGACTTGTCGAACATGTCAACTCAAACTCGCCTTTAAATTATCACAATTCATTATACCAAACTTTACATTTAAATTGTGATTCGCATACACATTGTAATGAACAATGCCAAGAAGACAACGGTGTTAAACAGAAATACCTGCAAATGTACGCATAGTCTGGAAAGCTTCCTTGCTGTTCACAGCTACCAGAGTTTTGACAGTGGTACGCCGGACACCCTTCAATTGTATCTATTGTGCAAACAAAGAAATGAAGCAAAGATTGATCAAGTCGTTTGTTGGAATCAATCCAAGGATGAATGCATTTTCCTGTTCGAAGACTGGTGCCTACACACGACTGCACTAACAGAGTTTTCATGATTTAGTACAAAAGATAGTGTAATGTTTGTTCAATGCATTTTCTTGTGATGCGGACGTGAGACGTAATTTAGTCCGGCGCCACGGCAATGACACGGCGTTAAAAACACGGCTTTTCGGAACGACAATAGCATGGCAAAGGACGCCAAGTAGTTCAAAATTAGTGCTACAGCAGTGCCACATTAAACTGATTTGACTGCATTGAAATATCTTCATAAATATTTCCAATAACACTTACCATGCAAGACTGTATGGTATCAGGATTCATATTCTTAAAATGGCAAACAATCTTGCTGTCTCTTCTGACTTAACTGAACCCTTTTGACACCTAAGCTGAAAACACACCTGTTTGGTTGATGTCTCATAATATGAGACAATTATTTTTGGTATCCCTCACTTTTTATCTCATTATATTATAGACTTAGTTTGTGTTAAGTTTTTGTTGGTAACATATTGCCAATGGTAAGAAGTAGTAGTTATAGTGGCGGCGGCTGGTGGTGATGGACAACCACATTAGGGAGACAAGGTAGTTTAAAGAGACATTTCAATGTCTCCTAATGCCATAACTCTTATCTACAGACAACATTTTTACCGTCGTAAATATGCTATGTCGATTGCCTGTTGCATAAAACATAAATGTACCAAAAATGCGTGGGATAGGATAAGGTTAAACGGGGGTAAGGGGTCATGAAAGTTCAAAAATGTTTGCGCAAACCTCTATGAGAATGTCCCCCTAAGGTACCATTCTCGGTATCTTAATTCATTTTCCATTTAAACACATTCAGAAACCAAAGTATGTCGTTAGTAAACTGTCCATAGTGACTGTTTAAAACTGCCCATAATGGAGTGTGTTACATACGATTTAATATGTTTACGTACTTCTAACAACTGTAGCTTCCGGGACAATTGTCAACATATTGTCAATCTGTCCATTGTTGTTCATCGCATCGGTATGAAGCACATCCCGTATGGTCTCACTTTCGACTAAGGAGTTGGCTGGATATCTGGCAACACCATTCACAAGGACACTGCCACTCATATATGACGTAACCTCGAATCCTATGAGAGTAGACGTCCTTGCCGATCCACGAAGAGTACGAAATACCTAACAGGAGTTAAAAGTGGTATTTGATTATCGAAATACCAGTGCATGCCTCACACACCAAAAAGTAGTCCTAAAAGCCCCCAACCCCTTAAAAAAAAACCCAGAATATCGTCACAATATCAAAAAGTCATATGTCTTACCGCAATTTGGATTGGAGTCGACATAGTCCGAAACGCCTGGGAATTCTTATCAGTAAGTTGAGTGGAAAAGAATACTGGTTCCCCGTTCAAATCCAGGATCTGAAGCTGAATGCTAATCTCCAAAAAACCTGCAAAAAATGTTTAACAATGGAAACTCTGCAGCAACCCCGTTTTATTTCTCATTTTAAAAACAAGGTTTTGACATATACAGATAATTCTGTTGAGGTCAGTGTTTGCCAGTGGCAACTTGATTTGCCAGTGTTGGGTTGAACTCAATAATTTTGCATAGAAAACGAATGACGGTTGAACAATCTAATTTGTAGCAACCAGAGGGAAATCACAACGCTTGTGAATAGAGATGTCATTTTTTTTTGTAATTTGTTGAAAAAAGTTTTAAAAAAGCAATCATAATGTTGGATCTTTGTATTTGAGTTTAAATCATTATTATTCACTATATTTAGAATGGTACAATACTCTACCTGACGACGGAGCAGTAGTGGACGCAATGGCGGCAGATCTCGTAGAGTGCAAAGCATTTGTTGTGGGAGAAGATCCTGTAAAAGTCAATGTATAATCACTCCTAAAATGTTGTACCTGACACTATTATTAGAGAAAACAAAATACGCACACACTAGGCATATTGGAAGTTCTACATACAGTCAACAATGTTGCATAGAATGAAAGATGACATTAGTTATGTTATGTGAGCCGCTTTGCTCAATGGCTAGGTAGTGCCGTATAAATGGAAGCACAATGTGATAACGATGCCTGGCCTAGCCTAGGTGGCCTTAGACTCAGGAGCTGCGGACATCCCTTCAGTTCAAACTAGGTTTGTCACTGTCGATGAATAATCAGCGCACAAAGTCAAAGAAGAAGCAACCCCCTCCCCCCCCCAAAAAAAAACCCCACAAAACCAAACAATCAAACAGTGAATAATGTACTGAGGTCAGTTATGTAATCCGTATTTCCCACTGAAGTGGTAGTGAAGTCTAAATGAGAGTCAGATGAGATAACGTTATTAACTGGCCCAGTCTCGGTGTTTCTGGACTCAGTTTAATACGACTGAGTCACTGTTGATAGAAAACTGGCGTAAAATTAAAAGTAAAAGAAGCAAACGAAACAAATCTAAAAAACAAACAAACAAAAAAACAGTCACGATATAGCGTAATTATCAAATATCAATACTTATTGTTTGAACAATGTTTTATAAGTATACGTTCCGCTTTCGTCAACAATACTTTTTGTAGATATGAAGCAATGAGTGAAATTGATTTAAAATGATTTTCTACACTACAAGTGGATACAAATATTCATTCATTTACAGCTTGTGATGTTTTTACAGAATTACGATCGTAGTTATATCGTTGTGGTATTAAAATGACACCATTTAAATAGCTTTATATTTGACTGAGAAACACTCATAACCCTTATTAGGCTTACGACTGATCTTAATTGTGATACACCACGTCAAAAGATCTTGCATCACGGCGTATTAAGACGTGATGCAACGAAACTTCATGTAAGAATATATCATGAATATCATCAAACTTCATTCATATAGCCGTAGGCGTTGCGGTCGAGTCTGGTGAGATGGGCTGATTGGTGGAGGATGATCCTGACGTCATTGAATAATTAAATATCAAACAAAGTATTGAACAATAACAATGAAAACAACGGTTGCACAGTCCGAAGTGCATTATTTAATGTAGGTGTAAAACACTACCATGAACATAACACTTATCAATGAAACGTGTAATCAGATGAGTGCAAAACGCTCAATGAAACAATTTCAAACAAACATTGGAAGTAAATGATTCACAAACCTTCGACGGGACGCTCTGTTGTTGAAACCTGAGACATTCCAGTGGTGCCTGGAGATAAACAATAAGATTTAAATGGAATTATAACACCAATGCCGTGTAAATTTAGTAATTAAAAAATGTTGGCTATTGTTTACTCAATGTAAAAAAAAAAATGCATACTTTGTATGTGATTGACACAATAACTGCCCTAATTTGTAACAAATATTCCTTCAGATGATTAAATACGGAAACTTTGCCACCTTTAACGAATTATGAGTATTTTGACCACGTTGTAGACCTACTCATTTGTTTCAGGTATTGAGAATTTCTGAAGAAAAAGTCCTCAACTTTCGGATAATATATCTGGCAGCTCGAAAATTCGAAGTAACATGCCACCATAATAGACGAGGATTTTGTTTCGCTTACCAGGCGATCTGCTTTGATGAAGGTTTTGTAATATCCCGTATTTCATAGCAGAACAATAACAAGTGACAATGGACCACTTTCCAGCATTTGTGATTTGTTTTGGACTTCAGAAATATTTTAAATTCATTAATTAATTGACAGTTTGTGACGTTTCTAAAGGATTAAGATCGTAGACACATCGTCGTGATATGAAATTATACCATTTTGATAGTTTGAAATTTGACAGAGAAACAGTCGATAGCCATTATAAGGCATACAACTGATACTGATACACCACGTCAACCCACCATGGATCACGGCATATTCAACCATGATGCAATGAAACTACATGTAAGAACACATCATGAATATCATCAAATTTCATACACTAACCTCGAAAAGAAGATTCCATTGATATAGCTGTAGGCGTTGCGGTCGAGTCTGGTGAGATGGGCTGATTGGTGGAGGATGATCCTGACGTCATTGAATAATCAAATACCAAACAAAGTATTGAACAATAACAATGAAAACAACGGTTGCACAGTCCGAAGAACATTATTTTATATAGGTGAAGAACACTATCATGAACATACCACTTATCAATGAAACGTGTATTCAGTTGAGTGCAAAACGCTCAATGAAACTAAATTTCAAACAAACATTGGAAATAAATGATTCACAAACCTTCGACGGGACGCTCTGTTGTTGAAACCTGAGACATTCCAGTGGTGCCTGGAGATAAACAAAAAGATTTTAATGGAATCATAACACCAATGCCGTGTAAATTTAGTAATAAAAAAATGTTGGCTATTGTTTATTCAATGTAAAAAAAAATGCATACTTTGTATGTGATTAACACAATAACTGCCCTAACTTGTAACAAATATTCCCTCGGATGATTAAACACGGACACTTTGCCACCTACAACGAATGATGAGTATTATGACCACGTTGTAGACCTACTCATTTGTTTCAGGTATTGAGAATTTCTGAAGAAAAAGTCCTCAACTTTCGGATAATAACATCGGGCAGCTCGAGAATTCGAACATTCGACGTAACATGGCACCATAATAGACGAGGTCCTTTTTTGGCTTACCAGACGATCTGCTTTGCCGAAGGTTTACTAATATCCCGTATTTCATAGCAGAACAATAACAAGTGACAATGGACCACTTTCCAGCATTTGTGATTTGTTTGGGACTTCAGAAATATTTTAAATTCATTAATTAATATACCGTTTGTGACGTTTCTAAAGGATTAAGATCGTAGACACATCGTCGTGATATGACATGATACCATTTTGATAGTTTGAAAATTGACAGAGAAACAGACATTAGCCCTTATAAGGCATACGACTGATTCTGATACACCACGTCAACCCACCATGGATCACGGCATATTCAACCATGATGCAATGAAACTACATGTAAGAACACATCATGAATATCATCAAATTTCATACACTAACCTCGAAAAGAAGATTCCATTGATATAGCTGTAGGCGTTGCGGTCGAGTCTGGTAAGATGGGCTGATTGGTGGAGGATGATCCTGACGTCATTGAATAATCAAATACCAAACAAAGTATTGAACAATAACAATGAAAACAACGGTTGCACAGTCCGAAGAACATTATTTAATATAGGTGAAGAACACTATCATGAACATACCACTCATCAATGAAACGTGTATTCAGTTGAGTGCAAAACGCTCAATGAAACTAAATTTCAAACAAACATTGGAAAAAAATGATTCACAAACCTTCGACGGGACGCTCTGTTGTTGAAACCTGAGACATTCCAGTGGTGCCTGGAGATAAACAAAAAGATTTTAATGGAATCATAACACCAATGCCGTGTAAATTTAGTAATAAAAAAATGTTGGCTATTGTTTATTCAATGTAAAAAAAAATGCATACTTTGTATGTGATTAACACAATAACTGCCCTAACTTGTAACAAATATTCCTTCGGATGATTAAACACGGACACTTTGCCACCTACAACGACTCATGAGTATTATGACAACGTTGTAGACCTACTCATTTGTTTCAGGTATTGAGAGTTTCTGAAGAAAAAGTCCTCAACTTTCGGATAATAACATCGGGCAGCTCGAGAATTCGAACATTCGAAGTAACATGGCACCATAATAGACGAGGTCTTTGTTTCGCTTACCAGACGATCTGCTTTGCCGAAGGTTTACTAATATCCCGTATTTCATAGCAGAACAATAACAAGTGACAATGGACCACTTTCCAGCATTTGTGATTTGTTTGGGACTTCAGAAATTTTTTAAATTCATTAATTAATATACCGTTTGTGACGTTTCTAAAGGATTAAGATCGTAGACACATCGTCGTGATATGAAATGATACCATTTTGATAGTTTGAAAAAAATTGACAGAGAAACAGACATTAGCCCTTATAAGGCATACGACTGATTCTGATACACCACGTCAACCCACCATGGATCACGGCATATTCAACCATGATGCAATGAAACTACATGTAAGAACACATCATGAATATCAACAAATTTCATACACTAACCTAGAAAAGAAGATTCCATTGATATAGCAGTAGGCGTTGCGGTCGAGTCTGGTGAGATGGGCTGATTGGTGGAGGATGATCCTGACGTCATTGAATAATTAAATACCAAACAAAGTATTGAACAATAACAATGAAAACATCGATTGCACAGTCCGAAGAACATTATTTAATATAGGTGAAGAACACTACCATGAACATACCACTTATCAATGGAACGTGTATTCAGTTGAGTGCAGAACGTTCAAAGAAACTAAATTTCAAACAAACATTGGAAGAAAATGATTCACAAACCATCGACGGGACGCTCTGTTGTTGAAACCTGAGACATTCCAGTAGTGCCTGGAGATAAACAAAAAGATTTTAATGGAATCATAACACCAATGCCGTGTAAATTTAGTAATACAATAATGTTGGGTATTGTTTATTCAATGTAAAAAAAAAACATACTTGGTATGTGATTAACACAATAACTGCCCTTATTTGTAACAAATATTCCTTCAGATGATTAAACACGAAAACTTTGCCACCTACAACGACTTATGAGTATTATGACAACGTTGTAGACCTACTCATTTGTTTCAGGTACTGACAATTTCTGAAGAAAAAAAAGCACTTATCAATAAAACATGTAATCAGATGAGTGCAAAACGCTCAATGAAACTAAAATTCAAACAAACATTGGAAGTAAATGATTCACAAACCTTCGACGGGACGCTCTGTTGTTGAAACCTGAGACATTCCAGTGGTGCCTTGAGAAATAAAACAATTATTTTAATGGAATCATAACGACGATGCCGTGTGAATTTAGTAATCACAAATTTTCGTTATTGTATATTCAACGTAAAACAACAAATGTATACTTGGTATATGATCAACACATTAACTGCCCTAACTTGTAACAAATATTCCTTCAGATGATTAAACACGGTGACTTTGCCACCTTCAACGAATTAGGAGTATTATGACCACATTGTAGACCTACTCATTTGTTTCAGGTACTGACAGTTTCAGAAGAAAAAAACAAATCCTTAATTTTCGGACAATATTTCTGGCGGCTCGCGAATTAGAAAATTCGAAGTAGCATGCCACAATAATAGACCTGGCCTTTGTTTTGCTTGCCAGGCAATCTGCTTTGACAACATTTTCTAATATCCCGTATTTCATAGCAGAGCAATAACAAGTGACAATGGACCACTATCCCACAATTCGTGTGTTGATTTGGACTTCACAAATATTTGTAATTCTTCAGTCGTTTACCGCTTGTGATGTTTCTCGAGGATTAAGATCGTAGGCATATCGTTGTGATATGAAATGACACAATTTTTAGATTAGACTTAGAAACACTCGAAAGCCCCGATTATACGACTGATAGTGATACACTACGTCAACAGACCTTGCACCAAGACATGTTAAAACTCGATGCTGATGAAAAAGTAAACATAAATCATGAATATAATTAAACTTCTATAGCATCTAAAAGAAGATTCCTTCGACAAAGCAGTAGGCGTTGCGGTCTAATCTGGTGAGATTGGCTGATTGGTGGAGGATGATTCTGACGTCACTGTTTAATTGAAATGAATGAATTATTAAACACTAGAAATGATAACAACGGTTGGCTTGCAAGAAGAACATATTTTATACAGGCGTCAAACCCTCCCATGAACATACTACCTGTCAATGGAACGTGTACTCAGAAATAAGCTGAATAAAACAAAATGTAAAACAAACATTGGAAGTAAAGGATTTACAAACCTTCGCCGGGAAATTCTGTCGTTGAAATTCGAGGTATTTCAGTAGTACCTGCAATTTGATTTGGTGGAATAATCTGCCGTGTGAATCAAGTAATTAACATTGTTGCAAGTTTCAATTGTGCATTCTTGGTATGTGACGGACATGTTAACTATGTCATGTTAAATCTAACACGTATTCCTTGTGATGATAAAACACGGAGACGTGGTCAATGAATACGCATTCTGAGATTAACGACCAGGCTGTAGACCTTCTCATTTTGTTGAGAAGGTCTAACTATATGCTTAACAGTTCTGGCAGCTACGGAATGCGAAATCTCAAGCCAAGCACGTGCCAAAATATCCACAATTTTTTTTTGGCGAGGCTCTAGCGTCGTCGAGGAAACACGTACCGCCATTTTTAATCCATTTTTTGAAGCTTGAAGTCTTAATTTCATTCCTCGCGATTATTGGTTCAATATTTTAAAAGAAGTCTATGATATTCTTGTTCAAATAAAGGTATGTCGATAACAAACTTAACCAATATCAAGGAAAATCAATGATGCGGTACTTAAAATGCAAATTCGGGTCAACAAGCTGTTGAAATAATCATACAAAACAGTTGATTTATATTAAAGGCACATTGAACTTGAAACGAAGAACAATATAGTGAATGAATTTGACGCTAAAAGGGCTGGGTTATTTTGACCATCTCTCAGCGGGGGGGGGGGGGGATTCCGCCCCCTAAGATGTTGGCCATCGAGTGACGAAAAATTGTGAAACTCATTGCAAGCATAGAGCAACTTATCATTAACATACCCAAGCAATTTCATGAATATAGGTCAATGGGTTTTATAATTCTGCTCTGTGTACACGATGTATATGGGAAAATTCAGATTTCAGGTTTTTTGTTTTTTTTGTTTTTTTTTTTTGGTATGAAAAGATGCACAAGGCTCGAGGCTTAAAAGTCATTACAGCTCGGGTCGCGAAATGAAAAATATCAAGGCTATCGCGGAAAAAAGTTGAGGGGGCCCCGCGTTCCTTTGAGGGTTAAGGGGTATTCAACATGGATCGAAAAGAAAATGAAACACATACAGTAAAAGGCAACGAAATCGTCAAATCATGAACACGATGAAGCATTTCCACATTAGAAAACATGCACACGATTGATTGTCCTTGAATTCGGTTGAGCTTCTGTTGACTCGCTTTATTTGAACACGAATAATTTAAAAAAACTTTGAAAATCAAACCAATACTTCCCAGAGATAAAGTTAAAATTCCAAGCTTTAAAACGATATACAAAAAAATGGTGGTACGTATTTCCGCAGCGACGCTTTAGCCTCGCAAAAAAATATATTTTGGACGCGCTGTAGTATAAAACTTGCAATTGATTAATTGAATAGAACCAACATTAGATTCACGTCTTCGCATTATTTTCAAACAGAAATTGGCGATGTATAAATAGGGCGTTTGATTGACATCATTGGCTGACATTTGATTTGACATTAAATAATGTCCAACGACGTTTCAATGTTGCATGACGTCCAAATTTTTGGACCAAATATCAATGCATATTGATATTGACAGTTTCGATATTATTTTGTAGAATTTAGACAGTTTTGTTGGCAGTATAATATGTCAACAGTAATTAACGATTCGTCTGAAAGTCCAAAATACCAAAGAAGCATGTAAACGACTGGTGTTTAAATATACAAGCTTTAAAAAAAAACCAAACAGGAAAAACTATTCACTTACCTCCAAATAAATTCTCTGTAGATGACGCCTGAGCTATTTCAGTCACGTCTGTCGACATTGCTAGATCAGTCGTTGTAAACGCTGGTTCTGCCATTGTCGAAATTTACCATGCGTTATCACGAAAAAAAATGCTTCTTTACTAATATTGTTCAGTTCCCTTATGAAAACGATAACACTGCTGTAGTTTAACCATCTAAATATTCAATTTTGCCCATGGGGTTAGTAACATTTATACGGTGTTTTGTGCTTGAAGGAGTTTTCCTTAAGTTACGGTTTCGTATTGTATGAATGCACATCCAAAACTCATCTGGTATCCCGCCCTTTCCACTGCTTGAAAGGGGTTTAGAACCCTGACAGCGAAAACGGTCTATAAGGGACGACAATGCCAACATTTAAGCTCATCGTAAAGGCATTTTAGCTCTACCGATATTTAAAGATTCTTTTTAACTATAACATCAATTCCATAGCTGTAAAGCCAACATACCGTTCTGACAGTGAACGCCACTATATCCATCCACACAGATGCACTCGTAGCGACAAGGATATTGACGGCAATGGCCACCATTCAAACATGGCATCTCATCCCGACAAATGTGGTCCGTCATCGATACTGAAAACAAAACCAAAATCTGTTCAGCCGGGTGTACATTCTTCTAAATTGGTGATAGGATTAATTTCGATTTAGGCAAATTCGTGAAGCAATCAAATTCTGAATTTTGTGGCAAGGGTAGGAGAAGAGGAGGGGGGGGGGCAAGCAGGGTGAGTAGGACTTGACATCATTTGACTAATTAGAAGATCTTTTATTCAGAGGCACCAGACACATAAGGGCATTATTATTCATTGCAGCTTCAATTTAAGCCGCCAAACACTTGATTTTTGCCGACATGACAATGATATTTACCAACAAAACCAAGTTATTTGGTGGATGGTCACACCCCACCGTCAACCCCAAGCAATGCCCATGGGGGCAGGGGAGGCTGTGGAAAGGCATTCTGGTGTTCACCTGCAAACCATTTTTCTCTGCATGCAATTAACATACAAGATCTGAATTCGATGGCACGGGGGGTGGGCAGGGCATAACATGGTGTGTGGGCGGTGGTGTGGGGGTGGGGGGGGGGGGGGGTTGGGGACGGGGGTGGACTGTACGACCTATTTTTCATCCACTAGTCTAACATTGATGCGCAGTGTGATGTTGCTGTGAAACGTGCAAAAAATATACATGTTATTACTCAAAACAAATCATTTTTAAAGGTTTTTGTGTGTGTGAAAATCACCTTTTTTTCGGAGCGTTACGGCACATAGGGAATATCATTCCCCAATATGTTCTCATCACATATGAAAAGAACAATGGCTAAACTAGCACCTAAAAAATATTCTGAGTGCCCTGTCAAATGGCTTTTTGGAGGGCTAACAATGGAGTAAAAAAAGGCCATTCTGCTAGTTGTAAACACATGCTGAATTGTAGGGCCTAAAAATAATGTAAAGGTGAATGTTTTAAAGTGTTTCTAAAAATCTTTTGTCCTGTAAGGGTAAGGATGATATTTCGTCGTGATCTAGTTACTTTTGTGACATTAATTTGCAATCTGGCTTGATGACCTGATCAAAATGAATTTCTGCAGCCTCACAACTGGCACACATGGCCAAAACATATAATGGTTCGTTACAATGGCCACGGACCTGCTATGGATTTAAATGTATATTTTTGTTTTTAAAATGAAATTTAATTTATAATTGAGGCAAATTGCCATTTTTGGAGTTTGCCTATTAGTTCTTGCCTTGACTCTTCATGTTTTCCTTCAAATATCCGAGTTATTCGCATTAAAACTAACTTCTCAATTACCTTTGAAAAAGTGAATATCTTGTGCCTCGTTAAAGACTTTAGGCCCATGGTAAGTTACAGGTGCACCTTGCGAAATGTCGACACGGCCTATGTTTCGAATCCTCCCACCGGTCCAGTAGACGTATTCATTGTGGAGACCAAGGCTTCGTAGACTGGGAAAGGGGCTGATGGTGGCAACTTTAGTGCGACCCGCACCCGTGAGGTCACAGAATTCAATGACTTTATTCTTATTAAGCAAGTAGAGTCTGTTTGCTGTAAAATAATGACATATGGAATAGTTGACTCATGGAATTTTGTTTTTAATGACAATGATAAAGGATTACTATTTTTATATAGACGTGGGAAGGCTTCTATATCGTGAAAAAAAGGAGGTTTTTTGAAGATTGTGAAAATGTTCATCATTACTCTTTCTCTTTCTGGATCTCCCTTACAATGTGTCACATCCATTTGTAGTTACGGTCGCTCCGAGAGCTTGCTTATCCTGGTATGATAAAGTCAAAATCACATTTTCAAATAAATAGTAAAACCTTTAAGGACAAATTAACAAATACATGTTTGGCGTCCCAGCCCGCTTCATTTTTGGAGGCCTTGTTTCCTTTTTTTTTACCGAAAATATGATAAATTTTAAACAGTGACATAATTTTGGCCTCTTTGTCTGTTGCATGTTGCCCATATAATGGGTAAAGGGGACGAACCTGTGCTAACAGGAACGGAGTGCCCATCTCTCTTTCGTTAGCGATTGGGCCAGACTCATATGCTGCTGTAGGGGGATCGCCACACATCCTCCACAGCGAGTCCGTTACCTTCCCAGCATTGAATAATGCCGGTACCCATTTAACATCTAGGTTGAGAGTAGGAATTGAGGTAAAGCGCCTTACTCAAGGGCACAAGACGCATGGCCAAGGCGGGGCTCAAACCAACAACCTCACGATCATGAATCCTGTGCTCCACTGCTAGACCACACGTGCCCATATAAAGCTTGTAAGTCATTTCCTAGGTCCAATGACGGCCATTAACAAACAAATACTGGCGGCCATCTTGAAAAATAGCCCGGCCTGGCGGCCATTTTGAAAGGGGAAAAAGGGCATCCCGCTTTCTTTTTTTTTCTAAAAAAAAGCAGGACGCTAAACATGTTTGTTTTATGTGGCCTAATTAAATACTTGTTTTCAACCGTTCTTGTAGACATTGACGTCAACCATATCCTGCATCAATTTAGATCAAAAACACAATGTGTAATTTACAGCGGGTTATGTTTTGTAATTACGAGTAAAATAGTACTGCTACTACATGTACATTGTCGGCCCATTTTACGGGTTGCCCATATTAATACATGTGCAGAGTCATACACCTATGTGCATTTAATACCGACACCATGCAATTGACACAATATCGAAATAATTTCAAACACAATGAAATCTAATTTGAATCAAACAATCAACACGTAACTGCAAACAGTCTTGTTTTTAAGTTAAGGCTTTGCTAAGACTCTTCCGACCTACGATCTGCCATGACGACTCTACCTATGCGCGGTGCATGTAACAGATCACATGGTGGATGTTGCCACATATTGGGTGAATTTCGCGTTTTTTAAGACTTTTAAGACTTGGCTTTTAAGACTTGGGATTAGCGGACCTGCCCAATAACAGGGCAACGGCAATATATCATTGTCCCCAACATTCGGTTAACTATGGGGTGCTGTGGTCCGATGGTTACGGTGTTCGACTCGTGTACCGTGGTACATGTGTTCGAATCCTGACCGTGGGAACATAGTGCTTGTGCTCCTGAGCAAGGCACTTTACCATTATTGCTTCGTCCTTTGGATGGGACGTAAAGCCGTAGGTCCCGTGTGTTGTGTAATGCACGCTAAAGAACCCAGTAACTCTTATATCGCTAGGAGAAGGGGATTCTGGCATAGGCTGCTAAATGCGCCACAACACCTTGTAAACTATCATTAAAGTGCTACATAATGGTTCTAATTTTTTTATGTTTTTCATTTACCTGTCTCTAATAATAGACATGATTTCCAGCGCCTTGAGTACCTAATTGTTGGTAGGTACGAGCGCTATAAGACTTCGGTATTATTATTATTAACTATTTGTGATACCCACTTCTTGCGTAAATTATGCTCAACTTTGAAGACTCTTAAAGTATCCAACTTTTGTATTTACCCAACAACGTCGATTAGCCAATAAATGGGGATTTTTTAACTCACAGTT
The DNA here is from genome assembly GCF_015706575.1 of Patiria miniata. Lineage (NCBI taxonomy): Eukaryota > Metazoa > Echinodermata > Asteroidea > Valvatida > Asterinidae > Patiria > Patiria miniata. Next base: position 618,734 of record NW_024037067.1, read on the forward strand.
GCGTGGTTTTTATTTACCCAGCGAATCACTTGCCCAATATTTTTACAGTGATACATTAGTCAAACATGTGGTCAATAAGATATCTTGTGGCTTTTAAACATCTATATGCAACTGCAACTTTTAGCAATTCAACAAATTCTGATTTACCGGTTACAGCGTCCCTCATACCTTGATTTTGGTGCCCCTGCGCACAGGTTTTTGATGTTGAAGAAGGATTGTGTTTTCTTTTCTAATGAATAGTTCAGATTTATGTATTTCAATTTTTTTTCATAATGGTAGTCCGAATCAATCCCTAGGTTTGCAGAGGTCTCGTTTGTAAAGATTTCTGGTATGGTTTTGTTGTCTAACCCAATCAGACAGTGAAGATTGTATGGTTGAAATGTCATGTTTACAATGGGTGAAGTTTAAGAGGGGCCATCAGATGAGTTGGGGGCTGTACAAACAAAATTGTTTGTCTTCATCTGATTAAATGTCATTTTGACGGATACGATTTGAGAAGAATTAACTAACCTGGAACGTCGAGGGCTAAACCAAAAACAGAACCGATGCCACTATTAATCAGCACTTGACGATGGTTGCCATTCAGATCAGATCGCTCGATCATGCGCCTTGAAGCAACTTCGTACGACCAGAACAAAAACCTATAAAGAACAAATCTTGTTGAATATCTTCCCGATACATAGCTAAGCGGCTAACCAGAAAACACGGCACGTATTCAATTATAAATCTTTAAATTTTGATGCATACCTTTTTATTCCTTTGGTTTCGTTTACGACTGACCTTACCCTTACACATGAACAAACAGTTTGTGTTACTTTTTTTTTACAACGTCTGGAACCCCAACTCACACAAAAAAAGGAGAGAAAATGAAGACCTAATTAAGGTAACCAGACTCTGTGCTATTTAAAAAGATATGGACGATAAGCCCCTGTTTTTTTACGCGAAATGCGGCGTATACAGGGTGAGTCAATGAAACCCAATTGGTGCCCCCTGTTATTGTTTAAAGAAGTTCTTATTGTAGCACTTTCCATATCTAGGATATGAAAGCCCGATTAATATTGTTTCTTGTAGTGTAAGTGATGTTTCAGCAAAACTATTCACATATCAACCAAAAAAGAACAGGAAAAAAAAACCCACCTGAACACTCTCATATGATAACTAGGACTTATAATAACAATTATTTAAAAACCAGCTGCTTCCAATAAAATCAAAATGCTTTAATATGTCAAGAGTTTACAGTCTTGCCCTGCCTTCTACTTGGCTTCCCTGGAGACTTGTGAGATTATTCTGATATCATTTTCAGGATACTACGTGGTTTCATTTTTTACTGAATTATCCTGTACCTTGACTGGATTCATGGACACGGTTTAAAAATAGTGCTTGTGTTTATTATCATGGATCTACAGTGCATTTTACCTTATGTAATTGCTTCCAATAAAGCCTAATGCAAAGTATCCCCGTGTGCGGTAACTTTTTGCAGAGTTTTTTGCCCCGCGAGGCCGTTTGGCCAATTTCTGTCCTGTTTGATTTCTTTCGCCTCGCGAGGAGAAAAACTCACTGTGTGCTGCGAGCCTGAACTAAGCTAAAATGATTAACGAGCCAATGAAATCACGCACTCTGTACATGTGATTGTAATATATGTTTAAGAAAATCTTCTTAAGCCTGCTGGCGTTTGTCCCCCTTTTGAGTTACGCAACCGACAAACAAGAATAGCGTGCTTTCTTTGGCGAAGCGAAAGAAATAGTATATTCCGTTATATGCTATATAATAAGGCGACAGATTTTGCTAACTACGTCCGCAATTGGGCTATTCACCTTATTACATGACATTATAACTGTCGCCCTTTTGTGAAAACGACCCTTAGGACAAGACATTTTATAATCGCAAACTATCTAGATCGATTCCTCGTCGTCCTATTAGTGAAAATACCGAATTTTGTGGAGAAAGGGTAAGGTAGACTTGGGTTAGGTGACAGTGTAGGTTTGTGCACGAGTCGATGGGAAAGTCGCCTCATTATAGCATTCAGATCAATTATTATATTTCTGGGTTTAGCTATACAGTACTAAGCGAGGGTTATTATAATTTCCTTGTCCAGTGACCCGTGTTGTGTATTATTGGGATAACTTAAGTTGCGTGAGGATTATTACTTTGTGAGAATTGTCCCTGTTAGGTGGTGCAGTTGACCACGTTTTGATTTTTGAGGATTATTGTATAAGGCCAAATTAAAAAAAAAATTTTGAGCGTCCCCGAACCCATTAAGGTTTTTTTATAATCCGAAAAAAGGATACATTTTATACAGTGACATAATATATTTGCCTCTTTGTTTGTTGCATCTGGCCCATATAAAGCTGGTGTGTCATTTCCTGAGTCCAAGTGGCGGCCATTTAAACAAAAGCTGGAGGCCATTTTGAAAAATAGCCCGGTCAGGGGGCCATTTTGGAAGGAAACAAAAACCTCCTACTTCCTTTTTTTTTTAAAGCAGGACGCTAAAATTTTTTTTTTTTACTTGACCTAATTAAATTGTGTTCCTCATAAGTGGTGCAGTTGACCCCCAGAGGGTTATTAAATGCGAGGGTTATTTGTGTGTAATTAATCACCTTTGTATATTATTGTTCAAGCTGTGATTATTGAACAAACCAAATTGATAAAAGTGATTCTTGAATAAATCTTATTATGAGGGTTATTTACGTTTTCGGCGAGGTATATTGAAATTCACTGTGAGGTTTATTAGTCTTAATTATATTACTGTTATTCTATTTAAAGTAATCACTGAATCCCAGAGCGGTGGTATAGGCCTATGTTCAACAAACGAACAGCCCTGAATAAAACCAGTCCCTTTGAGTTTTCCTTTCCCCTTTCCCCTGTCCCGCGTCGCCACAATATCACGACCTTTATTTAGTATATTGGTGAATAAAAACCAACGAACACAACAAGACGGAAACGTGCTTTTGTGGAACAATGACCTTCACAAATAATTAAAGCACACCCTTTGTAACAAATGAAAACGAATGTTGTTGAATAGTAAGCTGAATACCTGACCCTAAACGTTCAATCACCAGGGGGCATGACTTTACCATTTTTACGTTGAGAAGGCTTTTTCAACAAAAAAAATGGGCCTTGATTAACAGCTAATATTAGGGACATTTGTGACATAATCACCTGAAGGTGGTTGGTAATGGTTTAAGCTTGGATGTCACGGACCCGTGGGCCGGGTCTGGTTTTAGTTTTCAACCAAAAAATGCAATTTCGTGGGCCAATTTTAGGTGGGAAAACGGATAAAATCTCTGGAGTGCAGTGTGACATGAGGCCAAAATCAGACAGCACCTCCCGCCCCTCCTCGCACATATTACCCATTGGTAGAGTCCACAACAAGCGCATGGAGAGTCACGCCATATATCGTATCTTTCAAATCCAGGATAACGGAGCGGTTTTGTCCATCCAAGGTAGCTCGCTCAATCAGTTCTGCAAATCCGTCATTGATCCAATACAACACACGATTCTCAACATCAACGTGGAAGACCCTTGACTCTGATAAGCGAAAATAATTGTATTTATTCCATAGTGTCCGGTTTTATGACGTCACAACATCGATATATCTAGATGGTACATTGTTTGCGGAGGGACTTTTTTTTTGAATAAGGGATATGAATTAAAATATGTTTGTGCTGGCGGGTTCACGGACGTGTCTTTGTTCATTTCTTAAAAACTTATACTATTTACACAGTCAATCGCATCGGGGGCCGCCCGATAGTCCAAAGGTCCGATAGTCCGAAGGTTCTTTACTCCGAAGGTTAAATAGTCCCAATGCACACAATTTCCATAAAAGGGGGTTTGTTAGTCCGAAAATGAAATTAGGTTCATTAATCCGAACATTTGATGCAATAGTCCGAAGGTTCATTAGTCCGAAGGTTCATTTGTCCGAAGGTTCATTAGTCAGAAGGTTCGAAAGTCTGAATTTAGAATAAGGTTAATCAGTCCGAAGGTTCAATAGTCCGAAACGAAAATAAGGTTCAATAGTCCGAAGGTTCATTATTCCAAATTGACAATAAGGTTCGATAATCCAAAAAGACTATAAAGTCCGATAGGTCTATTCGGACTATCGAACCTTCGGATAAATTAATCTCATTCTATTTTCGGGACTAATGGGCCCTTCGGACTATCGAACCTTCGGATTATCGAACCTTCGGACTATTGAAACTTCGGACTAACGAACCTTCGGATTATCGAACCTTCGAACTATTGAACCTTCGGACTAACGAACCTTCGGACTAATGACGCTTTGGACTAAAGAACCTTCGGACTATCGACTATCGACTATCGGGCTGTAACCGTCGCATCACGAACCGATGTATCGTGTACACACAGTACATTTACGATAAGTCACTTCGAGGTGCATCTAAGGAGTAAATAACCAATTTTATTAATTATATAATTTATTTAGTCGAGAACAAAACAGATGATCATTTTTTTTATTCTGCCGTTTGTTCGGCATCGGATGACGGCATCATTATGATTGTGTACATTTGTAATCAGTCATCGTCTAGACCTCGATATCAGCTTCCAACAAGTTGGATAAATCAAAACTTCTAAACTTTGACCAGCTGTAAATCCTATCCACTAATATGTCATTATATCTGAGATAATATACTTGTTTTCAAATTAGGTCTTAACTTCAAGTGGTTAAGGTGTTTACTACATGAATTGTTACAAAGCTACATAACCGGACATATGTTACAGAAACGCATTGTTGAAGTGGAAAATCATTCTTGATTGGGTGATATTATCGGTTGTTCAAAAATCGTGATCTTACCGACGTTTGAAACCACAACTTCAACACCACTTCCGTTCAAAAAGGCACGACTGATAGTATGTATATCAGCCCAGTACACCATACCGTCTTCAGGGTCGTAGTCAACGTCATAGGGTCCTGCTTGGCGCGCATCAAGCCCAGGGATAGGGATGAGGGTAAAATTGAAGGTGTCCGTGGGTGCAACATAAATCCCCCGAGGGAAGTTATTGGCCACCAATACCATGTCTAAAAGAAATCATATGATAACAAGATGAACACAAAGGTTTAATATTTCATATTGTTTCTAGTTTTCGCCCACTGATGGCTGGAAAAAAAGTTGACATTTATATACTTATTTGTTTATTTATTTATTTATTTAAACTTGTATAGACACGGTATTCCATTCAACCAAAGTTGTTGTTTTTTTCTTCAAGGGGCCGCGTTGCATAAAAACATGTAAACTGGACAATACACAAAATAGAATCAGTAATTCAAAACATATATAAAACAAAATGAGACATTAACCACCCGTGCTTCCCATCACCAAAATATACACGAACGTACGAAGACATTCCAGCGGAAGTCGTTTTGTATTACGCGTAAATAACAGTGTTTTGGGGACACAACCCATTCCCTTTTGCTCTGAATAGATGAATAGAGGTCCCTTGGACACGCATATCGAAGATTGAAGCATTCTGGCAATTTTCAAATTGGTTCACCATTGATTTGCCAAAAGTGATACAAGTCGAAAACCACCCCCCCCCCTCCAACTGCTATCACCAAACACTCAGCATGAGTCAGTTGACTGTGTATTTGGCTATTTTGGGGTCAGGATCGACTGTAAACAGCCGTTGTTTACATTCAGCTACTGGGACAGCCCCAATACATAGTATTCATAACATGACGTCACGATTATCCGGATTAGCAGCCGCCGCCATTTTGTGTGTCAAATTTCATCGTGAACTTAGTGCCGCGCCACTGCGCATCGCATTGGCCTATACACAACACAACAGTGGCATTTACTAGCAGCAGATATCGTACTTAAACAGCAGATATCGTACTTAAACAACAGATATCGTACTTAAAAATACTCATCTTGGAGAGAAAATGCCACACACTTGTGTCGTTCATGGGTCCAGAAACAGATCTGATCCCTCAGTGAAGAGGGGGTTCTTTGCGTTCCCGACAATTAAACAGTGAATTAAACATGTTGCAGGACCCAAAATTCGCTCTTTTCAGTTCAGAATCTAGTAAAAAAAAGGGCTGCATCCAGACTCCACTACTGTGAATTCATTTAGTTTGATGAGGAATTAAGAGAATTGGAAATATTTCTTAGTCCAAATTTAATAACGCCTCTACAGCTTTTTAGATAAGCCCGTAAGAGGGAAAATGTAGAGGGTGGGAAACAAAATTATTTCCACTACAAATACAAGCACCATATGTGCTTGTACAACACGCTTTTCACTATGCCACATTCATTCGTTTCAAACAGAAAATGTGTCTTCTGTGGCTGTGTTGCAGATAATACTGTACATGGTGTACATGTAGGTTCACATACAAGTGCTCATATACATGATCATGAGAATGCTCCATGAGTTTTTAGCTTAAAAGTAAGAAGTGAGATGAATTTTTGGCTTAATATACACTTCAAAAACCAAAGCAAAATTCTTGTAAATTTGCATTTTAAGCACAACACACAGTGGTCACAAAAGTTGTACTTAATACCATAAAACTATAAAACTCTTCAGAAAACCTCCCTGATTGAAATCTTAAGGTTATACTCGTTTCTTTCATATTTACTGAGGTTCGTATAGACACTTCAATCAGGTTCTCTATGGGCCCTCAATGAAAATCACATTTACATATTTGAAAAAGCACGAGTGTTTCTAATTAATATATCTGGTGGTGAATATTTACAATTTTTGTTTTCTAGGAAAACCTGCAGGTTTGTACCAGAAGAACCTTCCAGACTGAGCTCCCCCATTGAAGCTCTATGCAGAATCTCAGATCAAGACAACCTCTTCTATGCATAATGACTTAGAGCGATATCAACGAGTCTGCAAGCGACAGGCAAAATGAGATCAACATGCTAGGGCAGAGGCACTGTTTGAATTATCGCATAAAGCAACAGATGTTACCCCCTGCAGATCCCCAGAAGTTGTTTCACCATGTGTTTCTGCACCTAGTAGTTCAAGTGTATGTCAGCCAGTGCCCCATGATGAAGTGACTGATGAACAACTAAGTGTGTCATGTGAGGACCTGTACCAGCAAACAGTTGCTGAATGCCAGAGGCTGACTACTGAAAATATGGAACTGAAGGAGAAGCTGATGGAAACCAATGTTTCTGAGTATTCTTTCAAACATGATAACTAGAAATTGATTTACTACACTGGACTACCGGGTTTTTTTTTAACTCTCATGGCTCTGTTTGATTTTGTTAAACCATATATCGTCACCGTTTTCACGAAGAGCCACATATGTCAACAATTACAATTTGTTCGATTTTGATTTTTTTTTCAATATTTTGCTTTAAAACAATGTACTTAACCATTTTGACATGTTTCTGTAAGCAAAACATCATTAATTTCCAAGTTACATTAATGTTGCAAGGGACCAAAATCTCGATAAATGAATTTTGCGTTTTCACGAAGAGCCACATACATTTTGGCCCTTTGAACGCGTACAAAACCCATTGCACGGAAATACGTAAAAGTAGGTCAAATGAGATTTGCGTTTTCACGAAGAGCCACATATCTTTGTTACATTTTCAGCTGCGCGCGCGTACTCACGCGCGCCTATGGAAATACACGTTTAACAGAAAGGGCCAATATGTCGGAAACCTGAATTTGCGTTTTCACGAAGAGCCACATATCTTTACTAATTAATTTTCACTAGTTAACTGCTGAATTAAGTCTTATTAATGGGTTCATGTAAAATTCAGCTCACACAGAATAGTGTGATGGTCCTTGCTTCACAAAGATGATGCAAAGTGGTATTTTTTGCAGTTTTAAAATATGAGAAACTTCTTTTGCGATTATCTCGAAAACACTTTTTCTTCAAAATCGACATATGTGGCTCTTCGTGAAAACGGTGACGATATTTCTGATAGCAAGAGAAATGCTTTGACTTAGCTTCAAAAACTTATCCTTGTTTTGATGAAACTACGACTCAATTTACCCATGCAGGATCTCGCTTACAGATTTCATATATTCCAAGCCACTGCATCCAGGGTTTTTCTTTCTGTCTTGTACTTTACATGCGGCTTAAAGTACTTATTGTTTGGCCAGAGAAAGAACAGCTAAAGGAAACAATGCCAATGACATTCAGGCAACATTTTGCTGAGAAAGTGGCAGTCATTGTAGATTGTTTTGATGACTTCCCAGCCAGCCAGCCAGCCAGCACTAAATACTCATTCATAAATACCAAGGACACTTAACCAATTCCTACTGGTCGAAAGCTCGTCACGTGGCAGGTCTTAAACGGAGGATAAAGACATGGCTAGCTTGTCTTAAACATTTTTCCAGTGTCACATTCAGTGCTTCTTACCGCTTTTTTGGATGAACATTCACAATCCTCACAAATGCTTTGCGCAATACTACCCGCGAGTCAGTATTTTATAGTCCTAAATTCACAGCAAAACGCCCCAAGTGCTTTCCTCTGCGCGACATCACGCATTACGCGCGACGCGCGCGCCAATCTCCATGAATAGGAGTTGTTTACATCTGATCCGCGAGTGAGACACACTATTTTTAGCTAGAGGGGTGTTTCAAAAAACATGAAGTGAACTTTTGAACAAAAACCGTTTTTTTACTGAAAAGTTTTGATTTGTTTAACCGAAAAAGTATTTATGAATGGGAATAAAATTGAATAATGTGCTTAGTCGGTATTAATCACTCTGTTTAAGACCGCTTGGAGTCTTGGTGCTGATAATTACTTATGATTATCAGCACCAAGACTCCAAGCGGTCTTTAACAGATTGATTAAAACCTCCGAAGCACACTTTACTTCCTGATTGAAACTCTAACAGATATGTTATTACATTATGTTTTTACACTTTTTGTTTTACACATTTCTTTTCAGCTCTAAACTGGGATTTCATGTAAATTTCAAGGAAAACAGACCAGAGGTTGTAGGAACAACAACACGGTGGTGGGCTCTTGATTTTCGCAAACTTCGCCACACACATCAACTACAAATGCATGTTTGACTTTGTCAACATGCCGCTAGAGGAAGACCTAACATTTTAAGACGTAACCTGTATTGGTTTTTTTTTGTAAATTACAGCCTAGGCAGAGACTCACATTGTTGAAAGCAATTTCACATCTGCTGCCAATTTCAAATTAAAACCACTGCCGGTTTAATATTTGGCTTTTAAAAACATGTCGATAGAGGGCGCTCTCAAATTTTATGACGCCACTTGTAGTATTTTTTGCAAAGTACAGCCTAGGCAACGACGCACGTCGTCGAAAGCAAGTTCACATCTTTTGCAAAAACAACCACAAGGTGTTGGGCTCTTGATTACCGCGAACTTCGCCACACACAACAACTCAAAATTCATGTTTGACTTTTCAACATGCCGTTAGAGGGCGCGCTAACATGTAATGTCGTCACCTGTACAGCCTAGGCAAAGACACACAACGGTGAAAGCAAGTTCACATGTTTTGCCAATATCAAATTATATAAGTCACTTACGGTTTTTGACCGAAAGAAGGGTCATGTGATTTTGCACTTAATACCAAAAATAGGACCCTGCAATATTGTATCAATTGCCATAAAAAAATCAAATCTCTAACATTTGAGTTTATGTTGTTTTACAAATATAGGATATTTGGTTGCCTGAAATACGGTACATAATGACGTCATCGTGACGTCATTACCAGAAAGCTCGAGGGCTATATTAACTATGCCATTTCAAGCAAATATTTGGATTTTTACCTCTTCCTGTTGATTTTTCAGCATTTTTTTAAGGTTTAATGGTCTTTTCATTATAACTTCCGGTCTGATGACGTAATCATTTTTTTTGCACCTGGTCTTGTCTGCATTAAAGTCATCGTGTAATAGTACTTTTAAAGCGACTACCGCAAACTTCGCCTCACACATCTACTGGAAATTCCCAAGGGCTTTTGTAACTTCTGCTTGAGGGCGCTCAAACATCTCGTGAAGTCAACAATATTTGTGTGTGTGTAAAGTTCCACCTAGGCACAAACTAACACCGTTGAAAGCAAGTTCACATCTTTATCTGCTTTCAAAATATCAGGCACTTCGGTTTTGACCAGAAGGAAGGGTCACGCGATTTGACGCTAAAGAGATAAAATGAAGATCATGTAAGCGGGGGTGATATTGGGATGAAATTCAAAATTTAGGATATGATTGCGCCCACTTCAGAGGTGATGCATTGGGTCATTTTGGGA
>NW_024037067.1:629433-684123 GCF_015706575.1 Patiria miniata
CAGATAGAAGGCGCCCGCTGAAATTCAGAATCCCGAGGTCAAGACGCAGCTTTTTGCATAATTAATTGCCAAATCGGCTCGCTTATCATAGACCCTTGCTGTGCAAGAAAATTTCCATAGACCTTTTGCAGGGTGAATCAGGCGCTAAACGTACAACAAAATTACGATATTCAAATTTGAAAAAAAAACCACACTGACCTCCGCTGTTCTGCCTTTGCTCACAGCGTGGCCCGCTGTAAACCGGCCGGGCACAGGCAGCCGTACCCCTCGTATTCGTTGTAGCATGTACCGCCATTGCTGCACGGGTTGGAAACAACTGGTCTGCATTCACTGGAATAACAACAAATGGTACATTATTATTGACTAATTACTTATTTTCAAAAAGCAAAACCCGTGCATACTTGCCTGTTGATAAACGTTCGTATTCGTTGAAGTCGAACGAATCGTCAGCTTGAAGAGGGGAACAAGAATTTCAAACGAATTTACGACACGCGGAAACTTCACGAAGGCGCAAAAGAAAGACACGTTGGTTTGATAACAGCAAGTAACGACGAGTATTATTCAAGACGCAATAGTTGACACGATGTTGTCAAGAAAAATGGGAAAGGTGTCCAGTGCGTATATCTGTGAATTTTAAACGATTTGGCATATTTCCGCAGCGTCTATCGTTCGAAACCTATAGAACTGACTACAAACCTTCAAAAATGTGAACTTACAAGTTTCCCCTGCTGTAAGAATTACAGCAATCATCAGACAAATTGCCGCATCCATCTTGCGAACACAAGTTCTCCTTCTCAAAGTTCTTCTACAAAACCAAACCAAGAACGCTTAACTCAGTTCTTTTCTTGTTAACTGTTTGTAATATAACTGATCATGACACCGTCCAGTCCCAAACTGTACGCCAAGTACATGTACTGCCGAACATCAGTTGCACGCGATTACTATCAAAATAGACGGTGCTTGACGCATACTTTATTTACGGCGGGTTTTTCTTGTGTGGGTGCAGTGTACCGAATCGTTGCCTTTTCGGTGACAAGTTTATGAATGACTAATACGTCATAGTAAGCGCCATTCATCGAGTTGCATGCCTTATAAGGTCATTCTGTAGCTCTGGGTCACTGTCCCATTCAAACTGGTTGCCATACCGATTTCGCTGTGTCACACCTGTGAATATAGTTTGAATTTGTGTTGATCGGCTTTTTGATCAAATCTACGAGTCATGAATGAGTAGCCTAATTTCATTTCGATATTTATATATATATAGTTTTTTATATATGTTATTATTATTCCTTATTGAAAAAATTAAAGCAACGCACTCGTTTTCTAGTCGATAAAGCAAGAAGCACCCCGCTATATGGAATAACAATTCCGTTGAATGATTGGTTGTAAAGCAACAACAAAGTTTGGAAAATAGTCCAACAACAACAATATAGGTTTTCCCTGCTATTTTAAATATTTTATCATTAAAATTCATCAACTCTATCATTCCATTTCGTCCACGAAAAAATAATATCACACGCTTTTAAGAAAACCAATTTAGTGATTTACCGTTCAATTTCAAAGCTTGGTCATCCTCTTTAGTCACCGGGGCGAGAATATTCGTCATTGCATGCAGGTCAAATTCGTCCAAGCTAATGCCGAATGGCAGGATTTGGAGATCCTACTCGTCTTATATAAATCAAATAGACGAATTGCATTTCTGAATAACAAGGTTCGACCTAGACGAGATGAAATCGAATAGTCCAGAACGAAAACGTGTGCTCATTGTTTGAATTTGCTTCAACTGAATTTGAAATTGTCTGACAAAAGAAAAAAAATAAACATCGGAAGTGCACTAAATCGATATTGGTGGACACATTTAAATATTAGAAATTGTGAATTCGAATGATAAACGTTTGAAAATAGTTGGGAAAACCTATATTATAACCAAAAAATGCGGTATGTTTCGCTTGAAAACTGCGATCCCAATTAAAGCCAACATACAAAGAACGAAAGCAACACACCGATTTGTCGGACGGTAACCCAAGAAATATCTGCTGTAACAAATTAAAGGTTCGTCCCATGAATGTTCGAAATATAGGCCCAGGAATCCTCAACCAAAAAAAAAAATTAGGCTAACCAAAACAATGTGCTGTAGATGTGTTGAACACGAAATTACGATTCCTATCAAAGTCAACATGCATGGAACACAAACAACACTCGATTTCCGGACGATAAATTGTCAAGAAATAAAAAAAAAAAAAAAAAAAAACTATGTAGTCCTGGTTTGTTTCTAGCGCGAACAATAAAAGTCGATTTGAAGCCAAATACAATTTCCTTCAAAAGAGGGGCGCGCTGCATAGAAAGTTGTCACCACGGTAAAACTTATTTTCTGCTTGGCTGAAGTAAAACTTACTCGTTTTTTTGGATGATAAATCAAAAAAAACCTTCTGTATTGAATTATAATTTCGTCGAATGATGAAGCTATTCAGTGTAGCCAAGCTTGGTTTCAGTGAAGCTACGTTGTTGTTGTTTTATTTTATTGATTTTTTTTTTTACTTAGAACTTAGAATCAATTGAATGTTATCCAACACTGCAGTAAATCAACTTTCCTTGGGGTCAGTGTTACACAAGCATTACTGTTGAAGAATGGCGAAGGTCAAAGGGAAAGTTATAGCATGAGGGGGGGGGGTTGCAGTGACTGGTAAAAGATAAACAATCAGCTTGTTCTCTGAAAATACTCTGTACATATATTGCCAATTGATTAGCTCCCTTTATTGAAAGCTCTAGGTAAGCACTCGGTTAGTTTTTGGTAAGCAGTGGTAAGCACCTAGTTATCCTGCAAGTGAGCCCCGTCGTTTTGAAAGACAGAACATGGAATAAAGCAAGCACGATCGGACATATCTGGGAAGCTGCGGGTCAACGAATTCGTGTTCATGCATGATTCATGTGGATGTGCAATGTAATTCCTGGACGGAGTAGTGTTTTGATAAAAAAAAAAAAAACAACAACCCTGACCCCATGAAGACCTTTAACCCCAGTTTGGTCATGTGACATGCTGAGGTTGGGCTACTGATAATTTTCACAAAGTTCGGTGAAAAATTTGTTGAAACATGTAGGGGCAATAGACAATGTCAACGTTGTAACTATTAGCAAACGGACTAACGAAAGAACGCAAACACCTTTTTTTGTGATCCGTGGACAGAACTTTAAAACAGTGGTTGCGTTTAAAATTTCGAAACTTAAAAAGTACCAAGGGCGGATCGGGGGGGGGGGGGGGGCAAAGGGGGCCAGCCCCCCAAAACGAAACCAATTTTTTTATGTGACATCGCACAAAGGCAGGCAATGAGTACACCACCATCTTTTCCTCAAAAAAACATTGGTTAAAGTGGTCAGAAATTGCCTCAGATCGCACCACAGACCATCTAGAATCCAAAACTTTTCGGGCCCTTAAGCGGGCCCCGAACCCCACCCCGTAATTTTTTTGACCCACTTTTTTGGGGGACCTTTTTGTTTTTACTCACCCTGTATACTCCGGTGTATAACTTTATGTACAAACCTACATTTGATAATACAACAATGTAGGCAACCCGGCATGCAAAGGCACAACTCAGAAATGCAGGACTTCTAATGGGAATTAATAATAATTCCCATTTGATAATTAGGTACCAATCATCTCAATCACACTTTGAAACTGCATGTTGTAAACTCTAATACGAAAGGTTAAAAATGCTGCCATCGTCGTTATCTGGCACATTTTTCCATCGCAAAGTTGACTCTCCAATCGGCTACTGGTGGTTCGCAAAATCATGCGCTTCCGAAATCCTTCCAAGCGGTGGCGCGCTCTTCTTGAGCATTCATGATGAAATCCAAAACAGCCCAAATGCTCTCACGGAGGATGTGTAATAAGTAACCCGTGAATTAAATGGGGTATCTTTGGTCAGTAGGGTCACTTTGGTCAGCACCTATATTTTAGTTACAAGTGAATATAAATATTTGTGAAACAAGATTCGTCAGTAAATTTGATATATAATTAGTTTCAGAAAATGCCACTGCAAAGTGTAATGCACTTGTTGATTTGAAGTGGATAATTATGTAATGTCAAATTACAAGAAGTCAAAGGTCAGAGGTCAAGGAACAACAAGGAATCACAATCAAAGAGGCACTCGGATTTTTTTTAGAAATATAGGGTCAAATGTTCCTTTTTTTCTATATTTCACCTGGAACGAAACAATTTAAAAAAAAATGTTGAAATGTTTTGTCCAGCGGTATTATTAGTGCTGGCCAACTTGCCCCAAAACGGAAATTAATTTTTGTCACATCTGTTTTTGGGCCCCACCCCTTTGTTAAATACTATGTTTTGACACCAAACAACATCAAAGTGTAGAGTTTAGTCTAAATGTTTTAAATACAGGTTTTCCCGGCTATTTTAAACCGGTTATCATTCGAACTCACCGTTTCAAATATTCAAATTCGTCCATCACTATCAATTTAATGCACTTCCGTTTCGTCTTTTGTCAGACAATTTCAAATTCAGTTTAAGCAAATTCAAACAACGACCACACGTTTTCGTCCCGGAGTATTCGATTTCATCTCGTCTACGCCAAACCTTTTTTATTCAGTAATCAAATTCGTCTAAATGATTTATATAAGACGAATTCAATCTCTGAGTGCTGCAACAGCTTAGACGAATTTGATCTGTAATGACGAATATTCTCGACCCGGTGACTATAAAGAGGGTGACCAAACTTAGAAATTGAATGGCAAATGACTAAATTGTTTTTTTTTAAAGCCTGTGAGTTTTTTAGGACGAAAAAGAATGTTAGAGATGGTGAATTTGAATAACAAATGTTTTAAAATAGCCGGGAAAACTTATATTAGGGGCAATCCAATTCGCCAAGTTTGTTATTAAAGCAATAGTTAAATATGCCTAAAAATGACCGAGGTTACCCCATTCGACGGCAGTTTTATAACCCATGAATTCAAGAGTAAGTGCCCTTATATATTAACTTTCTCACTTTGGAAGAAATAAGATATTAATAACGACGGTGGCCAATATGACCCAGTGGCTGGGCATGTGTTTAGATGCATCTGGTGAGCTTAAAATGAACAAGGTCTGTAAGCTTAAGGTCAAAGATAAGGTACGATCCATTACCTGTGTGCTGTGAACGCACTCAACCACGTAGTTGTTATTGATACACAAAGTTCAATGGGTTTAATATTTAACTATTAACGCATCATATGACGATTCGTTGAAAAGCAAGCGCCACTTTAACTCGCATCCGCCCGCTGCCTGCAGACGTTTTAAGCATAATGTGTACACTGTTAGCCGATTTCGCATCTGATGGACAGCGTGACGATCAAATTTTAACTGTTTCTTCATTATCTGGTAATATGGCTGAGCGTGCCTGTAGACTTGCTTAGCTGCACTCACACGAATAGGAGATAAACTAACACCGTGTAGAACCAAGCATGCCTGACAAGAGGCGTGGCAAGCGGGAAGACCACGGGTAAGATACACAGAGAAACACATAAATATCGTTTGTAATAGCAGAATTATGTTTCTTACCTTCATTCAGAGAATGAAAGGGTACAAGCAGAATGTAGTAATATGTGTAGTAATATATGTCCAAAGAAAATAGCTAGACAACCCGATCGAGGCTTTATTAGCTAAGAATATACTGTTGCAACTTAACTGGAATTAATTTAGCACAAATGACGGTTCAGCTCATGTTTTAGAAATAATCATGAGGTTTCATTTTCATTCAGAGAAAAACGGAAACTAGAAAAGGAAAGACTGCAACTGTCGAGTCGATGAATGACGAACCAACAGTTGGTCCAACGATGCCTTGCAAGAGACCTAGATGTTGCAAGTGTAGGGGAATCAGGCAACAGGTAAGACAGATAATTACCCAAATATATGAATATATGAAAGAATGCCTAATAAGCTTTATCAAACGTCAATGAAATAGATCCCTGAAATAAATCCTTTTTAGTTTTGACATACTATTATACAGTATGTCCCAAAAAGTGTCAGTCAGAGTGTTTTTAAAATAATAACACAAACATGAGGTCAATTGTAAAAAGCCTGCATGTTCTGAAAAAAAAGGCTGATGTGGTTTTGGAGATGAATCATTTGCCCTTGAGCATTAAACTGAGGTCTTGTCATGATGGTTGATAGCCAGTAAATGATTCAAATTCCAACCGAAGCACTTTTTACATCATGCAGGATTTTACACAGCTTACATTACACAGCACTGAAATTGATTAAGGCAACGAATTTGGTCACAGGGTCCAAATATGTTGTTGTGATCAATTGATAATTACGAAGTGTTGCGTGATTAAAACTAAATGAAACAAAGGGGTTGAAGCCAAGGCGTACAGGAGTATCTGCACAACCAAACATTTTCAAAATTTACCTCGTGGTTTTGTAGTTATTTGAAAAATGGTCAGACGGTCACTTTTTTGAAACTTCATGTAAAACATATCAAGTATGTCGTCATTTTCATGTCGGTGCACATTTCAACAAAGTCAAGTCAAGCCGAGTAACAATGGTCCCATAGCTTGCTTGGACAGAAGTATGTTCATGTGCCTCTTCTACACATCCGGCAGCATTCAACCCTATTATTGGCGTCAGTATCAACTCAATCAGTGGGTCAGTCAGGGCGTCAGTGAGTGAGACAGGTGCAAAGATGACTCAAGGATGACTTCTCTTGGACCGGTAAATGAAAGTCGTGTCGCAACCCGGGGCTAACAAGAAAGCAGCAGTGTTGCAGCATTCGGAACAAGAAATACACCAGAATACACCAGAACGTTCGATAACTCTGTCCTGTGCATCATGCAGTTTCTGCCAGATTTCATTGCAGGAAAAATGGTGTTGCAGTCCTTCAGTAATTCAAACGAACCACAATCGATAAGCTTGATATAAGCCCAGAGCATTACAGCGAAGCCTCACTGGGTGACACTGCAAATGATTTTTTTTCAAAAAGTAAGTGGATATTTTGTTTCAGGCAGAAAAGACAACTGAAGTAGCAGGGAGTTCAGGTCAAGAGGCGATCAGAGGGGAACCAACAACGGGTCCTATCAAGCCGATCTTTGGACGTGGCAAGCGAGTAAGTTGGAGAAATACACCTGCTTCTGTGTGAATATTCGATTCGAATTTTGAAATATGGGACATCCCCCGATTAGTCCTTTTGAACGACATTGCTGTGTCATTGACTCGCATTGCAGGTTAGCAGTGGAAGAGGCCATTGGGAGCTGTTTCGTGAGATTAAATTTGAGGGCTGTGCACACAGCTGTTATCTTGCCATCGCTGCACGTGATGATGAGATCGCTGTGGCTGACATGTATGGAAACCGAGTTGTTATCTTCAGCATCGATGGTAAACAGAAAAGTACAATACAGCTTCAAAAATGTGAGTATGCCTGCAAATAATTCTGCCCACGGTCAATGTTTTGGCCTAGTTCAGATAATGATTCTTTGAAGATTGACTAGCAGGCCTCCTTGATTTCAATAACTGTATTTTTTGTGTATCTTTAATCCCCATAGGTCCACGTGGAATTGCAGTTGAACCCATTCACAATCGCTTCGTGGTTATTGAGACTTACGATCCAAAGGTGAAGGTGTTCAACAGCGACAACTCGCTGGCATACGAGTTCCCAACGGTGCCAGCAGATGAGGTCGGTAAGCCCCACTCTCCCAGGACCAGGGGTGTAGCGGTCAAGAAGGATGGTACAATCCTTGTTACTTATGACCAAGGATGGGTGTATACTGAACACAAACCTAGTAATGGTGAGCTTCTACGTACCGTACCAGTAAAACTTTGCCCTGCCCAGCTGGCTGTTGACAACAAGGATCGAGTTATAATCAGTAATTACGGAGCTAGACCATTCGTGGCCGTTACTGATGGTAGTAGTTATACACTCTTCACAATCGAACCAACCATCCTCGGAAAACCAGCAAAGTACTGCCTAGATGTATACGCTGATAGCTCCGGTATATATGTTACAATGCTGGGGCCCCGTTACAAAGGTCATATTCACCACTATGACCTAGATGGCAGGTTTCTTGACTGCCTCGTTCGGGGTTTGCATAACCCATTAGGAATTACATTCACGCCAGATGGGCAGCTGGCAGTGGCTGACGAAGTATCAGTTAAGATGTTTCACAAGGTGTAATGCGACATTGTACATGTAAACATTTGAATACAATAGGTGAATGGCAAAAGCGGGTCATCGAAACAAAAAAACAATTTGGCGTATGAGTATTGCGAGACACCCAAAAAGGAATTAACTTAGAACTCTTGGCAATAGATTTCAAATGAAGCTACATTATGGTAAATTGAAATACATGTTGTAATTCCAAATGTACACTGCGATAGCCCAGGCCTGCCTTCATCACACCTCAAAGTTCAGCTTACAAGCCTTTTTCTCCCTCCAAAGTCAAGACCACTTTCTCCAAGCTGTTTACTAAACTACACCTCCCACAATCATTGTTAGCACTCACAGTTATTGCAGAGGAGGGGCGACTTGGGTTTTGTAATTTGCCCTTCCTTGTGAAATAGTCAAAATGATGGGGGACTGGAAATCTGAGGCATTCCAAGCCTGTATTACCCTATTACCTGAGCAAAGGTTAACATTTAGAAAAAACTTTTCAAGGCTTTGCCAATCAATTGATATATGTTTTTAAAATAATACTGATGTACCTGATAATACAATTACTGTAACTAATCGTTCTACCAGTAAGTAACTATTCAAATCAAGTTGTTTTGGTATATATTTTTTAGAGGATTCTCTTATTTTTTTTCTAGTTAGAATGTAGACTCTTTGTAGGCCTATGTGGTTTGGCCTTATAGAATTGTTCAATTCAATTTGGTCCGGCCTAAAAGCCTTAGAGTAAATGGTTCTCCATCAATGTACCCAAACCAGCTTGGCTTTTTGTCTCCTTATTTTATGTGGTTCATTAAAAATACACATGTACGGCAAAAGCGTAGCAAGGTCATTCTTAATAGGGGTATTCATTTCTTGAAAAAGGCACTCTTACATTCGTGCTGAAATGTAGACAGGTTGTTTGGACACTTGGCCTCCGTATAATAAAATAGGGGGGGGGGCGGACTGGAACCATCTTTCAATGACGGCGCTGTTCAAAGCGGACAATCATACACACTATCGGACAATATATGATGTCTTTCGGGGAGGCAAACGCGCAAAATTTCCCAAAAGGCACTTGTTAGATCTCACACCCTCCCGATGACGGACAGAGCACATTTTGCGAAACGGGGAGTTCTACACTCAATAACCGATTCTTTTCAGTACCACACTTCATCAAAAAAGAGATTACTCTCCAAAATGGTGTTACCTGCAGTCTTTCTACTTTATCTCATCCGCCATGCAAAGCTTCAAGTCATATCGTTACAGCGTCTAGTTGTAAATAAGGGCAGTGTTTAACAATAAAAAAGGGCAATCTTTAAAAATATTGGAGGGGCGGGGTACACTTGCGAATAAAGGGGCACTCGAATGAAAAAGGGCAGTTGCTGGCTACGCCACTGTAAGGTCTCCATATGTATACCTTTTAAGGATGGTTTTGATCACCCCTTTATAACGGTATGTAAATCAATTGATAATTCGTTATTGTCGTCTTTTAAAATGAGGAACTGGTCACTCACCGTGCAGAGCTATGGAGACAGGAATTCTACATAGTGACTATGGTATTCAAATAAATGGGAAAATCATTATAGACATACGCGTGGTTGCTATCATTCATTATGACCCCGTCTTAGAAGTTGAGGACGCTAATATGTAGGATCAGAAATCATACACAAGAGTGGTAGAATATACGCGTCTTATACGCGTATACGCGTCTTATACGCATTCTATACGCGTCTATCGTTGACATTCCAGACCTGATGGATACTAGGGAGCAACCTGAATACAAACTATACACACTATTACCAATTTGGACCATGTCAAAAGCAACACTGTCTTGTTTAGAGAAAATGATGATTTTTTATTGCGTCAAAAAAAAAAAAACAAGAGAGGACGCAGTATACTGACCGCACTTTATAAATTGTCAACGATAATGATGAACTAGAGATTGTGGTTGTAACAGAACAACCACGGAGTGAGTTGTTCCAAACATGTTTTTGAATGTCTAATGGACATACCAAATGATTAACATGTAAAGATTGTTTTCAAGAAGTTTGCAGTTATTAAAATTGAAATTAAATCTTTAATCGGTGCACTTGCGAAACACCCATTAGTAAGGGTCACATGACCTTGACATTTCAGGCGGTGCATTTTCAGTCCATAGGAGTAAATGTGCAAAGAACTGGAATCATAACTTATTGTATTGTAGAGATTTGGTGGTCACAATATTGCCTCATTAAATATTCATAACCTCATAACATGAGAACTGTACAGTAGACTGCACAGTAATAATAATGCAACGTATTAATCTTTGAATGTTGGTTCTTACTATTATAAGTTATCAACCCGATCAGATTTATAATGCGAAACTCAGAAATGTAGGACATCTAACGGGAATAACGGGAATTAACATGTAATAATAATAATTCCTCTCATAATTAGGTACCAATCATTCCAATGACAGTGTAAACCACATGCTGTAAACTCTAATCGGAAAGAAAACAAATGCTGTTGACTCTCCGATCGGCTGCTGGTTTGCAAAACTACGCGCTTCTGAATCCTGCCAAGCGGTGACGCTCTTCTTTGGTAATTTACAACGACATTTTATAACCCAAAACAGCCCAAATGTTCTTACGCAGAATGTGAAATGAGTCAGTTTTATCCCTGAACTCAACCCAGAAATTTTGGGGGTTCATAACCTCAAGAGTAAGTCCCAGGGCTTCAGTTTCCATAAACTCTCTCACTTTGAAGGAAATATAATTAATATCGTGGCCAATATGACCCAGTTACTGGGCCACAACCGTACGCACGTAGATGCATCTGGTGAGCTTAATTGAACAATGTCTGTAAAGGTTAAGGTCAATGATACGGTTCATAACCTGTGCGATGTGAATGCAGTCAACTAGTTTTTATTAATGGGTTTAATATTTAACTATGGACGCATCATATGACGATTCGTTGAATAGCAAGCGCCACTTTAACTCGCATCCGCCCGCTGCCTGCAGACGTTTTAAGCATAATGTGTACATTGTTAGCCGATTTCGCCATCTGATCGACAGCGTGACATCAAATTTTAACTGTTACTTCATTATCTGGTGATATGGCTGAGCGTGCCTGTAGACTTGCTTAGCTGCACTCACACGAATAGGAGATAAACTAACACCGTGTAGAATTAAGCATGCCTGGCAAATGACGTGCAAGCGGGGAGGATCACGGGTAAGATACAAAAAGAAACACATAACGTTTTAATAGCAGAATTACGTTTCCTACCTTCATTTAAAGAAAGATAGGGTACAAGAAAAATGTGGTAATGTGGCTCAAAAGAAAATATCGAGAATAGCTGATCTTTAATAAGGGAATAAATGTGTGCTTCAAAAGTTTTAATCACCCCGTCTAAAGACCGCTTGGAGTCTGGGTCCTGATAATTACCCAAGCGGAAGGCGAGGGTAATTATCAGCACCCAGACTCCAAGCGGTCTTACACAGAGTGATTAATGCCGACCAAGAACATTTGTATTCCAAATCATAAGTACCTTTTCGGTCAAAAAAAACCTGTTTTTTTTTCTCTAGCTAAACAATGCAGTGTCCAGCTTGCAAGTAAGATGTAAACAACTCCTTTTATGGAGATTGGCGAGCGCGTCTTGCGTCGCGTGTACTGCGTGATGTCGCGCAGAATGCACCTGGGGCGTTGCTTTGTGAATTTAGGACTATACAAATACAGCATGGTCACGTATGTTCACGGCCCATAAGAATGGTCATTATGCACGCGCATGCGCACGGCAATAAATTGCAGACGATGACGGTTTTCCCCGCTAGCAGACGACGCACTGCGGTTAAGTTTGACGAACGAAAAATGACACTTTTATCGAAGACGAGAACAATCCAGTCAGTTACATTGGTTGAAAGAAAGAAAACACAATTAATTTCAAAGTTTAAGGGGATTTGTAAAGGATATGATAACTTTAAGTAATAATAAAGTGGAATTTTAGGAAGCTTTCCGACGATTTGGAAATGGAATCCACCAATTTACCTCTTCAACTTCCGTCAATTTTTTTTATTTCGAAATCATTTTTGATTGAAAAAATCAAACGTTCTACCACTCCTCGATAACACAGAAATAATTTCATATACATCTTACTCGAATGCATATGCAATTTCAAGAAAAAAACCGTACTTCAAATCACTGCTCTTTTCGTCGTCCTGAATGACCGTTCGACTCGCTATTTGACAAAAAAGTTCGATTCTAGATATCGAATACTCGTGAGCATGGTCGAAAACTTACTGGCATTGTGCTTTCGGTCTATACTTTAGTGCGAAACATTTTTTTTTCGCATGGAGACAAATGGGCTAACGGGGAAAAATAAGTGAATGACAACAGCACAGACATACAGCACAGATTTAGCATTTACCATTCGCCCACCAGTTTTTACTTTTTATTACTTTATTTATAGAGAAGTGCGAATACTTTTATTGTGTTATTGCTCATTTGATGACAATGTATTGTAATGCAATGTTTGATACCAACGTTTTGATATATCCGGACTGTTTTTGAAAACGAGTTTCCTGCTTTTTCAAATTTGGGTTTATAGGCTAATCCTAAACAGTATTGAGCTCATAATCAAACCTTACACTGTGGCTTCAAAGCACTCATTTGTATTGATGGTGATGTGTTTCACCCTGATTCGATACCATTTGAGTAACACATATAAAGTTTCGTTCACTTCAAAATTTAATAAAATGAAAACCTTCACCGCTTCCAATATAGTAGTTAAATTATACCGTAATATTGTATTCAAGAATATTTGCTTTTGTAATGATACGTCTTTCAATGCTTAATATGTTATATAATTTCTAATTTCAAGACTACAATCGCTTCACATTACTGAAAAAGTCCGCTTACAACTGCGATAAAAAAAATGAAAACCTTTACCATTTAAATCAAGTTATACATTAACACTTAGCTAATATAATGTTAATTATACCTGTGTACATTCACCATATTCAATTATTAAATCCAAAGTAGGTAAATTAGAAAACTAATAAGCAAATAATACGACACGTTTAACCCGTTACCACCTTCCTAACGCTGTCTCACATTAAATCAATTCCTTGATGGATCATAAACCATAGAATGCTCGGGCAGTTTGGGCGTTACAGAAAAAAACCCACCAAAAAAACAACAACAAAAAACAACCCAAAAAGAAAAAAAAAAACGTGTGTTGCGAATCAGAAAGTACAGGGCGAGTAAAACAAAATTGCAAAAATGGAAAGGAGTCATCTTTTATTCAAAACCAAGTAGAAGTTTTGAACTTGTTAAACCTTGTAATAATGACATATTCGTTAGTAACATTGTGTGAAAAAAATGAAGTCAATCCCATTTACCGTGTTTGTTTTGGTGAACCTTTAGTAACTTTGGTACCCAATTTACATTTTGTCTACTAGGCTTCACAATTAAGAGCGGAAAACGATACAGTAAAGACATTAAACTGACTGAACCTTATAGCTCAAGATTTATTTTTTTATGTTTTCCCTTCACGTTATTCACAGTATCTGTGGACTATACTATAGTGAATGTGTCCTTCATTGTTCACACAACTGCAGCTCTGCCCTCTACTTAGCAACCGTGCAAGGCAATGCATGTCTCAGCGCTAGACTTCATGGAAAGAACGGCCCCGGGGACACATTTGTTGCTGTTTCAGAAGCCTCGTGGACAAGAACGTAAATTGGGTACCGTAGTAGAAAGGTTCACTAAAGTCAAACGGTGAATACGATTAACTTCATTTGTTTTCACTCAAAATTACTAATTAATATGTCATTCTAAAAAAATGTTTAAACATTTCAAAACTCCAACTTGGTTTTGAAAAAAAAAATATGGCTTCTTTCCATTATTGCAGTGTGTTTACTCACCCTGTATATGATCAAAATCATGACATCATAATATGAGCACTGGACCCTTTACAGTTCATTATCTTGTTTGCACGCCTGTACAATTAAAACGCTAAAACCAAAATGAATTTACTCCTATTTCTGTAAAATAAAATACAATAAAACAGACGTTTAGTGCCGTAAATGTTTTTGTCTGAATCTTCTTAAATTCAAAAATAGCTTGGATGAATCACATTTGAAAAGGCTCTTACATTTAATAAGAATGCTATAATAATTACACCAAACTATATACAATGAAACCGTGCTAGAGAAACCCACGGTTACACAATACGATTTGTAATAAAATGTAACACTATGATTTGAATAAAGAGTTCGAACTATGATGACATTACGGACCATTCGTATAATGTTAGCAACTTTCTGAAAAAAGTGAAACGGGCCTACTTGAGGGAAATTATTTTCTTTTGTATAGAATCAGAACCGATTAATATTTTGATTTCGAGCATTCTATACATTTGGGGTCTACTTTGTTTTTCTTGTCCCTGTTACATCTGACATCAATGATTGTATAATTCTGATACACTCCTTAATGCGGTTGTCCTCAAACGGTGATTATGGATAGCAAACTACCTTCCCAACAAAACACATAGCGTCATTTTGTATGATAATGGAATGAAACATTACAAAGTAGACAATCTAAGGTAACAGGGACGTGAACAGTATCATACATTAGACCTAAATCTATAGAATGGCCCACATAAAAAAAACACTGTACAAAACACCACGATATATAGACATGTCAGTGTTTTAGAATGTTTCTTTTCATATTTCTAACTGAAAAATCTCACGTAAAACTGACGCAATCTACCATTGATTCTTAATTCACCGGCCCTAGTTCGTGATCCATGATCATGACATAACAATTCGAACATCGCAATAAAAAAAATAACGAATGGAATGCCTTATAATATATTCTACTGATAATAATGTTATATTGACTGAAAACCTCCACCGTTAAAATGTCATTTGTATGTTCTACGAGGGAAAATATTCATAAGAAACTTCGGAAATGTAACATCAGATAAACACGCATAATATTCAAATGCATTTCATTTTTTACAACTAACTTGTAACACTTAACTTTGAGTAATTGATACTTATTTCCTTTTTTTTCCCACTTTACTACAGGGTGACCCGAAAAAATGCAACCCTAAAACATCTGCCTTTTAAAATAAAAAGGATCTGTGAACTTTTATGTTTTGGGTATCAGATTAAAGCTGAGAGCGTTTTCTTTCAAATACCGAAACAAAAATCCTGAAAGTAGCACTTTGGGTTGCTGAGGAAATGCCAATTATGTAAAAGTAGTCATTTTTCATCATGTACACAAAACATAGTGAAACATTTTATTGTAAGTCTGCTGTGCAATTATCCTTCATTAGTCTAATGTCTTCAATATTTTGACATATTTATGATGCTGAAAAGATTTCAAATACTACTAAAAGGATGAGATACCTGTTTAGGTAGAAAAAAAACGTGTTTCCATCAAATTCATTTGTACTCTTGTCATATTATGTGCCTTGTTGTTTGTAAGGATTAGGTCATGCACAACTAGGTGCAGTGAAACTCCCTTACTGTGGTAATTGTTTGTGTACAGGATGAAAAATGACTACGTTTACATATTTGGCATTTTCTCAGCAACCCAAAGTGCTATTTTCATGATTGTTTCAGTATTTAAAAGAAAAGGCTCTCAGCCTTAATCTGATACTCATAACATAACAAAAAAAATCGACAGTTCCTTTTTTTGGTTAAAGGCAAACGTTTTAGGGTTGCATTTTTTTCGAGGTCACCCTGTACATTGCGACGTCATCATTATTTTATACCTCAAGCTATAAATTGACGAACAAATCCGCTTGTCGGCCTGAAAACATCTTTAACCCATTTTTTTGAACTCAAACTAGGAAGAATATTGGCTCTAGTTTCTCTACAGCTAAATAATAATCAAGAGGTTCGATGCCTTTGAATCTATTCCAATGAACTGGATTGCGGTGAATCACTTGTTAAGCCGTACTATCAAACGTTCTAAACAAATATATCGTATGTTCCCATTTAGTAACAAATAAACATGATGTAAATTGATTGTATAATACCGATCTGAATACTACTGATATACGTGTTTCAATTCAAATGTAATCCCTCACCATTTGTAAGGTTACGTCATGCCATAGAATACTAAAGACTATAGTATTAGCAATCATGTGTACTCTACCGATATACGCGTTTCAATTTAAAATGCAAACCTTCACCATTCACAAGGCAATATATATACCATGCTATAGAGTTATACAGACTTTACATGTAGTACTAACAATCATATATATATACTACCGGTATACGTGTTTCAATTCAAATGCAATCCTTCACCGAGGCAATATATTTGTTATGCCATAGATTCATACAGACTATGGTATTAAAAATCATGTATATACTACCGATATACAATTTCAATTTAAATGCCATCCTTCACCAGTTACAAGGCAGTATATCTGTCATGTCATAGAGTAATAAAGGTTATAGTATTGACTACCATATATATACTACCGATATACGATTTTCAATTGAAATGCAATCCTTCACCATTTACAACGCAACATACATGCCACGCTGTTAAGGTAATATAATATAATAGAAATATATAGCTAGTTGTAGCAAACTTGGTTCTTGGATGTTTGATTACGGACCGGAAATTACGCATTCAGACAGGAATCCATGCTGATAATTCCCAAAATATAACTACGACTTGGACCAGAGTTCTAATCACAGTCCTTTGTACGTTTCTTGCACATCCATATCAGCTTTGTGTCCAAACACTCATTACTTCTAGATGAAGTACTCAGTCAGCGAAGTCCAAGCAGCCTAGGTTAGATTCCTAATATACCACTTAATAGTTCAGTTTTCTTGGGGACTGCCTCGGTAACCATGTCTGGTTTCCTAACGGAAGCCTACACAATGAATGGGGAGTTTAGATTGTGGATGTGAGCGTCCATAGGCGTAGGCCAGCCTGGGACAGGTGATTGAGTGCAATAACCAGATTGGAAATCAAACTGCGCATGCAGACATCATGCTTTAAATTGTACGCCAATCTTGAAAATCCTAAATCTTTCTTCAATTTAGCAAAAACGTTGGTGGGCTAAACAATTAAAAATGACGTCTTTGGTTGCGCCACGGGGACCAAAAAGATGGCGCACTACTACAATATTATTGTCCCATAATTTCGACATTTTTCATTTAATATTTGGGGCAACATCTTACCAAACAACCTATACCCAAGTTTGGGTGTAAATGCATTATCTACACCGATTTTCTCCTCAGTTGTAAATTATTTTCAACTGAATTCATTAGAAAAATGAAGGTGAACAATAAAAGCCGTTGTTCTCGCCAACGGGTTCCATGTTGGATCACCAACATTTTGGTCCCATGACCCTGAATGTTAGTATTAAATGCGATTAGTGAGGGCACTAGTCAGGTGGCTGAGACCCATTCTTTAACAAGATGGTGACCGACTGGACCAAAGCACTAACGTTGGCAGATAGATTCGTTTAGCCCTAGAGAAAATATTTAGAAGAAGTGACACCTGAAATTCATTGAGGAAGGGTGCTTATTTGCATAAATCGAAAATACCTGCCGTGTAATATATTTGTTCCCGTATATGGGTATATTATTTTATTTTTTTATTGTATGAAAAGTAAATTTAGGTGATTCTACTTACACTTCCACACTCCAATAACATTTGTAGGGCTTTAAGAATGTATCTGCCAACTTTGTAGCTTTGGACCAGTCGGTCACAATTCCGACCGTATGCCACCTGACTACAATGATTACTGTTTTTTCTGTTCGTTTTCCATGGTAACCATGGCAACGATGGACACCGTAGATAATTTAGTATTGTACCATTTTGACCCTTGATTAAAGTAAAAAAAATCATGCCGGTACAGGCAGCTTGGGGATGCAGTGCGCCCTTCTCGTCCAGACAATGTTAAAAATGAAATACAATCGGATCACTGCTGATGACAAAGTTCTCGCTGCCGACCAACATGAACAATGTGTGTGTGTCTGGCAGTTTCAGTAGTAAAAGGCGTCGTCAAATTCGTCCTGATCCATTCTTCGCATCTGTAATTAGAAAACAAGATGCAAACTGCGGAAAGTTTGAAATGGTACATTTGAATGGTACACAATGGTGAGTGCGAATTGAAACCGGAGTAGCCTTTGTAGTTTCCGTAGAAGACAGTTTTGTAGCCCTTCGCAATGTAAGTCAACTGACCATAAAGCACACGCGTTCGACAAATCACGTGTTTGAAATAATTTACTGCGATGTCTTATGCGCCTTTGATTATTTAAAATAATGGAAACAGCGCAGAGTTTTGAGTAAGAATTTTTTTAAAGTTAACAGGCATTAACTTATAATATTTATATTTTACTGTACATTTTGTCTGTAGTAGAAGGCGTCGTCGAAGTCGTCAAATCGGTCCTGATCCATTCTTCGCATCTGTAAAAGAAAATCAAAATGCAAACGGCAGCAAGTTGAGATGTTCCTGTTTTAGTAACTTGTAGCCTATACTGTGCCAGCAGGCGCGTGCGAATTGAAACCGTAGCTTTTGATTTCTGTATAACACAGTCGTGTCGCACTTTGCAATGTAGTCAACTAACCATAAAACGCATACGTCTAACAAATCACGTCTTTGAGCAACAAAATACTACGTGATTTTAGATGACTTGATGAGGTTCTGACTTGATAGATTATTTTTTAAGAAGTATGAATGTTGGTTATTTAAGATTCATGAAATAAGGTGGTATATTTTCAACCAACGGAGCAATGCAATTTGGATCATCATCAATGTATAATTAGACTGCTCATGAGACATTGATCAAGTTAAACCGCAACAGTAATTATTTCACACTAAACAGCCTTCCCCCCCCGCAAAAAAAAAAAAAATGCTGCAAGCAGAAGCGGGCCCTGTGTCCTTGGAATATTAAAAATATTTCATGATGCTTATATAATGTTAAACCTGGGATAGTCAGCTTTCAAATTCTATTTGTTTTATCAATTTTGCTTTCGCCAAACCAGAGATATGGTCCGCTGAACACAAACACTCAAAATCAATTTGTGCCACTTTCTACATTGTTAGGCCTAATAATGACATGACAAGACATGGCACCTGTTCAAATCCAACTACAATTCAGATTCTCAGTTCCAGAAGATATGTTTTTATTTTGATGATTTGGAGAGTGTAGTACAAATAATAAAAAGAACATTATAATATGAATAACAAAAGTGTTTCTTCACCGTATTAACTTACGGAAAGTGGCACAAAATAATTTTTGAGTGTTTGTGTTCAACGGATCATATCTCTAGTTTGGCAAAAGCAAAATTGACAAAACAATTAGCATTTGAAAGCTGAATATCCCATGCTTAACATTATATAAGCACTATGAAACATTTTTTAATCTTCAAAGGACACAGACCCCGTTTCTGCTTGCAGCATTTTTGGGGGGACAGGCTGTACATGTGCTATATAGCTCGTCAGCTACCTCACAAACGTACAAGGAATCATCTACTGCAGGTGTTCATTTCATGTGTCCCCCCTTCCCCCAAACAAAACAAAAAAAACCTAAAAAAAAACCCCAAAACCCCAAAAAACACTTACCAGGGCGGGTCCAGGGATGATGTACGGCAAGGAGAAATTGGGGTCACGATATATGTAATCTGGACGAAATGGGAGGTCTTCATTCTAAAATGAAATCAGAAAAATCCTCACCGTGTCATACTGCGCACGGTTTGAGGAACCTTAGTGTTGGGTAGATTGTCGTTTCAGCTGCTAAACAATAATTGCAATGTTAAGCAACTATGTATACCCAAAGGTTATACCATATTTTATTTTACGAAACATTTTCTTGATAAGTAAGTTTATTAAATTTGATTGTACCTGGTGATTGTTCTGATATGGCCGGGTGAATGACGCACGATCGTGATAGTGCCTGCGGTTCAGTTCGGATGACTGACGAGCCAGAATTTTATAGCAGAATACCATTGCGACAATGATGATGAGAATCGCCAACACGCTACCGACAACCGCAATGGCAATGACTCCGCCATTAACGCCTTCTTCTGTCACTAAAACGAGGATAAAACACCAAACAAACCTTATGCAAAACGGTAATCTCATCGGGGATATTTTGTTATTTTAATTTAGTAAGAATGCAATTTAATGCACACAAAAGGTTCAGACTTGCATATCCCAACAAAACAAAGGCATTGCCTTTTAAGATGGTTGCAACGCATAAAGTCTATAAAGAAGCACTTCCAGACACTAAGAGAATTAGATACACTCTTAAACGTCCCTGGTCACACTAGACCTGACCCTTTTCCGGATCAAAATAACACTTTTTGGGGGGTCAAAATGAGACTATTATTGAAGACTATTATCGGTCCTTTTACCTAGAAGTGTCATTTTGACCCAAAAACCTTGTCCGCTTAATTTCACACTTCTTTGGGTCAATACGCCACTATTATTGGTCTTGTGTGACCCAGAAGGTGTCAATTTGGCCATGAGAAGTGTCATTTTGACCCAGAAAAATGTCAGGTCCATTTTGACCTGGATTGTGCTTCTGATCTGACCGGGAAAGTTGAGAGTGTCAGTAATTGCAAACAATCAAACCTGAAATCTCGCAAAGGCTGCCAGTGAAACCGTCCATGCATCTGTTAAAAAATAAATCCTCAGATAATTAAGAATTCTTTGTTTTGGACATGTGTGTAATATTGAACAAATGTGTGTCAAGCTGGCACGATGATTCCACCGGTAAGAGTCAGATGTAGACGAGACAAAATTGAGAGGATCAATATAATGAAAGGGAAATGGTGCATGCCTAGCAGTTAAGTTCTAAGCCGTAAACAATCAAACATAAAGGGGTCGATAAACGGGCTAAATTCATTTACCATAATCATTTGCCCAACCAAAGTATGGGAACATTAAGTTGGCGTACACAAGCCGACATTGTCCTCATGAAACACTTTGTAACATTAAATATAAGATTAGAGTAAAATACAAGGCAAACTTTTTTGTCTGTGTTTTTTACTCTGCAACGTGTATTTTTGCATCAAGTTATGTTTAAAGGACTTGTCGAACATGTCAACTCAAACTCGCCTTTAAATTATCACAATTCATTATACCAAACTTTACATTTAAATTGTGATTCGCATACACATTGTAATGAACAATGCCAAGAAGACAACGGTGTTAAACAGAAATACCTGCAAATGTACGCATAGTCTGGAAAGCTTCCTTGCTGTTCACAGCTACCAGAGTTTTGACAGTGGTACGCCGGACACCCTTCAATTGTATCTATTGTGCAAACAAAGAAATGAAGCAAAGATTGATCAAGTCGTTTGTTAGAATCAATCCAAGGATGAATGCATTTTCCTGTTCGAAGACTGGTGCCTACACACGACTGCACTAACAGAGTTTTCATGATTTAGTACAAAAGATAGTGTAATGTTTGTTCAATGCATTTTCTTGTGATGCGGACGTGAGACGTAATTTAGTCCGGCGCCACGGCAATGACACGGCGTTAAAAACACGGCTTTTCGGAACGACAATAGCATGGCAAAGGACGCCAAGTAGTTCAAAATTAGTGCTACAGCAGTGCCACATTAAACTGATTTGACTGCATTGAAATATCTTCATAAATATTTCCAATAACACTTACCATGCAAGACTGTATGGTATCAGGATTCATATTCTTAAAATGGCAAACAATCTTGCTGTCTCTTCTGACTTAACTGAACCCTTTTGACACCTAAGCTGAAAACACACCTGTTTGGTTGATGTCTCATAATATGAGACAATTATTTTTGGTATCCCTCATTTTTTATCTCATTATATTATAGACTTAGTTTGTGTTAAGTTTTTGTTGGTAACATATTGCCAATGGTAAGAAGTAGTAGTTATAGTGGCGGCGGCTGGTGGTGATGGACAACCACATTAGGGAGACAAGGTAGTTTAAAGAGACATTTCAATGTCTCCTAATGCCATAACTCTTATCTACAGACAACATTTTTACCGTCGTAAATATGCTATGTCGATTGCCTGTTGCATAAAACATAAATGTACCAAAAATGCGTGGGATAGGATAAGGTAAAACGGGGGTAAGGGGTCATGAAAGTTCAAAAATGTTTGCGCAAACCTCTATGAGAATGTCCCCCTAAGGTACCATTCTCGGTATCTTAATTCATTTTCCATTTAAACACATTCAGAAACCAAAGTATGTCGTTAGTAAACTGTCCATAGTGACTGTTTAAAACTGCCCATAATGGAGTGTGTTACATACGATTTAATATGTTTACGTACTTCTAACAACTGTAGCTTCCGGGACAATTGTCAACATATTGTCAATCTGTCCATTGTTGTTCATCGCATCGGTATGAAGCACATCCCGTATGGTCTCACTTTCGACTAAGGAGTTGGCTGGATATCTGGCAACACCATTCACAAGGACACTGCCACTCATATATGACGTAACCTCGAATCCTATGAGAGTAGACGTCCTTGCCGATCCACGAAGAGTACGAAATACCTAACAGGAGTTAAAAGTGGTATTGAT
The DNA here is from genome assembly GCF_015706575.1 of Patiria miniata. Classification (NCBI taxonomy): domain Eukaryota; kingdom Metazoa; phylum Echinodermata; class Asteroidea; order Valvatida; family Asterinidae; genus Patiria; species Patiria miniata. The sequence continues at coordinate 652,097 of NW_024037067.1, forward strand.
TATCGAAATACCAGTGCATGCCTCACACACCAAAAAGTAGTCCTAAAAGCTCCCAACCCCTTAAAAAAAACCCCAGAATATCGTCACAATATCAAAAAGTCATATGTCTTACCGCAATTTGGATTGGAGTCGACATAGTCCGAAACGCCTGGGAATTCTTATCAGTAAGTTGAGTGGAAAAGAATACTGGTTCCCCGTTCAAATCCAGGATCTGAAGCTGAATGCTAATCTCCAAAAAACCTGCAAAAAATGTTTAACAATGGAAACTCTGCAGCAACCCCGTTTTATTTCTCATTTTAAAAACAAGGTTTTGACATATACAGATAATTCTGTTGAGGTCAGTGTTTGCCAGTGGCAACTTGATTTGCCAGTGTTGGGTTGAACTCAATAATTTTGCATAGAAAACGAATGACGGTTGAACAATCTAATTTGTAGCAACCAGAGGGAAATCACAACACTTGTGAATAGAGATGTCATTTTTTTTTGTAATTTGTTGAAAAAAGTTTTAAAAAAGCAATCATAATGTTGGATCTTTGTATTTGAGTTTAAATCATTATTATTCACTATATTTAGAATGGTACAATACTCTACCTGACGACGGAGCAGTAGTGGACGCAATGGCGGCAGATCTCGTAGAGTGCAAAGCATTTGTTGTGGGAGAAGATCCTGTAAAAGTCAATGTATAATCACTCCTAAAATGTTGTACCTGACACTATTATTAGAGAAAACAAAATACGCACACACTAGGCATATTGGAAGTTCTACATACAGTCAACAATGTTGCATAGAATGAAAGATGACATTAGTTATGTTATGTGAGCCGCTTTGCTCAATGGCTAGGTAGTGCCGTATAAATGGAAGCACAATGTGATAACGATGCCTGGCCTAGCCTAGGTGGCCTTAGACTCAGGAGCTGCGGACATCCCTTCAGTTCAAACTAGGTTTGTCACTGTCGATGAATAATCAGCGCACAAAGTCAAAGAAGAAGCAACCCCCTCCCCCCCCCCCAAAAAAAACCCCACAAAACCAAACAATCAAACAGTGAATAATGTACTGAGGTCAGTTATGTAATCCGTATTTCCCACTGAAGTGGTAGTGAAGTCTAAATGAGAGTCAGATGAGATAACGTTATTAACTGGCCCAGTCTCGGTGTTTCTGGACTCAGTTTAATACGACTGAGTCACTGTTGATAGAAAACTGGCGTAAAATTAAAAGTAAAAGAAGCAAACGAAACAAATCTAAAAAACAAACAAACAAAAAAACAGTCACGATATAGCGTAATTATCAAATATCAATACTTATTGTTTGAACAATGTTTTATAAGTATACGTTCCGCTTTCGTCAACAATACTTTTTGTAGATATGAAGCAATGAGTGAAATTGATTTAAAATGATTTTCTACACTACAAGTGGATACAAATATTCATTCATTTACAGCTTGTGATGTTTTTACAGAATTACGATCGTAGTTATATCGTTGTGGTATTAAAATGACACCATTTAAATAGCTTTATATTTGACTGAGAAACACTCATAACCCTTATTAGGCTTACGACTGATCTTAATTGTGATACACCACGTCAAAAGATCTTGCATCACGGCGTATTAAGACGTGATGCAACGAAACTTCATGTAAGAATATATCATGAATATCATCAAACTTCATTCATATAGCCGTAGGCGTTGCGGTCGAGTCTGGTGAGATGGGCTGATTGGTGGAGGATGATCCTGACGTCATTGAATAATTAAATATCAAACAAAGTATTGAACAATAACAATGAAAACAACGGTTGCACAGTCCGAAGTGCATTATTTAATGTAGGTGTAAAACACTACCATGAACATAACACTTATCAATGAAACGTGTAATCAGATGAGTGCAAAACGCTCAATGAAACAATTTCAAACAAACATTGGAAGTAAATGATTCACAAACCTTCGACGGGACGCTCTGTTGTTGAAACCTGAGACATTCCAGTGGTGCCTGGAGATAAACAATAAGATTTAAATGGAATTATAACACCAATGCCGTGTAAATTTAGTAATTAAAAAATGTTGGCTATTGTTTACTCAATGTAAAAAAAAAAATGCATACTTTGTATGTGATTGACACAATAACTGCCCTAATTTGTAACAAATATTCCTTCAGATGATTAAATACGGAAACTTTGCCACCTTTAACGAATTATGAGTATTTTGACCACGTTGTAGACCTACTCATTTGTTTCAGGTATTGAGAATTTCTGAAGAAAAAGTCCTCAACTTTCGGATAATATATCTGGCAGCTCGAAAATTCGAAGTAACATGCCACCATAATAGACGAGGATTTTGTTTCGCTTACCAGGCGATCTGCTTTGATGAAGGTTTTGTAATATCCCGTATTTCATAGCAGAACAATAACAAGTGACAATGGACCACTTTCCAGCATTTGTGATTTGTTTTGGACTTCAGAAATATTTTAAATTCATTAATTAATTGACAGTTTGTGACGTTTCTAAAGGATTAAGATCGTAGACACATCGTCGTGATATGAAATTATACCATTTTGATAGTTTGAAATTTGACAGAGAAACAGTCGATAGCCATTATAAGGCATACAACTGATACTGATACACCACGTCAACCCACCATGGATCACGGCATATTCAACCATGATGCAATGAAACTACATGTAAGAACACATCATGAATATCATCAAATTTCATACACTAACCTCGAAAAGAAGATTCCATTGATATAGCTGTAGGCGTTGCGGTCGAGTCTGGTGAGATGGGCTGATTGGTGGAGGATGATCCTGACGTCATTGAATAATCAAATACCAAACAAAGTATTGAACAATAACAATGAAAACAACGGTTGCACAGTCCGAAGAACATTATTTTATATAGGTGAAGAACACTATCATGAACATACCACTTATCAATGAAACGTGTATTCAGTTGAGTGCAAAACGCTCAATGAAACTAAATTTCAAACAAACATTGGAAATAAATGATTCACAAACCTTCGACGGGACGCTCTGTTGTTGAAACCTGAGACATTCCAGTGGTGCCTGGAGATAAACAAAAAGATTTTAATGGAATCATAACACCAATGCCGTGTAAATTTAGTAATAAAAAAATGTTGGCTATTGTTTATTCAATGTAAAAAAAAATGCATACTTTGTATGTGATTAACACAATAACTGCCCTAACTTGTAACAAATATTCCCTCGGATGATTAAACACGGACACTTTGCCACCTACAACGAATGATGAGTATTATGACCACGTTGTAGACCTACTCATTTGTTTCAGGTATTGAGAATTTCTGAAGAAAAAGTCCTCAACTTTCGGATAATAACATCGGGCAGCTCGAGAATTCGAACATTCGACGTAACATGGCACCATAATAGACGAGGTCCTTTTTTGGCTTACCAGACGATCTGCTTTGCCGAAGGTTTACTAATATCCCGTATTTCATAGCAGAACAATAACAAGTGACAATGGACCACTTTCCAGCATTTGTGATTTGTTTGGGACTTCAGAAATATTTTAAATTCATTAATTAATATACCGTTTGTGACGTTTCTAAAGGATTAAGATCGTAGACACATCGTCGTGATATGACATGATACCATTTTGATAGTTTGAAAATTGACAGAGAAACAGACATTAGCCCTTATAAGGCATACGACTGATTCTGATACACCACGTCAACCCACCATGGATCACGGCATATTCAACCATGATGCAATGAAACTACATGTAAGAACACATCATGAATATCATCAAATTTCATACACTAACCTCGAAAAGAAGATTCCATTGATATAGCTGTAGGCGTTGCGGTCGAGTCTGGTAAGATGGGCTGATTGGTGGAGGATGATCCTGACGTCATTGAATAATCAAATACCAAACAAAGTATTGAACAATAACAATGAAAACAACGGTTGCACAGTCCGAAGAACATTATTTAATATAGGTGAAGAACACTATCATGAACATACCACTCATCAATGAAACGTGTATTCAGTTGAGTGCAAAACGCTCAATGAAACTAAATTTCAAACAAACATTGGAAAAAAATGATTCACAAACCTTCGACGGGACGCTCTGTTGTTGAAACCTGAGACATTCCAGTGGTGCCTGGAGATAAACAAAAAGATTTTAATGGAATCATAACACCAATGCCGTGTAAATTTAGTAATAAAAAAAATGTTGGCTATTGTTTATTCAATGTAAAAAAAAATGCATACTTTGTATGTGATTAACACAATAACTGCCCTAACTTGTAACAAATATTCCTTCGGATGATTAAACACGGACACTTTGCCACCTACAACGACTCATGAGTATTATGACAACGTTGTAGACCTACTCATTTGTTTCAGGTATTGAGAGTTTCTGAAGAAAAAGTCCTCAACTTTCGGATAATAACATCGGGCAGCTCGAGAATTCGAACATTCGAAGTAACATGGCACCATAATAGACGAGGTCTTTGTTTCGCTTACCAGACGATCTGCTTTGCCGAAGGTTTACTAATATCCCGTATTTCATAGCAGAACAATAACAAGTGACAATGGACCACTTTCCAGCATTTGTGATTTGTTTGGGACTTCAGAAATTTTTTAAATTCATTAATTAATATACCGTTTGTGACGTTTCTAAAGGATTAAGATCGTAGACACATCGTCGTGATATGAAATGATACCATTTTGATAGTTTGAAAAAAAATTGACAGAGAAACAGACATTAGCCCTTATAAGGCATACGACTGATTCTGATACACCACGTCAACCCACCATGGATCACGGCATATTCAACCATGATGCAATGAAACTACATGTAAGAACACATCATGAATATCAACAAATTTCATACACTAACCTAGAAAAGAAGATTCCATTGATATAGCAGTAGGCGTTGCGGTCGAGTCTGGTGAGATGGGCTGATTGGTGGAGGATGATCCTGACGTCATTGAATAATTAAATACCAAACAAAGTATTGAACAATAACAATGAAAACATCGATTGCACAGTCCGAAGAACATTATTTAATATAGGTGAAGAACACTACCATGAACATACCACTTATCAATGGAACGTGTATTCAGTTGAGTGCAGAACGTTCAAAGAAACTAAATTTCAAACAAACATTGGAAGAAAATGATTCACAAACCATCGACGGGACGCTCTGTTGTTGAAACCTGAGACATTCCAGTAGTGCCTGGAGATAAACAAAAAGATTTTAATGGAATCATAACACCAATGCCGTGTAAATTTAGTAATACAATAATGTTGGGTATTGTTTATTCAATGTAAAAAAAAAACATACTTGGTATGTGATTAACACAATAACTGCCCTTATTTGTAACAAATATTCCTTCAGATGATTAAACACGAAAACTTTGCCACCTACAACGACTTATGAGTATTATGACAACGTTGTAGACCTACTCATTTGTTTCAGGTACTGACAATTTCTGAAGAAAAAAAAGCACTTATCAATAAAACATGTAATCAGATGAGTGCAAAACGCTCAATGAAACTAAAATTCAAACAAACATTGGAAGTAAATGATTCACAAACCTTCGACGGGACGCTCTGTTGTTGAAACCTGAGACATTCCAGTGGTGCCTTGAGAAATAAAACAATTATTTTAATGGAATCATAACGACGATGCCGTGTGAATTTAGTAATCACAAATTTTCGTTATTGTATATTCAACGTAAAACAACAAATGTATACTTGGTATATGATCAACACATTAACTGCCCTAACTTGTAACAAATATTCCTTCAGATGATTAAACACGGTGACTTTGCCACCTTCAACGAATTAGGAGTATTATGACCACATTGTAGACCTACTCATTTGTTTCAGGTACTGACAGTTTCAGAAGAAAAAAACAAATCCTTAATTTTCGGACAATATTTCTGGCGGCTCGCGAATTAGAAAATTCGAAGTAGCATGCCACAATAATAGACCTGGCCTTTGTTTTGCTTGCCAGGCAATCTGCTTTGACAACATTTTCTAATATCCCGTATTTCATAGCAGAGCAATAACAAGTGACAATGGACCACTATCCCACAATTCGTGTGTTGATTTGGACTTCACAAATATTTGTAATTCTTCAGTCGTTTACCGCTTGTGATGTTTCTCGAGGATTAAGATCGTAGGCATATCGTTGTGATATGAAATGACACAATTTTTAGATTAGACTTAGAAACACTCGAAAGCCCCGATTATACGACTGATAGTGATACACTACGTCAACAGACCTTGCACCAAGACATGTTAAAACTCGATGCTGATGAAAAAGTAAACATAAATCATGAATATAATTAAACTTCTATAGCATCTAAAAGAAGATTCCTTCGACAAAGCAGTAGGCGTTGCGGTCTAATCTGGTGAGATTGGCTGATTGGTGGAGGATGATTCTGACGTCACTGTTTAATTGAAATGAATGAATTATTAAACACTAGAAATGATAACAACGGTTGGCTTGCAAGAAGAACATATTTTATACAGGCGTCAAACCCTCCCATGAACATACTACCTGTCAATGGAACGTGTACTCAGAAATAAGCTGAATAAAACAAAATGTAAAACAAACATTGGAAGTAAAGGATTTACAAACCTTCGCCGGGAAATTCTGTCGTTGAAATTCGAGGTATTTCAGTAGTACCTGCAATTTGATTTGGTGGAATAATCTGCCGTGTGAATCAAGTAATTAACATTGTTGCAAGTTTCAATTGTGCATTCTTGGTATGTGACGGACATGTTAACTATGTCATGTTAAATCTAACACGTATTCCTTGTGATGATAAAACACGGAGACGTGGTCAATGAATACGCATTCTGAGATTAACGACCAGGCTGTAGACCTTCTCATTTTGTTGAGAAGGTCTAACTATATGCTTAACAGTTCTGGCAGCTACGGAATGCGAAATCTCAAGCCAAGCACGTGCCAAAATATCCACAATTTTTTTTTGGCGAGGCTCTAGCGTCGTCGAGGAAACACGTACCGCCATTTTTAATCCATTTTTTGAAGCTTGAAGTCTTAATTTCATTCCTCGCGATTATTGGTTCAATATTTTAAAAGAAGTCTATGATATTCTTGTTCAAATAAAGGTATGTCGATAACAAACTTAACCAATATCAAGGAAAATCAATGATGCGGTACTTAAAATGCAAATTCGGGTCAACAAGCTGTTGAAATAATCATACAAAACAGTTGATTTATATTAAAGGCACATTGAACTTGAAACGAAGAACAATATAGTGAATGAATTTGACGCTAAAAGGGCTGGGTTATTTTGACCATCTCTCAGCGGGGGGGGGGGGGGATTCCGCCCCCTAAGATGTTGGCCATCGAGTGACGAAAAATTGTGAAACTCATTGCAAGCATAGAGCAACTTATCATTAACATACCCAAGCAATTTCATGAATATAGGTCAATGGGTTTTATAATTCTGCTCTGTGTACACGATGTATATGGGAAAATTCAGATTTCAGGTTTTTTGTTTTTTTTTTTTTTTTTTTGGTATGAAAAGATGCACAAGGCTCGAGGCTTAAAAGTCATTACAGCTCGGGTCGCGAAATGAAAAATATCAAGGCTATCGCGGAAAAAAGTTGAGGGGGCCCCGCGTTCCTTTGAGGGTTAAGGGGTATTCAACATGGATCGAAAAGAAAATGAAACACATACAGTAAAAGGCAACGAAATCGTCAAATCATGAACACGATGAAGCATTTCCACATTAGAAAACATGCACACGATTGATTGTCCTTGAATTCGGTTGAGCTTCTGTTGACTCGCTTTATTTGAACACGAATAATTTAAAAAAACTTTGAAAATCAAACCAATACTTCCCAGAGATAAAGTTAAAATTCCAAGCTTTAAAACGATATACAAAAAAATGGTGGTACGTATTTCCGCAGCGACGCTTTAGCCTCGCAAAAAAATATATTTTGGGACGCGCTGTAGTATAAAACTTGCAATTGATTAATTGAATAGAACCAACATTAGATTCACGTCTTCGCATTATTTTCAAACAGAAATTGGCGATGTATAAATAGGGCGTTTGATTGACATCATTGGCTGACATTTGATTTGACATTAAATAATGTCCAACGACGTTTCAATGTTGCATGACGTCCAAATTTTTGGACCAAATATCAATGCATATTGATATTGACAGTTTCGATATTATTTTGTAGAATTTAGACAGTTTTGTTGGCAGTATAATATGTCAACAGTAATTAACGATTCGTCTGAAAGTCCAAAATACCAAAGAAGCATGTAAACGACTGGTGTTTAAATATACAAGCTTTAAAAAAAAACCAAACAGGAAAAACTATTCACTTACCTCCAAATAAATTCTCTGTAGATGACGCCTGAGCTATTTCAGTCACGTCTGTCGACATTGCTAGATCAGTCGTTGTAAACGCTGGTTCTGCCATTGTCGAAATTTACCATGCGTTATCACGAAAAAAAATGCTTCTTTACTAATATTGTTCAGTTCCCTTATGAAAACGATAACACTGCTGTAGTTTAACCATCTAAATATTCAATTTTGCCCATGGGGTTAGTAACATTTATACGGTGTTTTGTGCTTGAAGGAGTTTTCCTTAAGTTACGGTTTCGTATTGTATGAATGCACATCCAAAACTCATCTGGTATCCCGCCCTTTCCACTGCTTGAAAGGGGTTTAGAACCCTGACAGCGAAAACGGTCTATAAGGGACGACAATGCCAACATTTAAGCTCATCGTAAAGGCATTTTAGCTCTACCGATATTTAAAGATTCTTTTTAACTATAACATCAATTCCATAGCTGTAAAGCCAACATACCGTTCTGACAGTGAACGCCACTATATCCATCCACACAGATGCACTCGTAGCGACAAGGATATTGACGGCAATGGCCACCATTCAAACATGGCATCTCATCCCGACAAATGTGGTCCGTCATCGATACTGAAAACAAAACCAAAATCTGTTCAGCCGGGTGTACATTCTTCTAAATTGGTGATAGGATTAATTTCGATTTAGGCAAATTCGTGAAGCAATCAAATTCTGAATTTTGTGGCAAGGGTAGGAGAAGAGGAGGGGGGGGGGGCAAGCAGGGTGAGTAGGACTTGACATCATTTGACTAATTAGAAGATCTTTTATTCAGAGGCACCAGACACATAAGGGCATTATTATTCATTGCAGCTTCAATTTAAGCCGCCAAACACTTGATTTTTGCCGACATGACAATGATATTTACCAACAAAACCAAGTTATTTGGTGGATGGTCACACCCCACCGTCAACCCCAAGCAATGCCCATGGGGGCAGGGGAGGCTGTGGAAAGGCATTCTGGTGTTCACCTGCAAACCATTTTTCTCTGCATGCAATTAACATACAAGATCTGAATTCGATGGCACGGGGGGTGGGCAGGGCATAACATGGTGTGTGGGCGGTGGTGTGGGGGTGGGGGGGGGGGGGGGTTGGGGACGGGGGTGGACTGTACGACCTATTTTTCATCCACTAGTCTAACATTGATGCGCAGTGTGATGTTGCTGTGAAACGTGCAAAAAATATACATGTTATTACTCAAAACAAATCATTTTTAAAGGTTTTTGTGTGTGTGAAAATCACCTTTTTTTCGGAGCGTTACGGCACATAGGGAATATCATTCCCCAATATGTTCTCATCACATATGAAAAGAACAATGGCTAAACTAGCACCTAAAAAATATTCTGAGTGCCCTGTCAAATGGCTTTTTGGAGGGCTAACAATGGAGTAAAAAAAGGCCATTCTGCTAGTTGTAAACACATGCTGAATTGTAGGGCCTAAAAATAATGTAAAGGTGAATGTTTTAAAGTGTTTCTAAAAATCTTTTGTCCTGTAAGGGTAAGGATGATATTTCGTCGTGATCTAGTTACTTTTGTGACATTAATTTGCAATCTGGCTTGATGACCTGATCAAAATGAATTTCTGCAGCCTCACAACTGGCACACATGGCCAAAACATATAATGGTTCGTTACAATGGCCACGGACCTGCTATGGATTTAAATGTATATTTTTGTTTTTAAAATGAAATTTAATTTATAATTGAGGCAAATTGCCATTTTTGGAGTTTGCCTATTAGTTCTTGCCTTGACTCTTCATGTTTTCCTTCAAATATCCGAGTTATTCGCATTAAAACTAACTTCTCAATTACCTTTGAAAAAGTGAATATCTTGTGCCTCGTTAAAGACTTTAGGCCCATGGTAAGTTACAGGTGCACCTTGCGAAATGTCGACACGGCCTATGTTTCGAATCCTCCCACCGGTCCAGTAGACGTATTCATTGTGGAGACCAAGGCTTCGTAGACTGGGAAAGGGGCTGATGGTGGCAACTTTAGTGCGACCCGCACCCGTGAGGTCACAGAATTCAATGACTTTATTCTTATTAAGCAAGTAGAGTCTGTTTGCTGTAAAATAATGACATATGGAATAGTTGACTCATGGAATTTTGTTTTTAATGACAATGATAAAGGATTACTATTTTTATATAGACGTGGGAAGGCTTCTATATCGTGAAAAAAAGGAGGTTTTTTGAAGATTGTGAAAATGTTCATCATTACTCTTTCTCTTTCTGGATCTCCCTTACAATGTGTCACATCCATTTGTAGTTACGGTCGCTCCGAGAGCTTGCTTATCCTGGTATGATAAAGTCAAAATCACATTTTCAAATAAATAGTAAAACCTTTAAGGACAAATTAACAAATACATGTTTGGCGTCCCAGCCCGCTTCATTTTTGGAGGCCTTGTTTCCTTTTTTTTTACCGAAAATATGATAAATTTTAAACAGTGACATAATTTTGGCCTCTTTGTCTGTTGCATGTTGCCCATATAATGGGTAAAGGGGACGAACCTGTGCTAACAGGAACGGAGTGCCCATCTCTCTTTCGTTAGCGATTGGGCCAGACTCATATGCTGCTGTAGGGGGATCGCCACACATCCTCCACAGCGAGTCCGTTACCTTCCCAGCATTGAATAATGCCGGTACCCATTTAACATCTAGGTTGAGAGTAGGAATTGAGGTAAAGCGCCTTACTCAAGGGCACAAGACGCATGGCCAAGGCGGGGCTCAAACCAACAACCTCACGATCATGAATCCTGTGCTCCACTGCTAGACCACACGTGCCCATATAAAGCTTGTAAGTCATTTCCTAGGTCCAATGACGGCCATTAACAAACAAATACTGGCGGCCATCTTGAAAAATAGCCCGGCCTGGCGGCCATTTTGAAAGGGGAAAAAGGGCATCCCGCTTTCTTTTTTTTTCTAAAAAAAAGCAGGACGCTAAACATGTTTGTTTTATGTGGCCTAATTAAATACTTGTTTTCAACCGTTCTTGTAGACATTGACGTCAACCATATCCTGCATCAATTTAGATCAAAAACACAATGTGTAATTTACAGCGGGTTATGTTTTGTAATTACGAGTAAAATAGTACTGCTACTACATGTACATTGTCGGCCCATTTTACGGGTTGCCCATATTAATACATGTGCAGAGTCATACACCTATGTGCATTTAATACCGACACCATGCAATTGACACAATATCGAAATAATTTCAAACACAATGAAATCTAATTTGAATCAAACAATCAACACGTAACTGCAAACAGTCTTGTTTTTAAGTTAAGGCTTTGCTAAGACTCTTCCGACCTACGATCTGCCATGACGACTCTACCTATGCGCGGTGCATGTAACAGATCACATGGTGGATGTTGCCACATATTGGGTGAATTTCGCGTTTTTTAAGACTTTTAAGACTTGGCTTTTAAGACTTGGGATTAGCGGACCTGCCCAATAACAGGGCAACGGCAATATATCATTGTCCCCAACATTCGGTTAACTATGGGGTGCTGTGGTCCGATGGTTACGGTGTTCGACTCGTGTACCGTGGTACATGTGTTCGAATCCTGACCGTGGGAACATAGTGCTTGTGCTCCTGAGCAAGGCACTTTACCATTATTGCTTCGTCCTTTGGATGGGACGTAAAGCCGTAGGTCCCGTGTGTTGTGTAATGCACGCTAAAGAACCCAGTAACTCTTATATCGCTAGGAGAAGGGGATTCTGGCATAGGCTGCTAAATGCGCCACAACACCTTGTAAACTATCATTAAAGTGCTACATAATGGTTCTAATTTTTTTATGTTTTTCATTTACCTGTCTCTAATAATAGACATGATTTCCAGCGCCTTGAGTACCTAATTGTTGGTAGGTACGAGCGCTATAAGACTTCGGTATTATTATTATTAACTATTTGTGATACCCACTTCTTGCGTAAATTATGCTCAACTTTGAAGACTCTTAAAGTATCCAACTTTTGTATTTACCCAACAACGTCGATTAGCCAATAAATGGGGATTTTTTAACTCACAGTTGCGTGGTTTTTATTTACCCAGCGAATCACTTGCCCAATATTTTTACAGTGATACATTAGTCAAACATGTGGTCAATAAGATATCTTGTGGCTTTTAAACATCTATATGCAACTGCAACTTTTAGCAATTCAACAAATTCTGATTTACCGGTTACAGCGTCCCTCATACCTTGATTTTGGTGCCCCTGCGCACAGGTTTTTGATGTTGAAGAAGGATTGTGTTTTCTTTTCTAATGAATAGTTCAGATTTATGTATTTCAATTTTTTTTCATAATGGTAGTCCGAATCAATCCCTAGGTTTGCAGAGGTCTCGTTTGTAAAGATTTCTGGTATGGTTTTGTTGTCTAACCCAATCAGACAGTGAAGATTGTATGGTTGAAATGTCATGTTTACAATGGGTGAAGTTTAAGAGGGGCCATCAGATGAGTTGGGGGCTGTACAAACAAAATTGTTTGTCTTCATCTGATTAAATGTCATTTTGACGGATACGATTTGAGAAGAATTAACTAACCTGGAACGTCGAGGGCTAAACCAAAAACAGAACCGATGCCACTATTAATCAGCACTTGACGATGGTTGCCATTCAGATCAGATCGCTCGATCATGCGCCTTGAAGCAACTTCGTACGACCAGAACAAAAACCTATAAAGAACAAATCTTGTTGAATATCTTCCCGATACATAGCTAAGCGGCTAACCAGAAAACACGGCACGTATTCAATTATAAATCTTTAAATTTTGATGCATACCTTTTTATTCCTTTGGTTTCGTTTACGACTGACCTTACCCTTACACATGAACAAACAGTTTGTGTTACTTTTTTTTTACAACGTCTGGAACCCCAACTCACACAAAAAAAGGAGAGAAAATGAAGACCTAATTAAGGTAACCAGACTCTGTGCTATTTAAAAAGATATGGACGATAAGCCCCTGTTTTTTTACGCGAAATGCGGCGTATACAGGGTGAGTCAATGAAACCCAATTGGTGCCCCCTGTTATTGTTTAAAGAAGTTCTTATTGTAGCACTTTCCATATCTAGGATATGAAAGCCCGATTAATATTGTTTCTTGTAGTGTAAGTGATGTTTCAGCAAAACTATTCACATATCAACCAAAAAAGAACAGGAAAAAAAAACCCACCTGAACACTCTCATATGATAACTAGGACTTATAATAACAATTATTTAAAAACCAGCTGCTTCCAATAAAATCAAAATGCTTTAATATGTCAAGAGTTTACAGTCTTGCCCTGCCTTCTACTTGGCTTCCCTGGAGACTTGTGAGATTATTCTGATATCATTTTCAGGATACTACGTGGTTTCATTTTTTACTGAATTATCCTGTACCTTGACTGGATTCATGGACACGGTTTAAAAATAGTGCTTGTGTTTATTATCATGGATCTACAGTGCATTTTACCTTATGTAATTGCTTCCAATAAAGCCTAATGCAAAGTATCCCCGTGTGCGGTAACTTTTTGCAGAGTTTTTTGCCCCGCGAGGCCGTTTGGCCAATTTCTGTCCTGTTTGATTTCTTTCGCCTCGCGAGGAGAAAAACTCACTGTGTGCTGCGAGCCTGAACTAAGCTAAAATGATTAACGAGCCAATGAAATCACGCACTCTGTACATGTGATTGTAATATATGTTTAAGAAAATCTTCTTAAGCCTGCTGGCGTTTGTCCCCCTTTTGAGTTACGCAACCGACAAACAAGAATAGCGTGCTTTCTTTGGCGAAGCGAAAGAAATAGTATATTCCGTTATATGCTATATAATAAGGCGACAGATTTTGCTAACTACGTCCGCAATTGGGCTATTCACCTTATTACATGACATTATAACTGTCGCCCTTTTGTGAAAACGACCCTTAGGACAAGACATTTTATAATCGCAAACTATCTAGATCGATTCCTCGTCGTCCTATTAGTGAAAATACCGAATTTTGTGGAGAAAGGGTAAGGTAGACTTGGGTTAGGTGACAGTGTAGGTTTGTGCACGAGTCGATGGGAAAGTCGCCTCATTATAGCATTCAGATCAATTATTATATTTCTGGGTTTAGCTATACAGTACTAAGCGAGGGTTATTATAATTTCCTTGTCCAGTGACCCGTGTTGTGTATTATTGGGATAACTTAAGTTGCGTGAGGATTATTACTTTGTGAGAATTGTCCCTGTTAGGTGGTGCAGTTGACCACGTTTTGATTTTTGAGGATTATTGTATAAGGCCAAATTAAAAAAAAAAATTTTGAGCGTCCCCGAACCCATTAAGGTTTTTTTATAATCCGAAAAAAGGATACATTTTATACAGTGACATAATATATTTGCCTCTTTGTTTGTTGCATCTGGCCCATATAAAGCTGGTGTGTCATTTCCTGAGTCCAAGTGGCGGCCATTTAAACAAAAGCTGGAGGCCATTTTGAAAAATAGCCCGGTCAGGGGGCCATTTTGGAAGGAAACAAAAACCTCCTACTTCCTTTTTTTTTTTAAAGCAGGACGCTAAAATTTTTTTTTTTTACTTGACCTAATTAAATTGTGTTCCTCATAAGTGGTGCAGTTGACCCCCAGAGGGTTATTAAATGCGAGGGTTATTTGTGTGTAATTAATCACCTTTGTATATTATTGTTCAAGCTGTGATTATTGAACAAACCAAATTGATAAAAGTGATTCTTGAATAAATCTTATTATGAGGGTTATTTACGTTTTCGGCGAGGTATATTGAAATTCACTGTGAGGTTTATTAGTCTTAATTATATTACTGTTATTCTATTTAAAGTAATCACTGAATCCCAGAGCGGTGGTATAGGCCTATGTTCAACAAACGAACAGCCCTGAATAAAACCAGTCCCTTTGAGTTTTCCTTTCCCCTTTCCCCTGTCCCGCGTCGCCACAATATCACGACCTTTATTTAGTATATTGGTGAATAAAAACCAACGAACACAACAAGACGGAAACGTGCTTTTGTGGAACAATGACCTTCACAAATAATTAAAGCACACCCTTTGTAACAAATGAAAACGAATGTTGTTGAATAGTAAGCTGAATACCTGACCCTAAACGTTCAATCACCAGGGGGCATGACTTTACCATTTTTACGTTGAGAAGGCTTTTTCAACAAAAAAAATGGGCCTTGATTAACAGCTAATATTAGGGACATTTGTGACATAATCACCTGAAGGTGGTTGGTAATGGTTTAAGCTTGGATGTCACGGACCCGTGGGCCGGGTCTGGTTTTAGTTTTCAACCAAAAAATGCAATTTCGTGGGCCAATTTTAGGTGGGAAAACGGATAAAATCTCTGGAGTGCAGTGTGACATGAGGCCAAAATCAGACAGCACCTCCCGCCCCTCCTCGCACATATTACCCATTGGTAGAGTCCACAACAAGCGCATGGAGAGTCACGCCATATATCGTATCTTTCAAATCCAGGATAACGGAGCGGTTTTGTCCATCCAAGGTAGCTCGCTCAATCAGTTCTGCAAATCCGTCATTGATCCAATACAACACACGATTCTCAACATCAACGTGGAAGACCCTTGACTCTGATAAGCGAAAATAATTGTATTTATTCCATAGTGTCCGGTTTTATGACGTCACAACATCGATATATCTAGATGGTACATTGTTTGCGGAGGGACTTTTTTTTTTGAATAAGGGATATGAATTAAAATATGTTTGTGCTGGCGGGTTCACGGACGTGTCTTTGTTCATTTCTTAAAAACTTATACTATTTACACAGTCAATCGCATCGGGGGCCGCCCGATAGTCCAAAGGTCCGATAGTCCGAAGGTTCTTTACTCCGAAGGTTAAATAGTCCCAATGCACACAATTTCCATAAAAGGGGGTTTGTTAGTCCGAAAATGAAATTAGGTTCATTAATCCGAACATTTGATGCAATAGTCCGAAGGTTCATTAGTCCGAAGGTTCATTTGTCCGAAGGTTCATTAGTCAGAGAAGGTTCGAAAGTCTGAATTTAGAATAAGGTTAATCAGTCCGAAGGTTCAATAGTCCGAAACGAAAATAAGGTTCAATAGTCCGAAGGTTCATTATTCCAAATTGACAATAAGGTTCGATAATCCAAAAAGACTATAAAGTCCGATAGGTCTATTCGGACTATCGAACCTTCGGATAAATTAATCTCATTCTATTTTCGGGACTAATGGGCCCTTCGGACTATCGAACCTTCGGATTATCGAACCTTCGGACTATTGAAACTTCGGACTAACGAACCTTCGGATTATCGAACCTTCGAACTATTGAACCTTCGGACTAACGAACCTTCGGACTAATGACGCTTTGGACTAAAGAACCTTCGGACTATCGACTATCGACTATCGGGCTGTAACCGTCGCATCACGAACCGATGTATCGTGTACACACAGTACATTTACGATAAGTCACTTCGAGGTGCATCTAAGGAGTAAATAACCAATTTTATTAATTATATAATTTATTTAGTCGAGAACAAAACAGATGATCATTTTTTTTATTCTGCCGTTTGTTCGGCATCGGATGACGGCATCATTATGATTGTGTACATTTGTAATCAGTCATCGTCTAGACCTCGATATCAGCTTCCAACAAGTTGGATAAATCAAAACTTCTAAACTTCGACCAGCTGTAAATCCTATCCACTAATATGTCATTATATCTGAGATAATATACTTGTTTTCAAATTAGGTCTTAACTTCAAGTGGTTAAGGTGTTTACTACATGAATTGTTACAAAGCTACATAACCGGACATATGTTACAGAAACGCATTGTTGAAGTGGAAAATCATTCTTGATTGGGTGATATTATCGGTTGTTCAAAAATCGTGATCTTACCGACGTTTGAAACCACAACTTCAACACCACTTCCGTTCAAAAAGGCACGACTGATAGTATGTATATCAGCCCAGTACACCATACCGTCTTCAGGGTCGTAGTCAACGTCATAGGGTCCTGCTTGGCGCGCATCAAGCTCAGGGATAGGGATGAGGGTAAAATTGAAGGTGTCCGTGGGTGCAACATAAATCCCCCGGAAAGGATAGGCATTGGCCACCAATACCATGTCTAAAAGAAATCATATGATAAAAAGATAAACACAAAGGTATTAGATTATGTAGACTTTTTTTTTAAATGTGTGCCGTTATCATGAAGTCATCAAAAATTCGATTTTGCAAAACACATAAAAGGACTGGTTCATCCGTCATGAAACTTGGTGGGAAGGTAGATAATGGTACTAGTATGCAAAATCTGAAGTGACGTCATCGTTTGATTTTTTATGATTTAAAAAATATTTATAATTTTTTTCTGCTACCAAAATGGCACACTTCCTTACATCAGATTGACTTTAAACTTGGTTCAAACCAAGACCACAAAGACAAAATGTGCAATGAAAAGGGTTTTTAAGATGACGTCATCGCAGGGCATGTGACGTCATAAAGTGATAAAGCTCTATTTTTGGAATTATTTTAAGCATTTTGAACAACCTGTAACTGTATTAAACACTCTAAAAAGTGACTGCAAAATGAAAACATATCATAAACATTTATTAAATGCGAAAAAGCTCTATGTTCTGTTTGAACAGACATAGCTTTAGTTTTGATTTGTTGTGGTTTCAAGTGCATGGTGGCAATCCCTTTGTGTATACCGGCATATAGCTATCAAGTTTGTACACAAATGCATGGGGCTTGGCCAGAGGCCTAGTTTTCCCAGTGTCGGCTTTGCTGGGGATTGAAACCAAGAGTAAAATGGATTGAACAGTCTCAAACTATGATAGTTGTTTGAAGTTTATACTGATTTGCAGTGGAATTGGACCAAATATGTTTTATTAGTGAATTAATCAAGAAAAAATAATACAGGGTGAGTCAAAACAAGCGAAACCCAAACCCCAAATACATGTAGTATATTTCATATTAAAAAAAAACATATGCAACACCAAAAATAACAATGACTGGAAAGCCAATTTCATAAGCTACTTTTAGATGAAACAAATTACTGAAATTGGTCAATCCAGTCAAAGAATATCACCATTTAAACACAATGACCCTAAAACCTGTCTCGTCAAAAAAAAATGCGATTTCAACGATCGTCGTCACAATTGTCTTCAAACATCACCAGCGATGAAATCTAAGTTTAAACGTTAAAAATATGAAGGCCCATCTTTTCAAAAAGTAGATTTTATAAATCATATTGTTTGCCTAACCAGGGTTGTCAATCAAAATATTGTGTACTACAGTTGGTGACAGTTGTTGAAACAAGTATCCGGGGCCATTTTCTTTGTTGTTCCAAACAGTCAAAACACACAATAATCTGTTTTTTTTTGGACGAGACAGGTTTTAGGGTCAATGCGTTTAAATGGTGATATTCTTTGAACGGATTGAGCAATTTTAGTATTTTTTTTCAACTAAAAGTAGCTTTTGAAATCGGCTCTCCAGTCATTATTATTTTTTGGTGCTACATATTTTTTTTTTTAAATATGAAATATATTGTTTAGGGTTTGGGTTCCGCTGTTTTTGACTCACCCTGTACTTCCGATGCACTGCCTCGGCTTCATTTAGGGTTTAGTTGGTGCGCAAAAGTAAGAACAACACTTAAAAAAAATAGTATGATCTACCGGATAACAGTGGTTGAACAATCACCAGAAAAGTGAAATTCAATATAGAAATCTGACAAGATTAGTAAATTACACTTACAGAATTAAAGGGAATATACAACATTTGCAAACATCGAAAAATAAAACTACCAAGCTTTTACGAAATACCTTACTATGATGTTGGTAAATGACAGTCTCAAGCATCTTGTAAAATAATGGCACCTGGTGTGAAGTCATTTTCAAGAAAATGGTATTTTTGTAAACATTTCCAACGGTGGTCGGCCATCCAGCGTTGGAAAAACCTAACTATTTTTCAACTACTGCTCCAAATTTACTATTTTTTTCAGTCCAAATTTTGTTTGCTATTGGTTACATGTTCATGAACGGGTGCAGGCCAGCTAGACTGGTTCCCTTGCCTTACAATTTTCCATCATCTATAAATTGATCCATTTTATCTTTTGTGGAGTCAGGGAACCAGACTACTAGAACCTTTTTGTTTTTCTTGGTTTTTCCAACCTTTTCGAACACCAAACTTCAAAAATGTCAGTGTAACAATATTTGATCTTTTATACTAACCTCTCAAATAGTTCATTTCCAAAAATTACAGCAAAAGCCAATGATGTACATTCCCTTTAATGTAATTAAATTATACACATTAATCAAAAAAGTTAAAGCCAAGTTTGTAAAATGAAATAAAACAATACAAATATCTTATTCATTCAAAAACCAAACGAAATAAAGTGTACTTTGATTAAAAAAACCTGAACATTGTGAACAGAAACAGTTTATGCAAGAATTAAGTTGTACACAGCAATCATAAAACAAAGCGCACCCCTGTAGTTAAACATTCGTTTAACCCTCGCAGCAACCTCTGGATTATAACATTCTCCACATTTTCCAAATATGGGCATATTTTTTTCTCAATGCGCCAATTAGGCCAAGCTTCCATCTAATCCTCAACCCTACTATACACCACAAGCCTGTAGACTCCCATTAGGCTGACCCTAGCCACTCCGGAGTAAGGAGTGTTGAAAGACAGAAGCGAAGATGGCGCCTAATGCCTTTGTGCAGTAATTGGAGATCTTAGTGGCCAACCCCTCAGTGCTGCCGATCCCTTTGTGTCAACCCCTCGTGCCGTTCAGACAGGTTGTAAACAATCCCTGGCCATGTGAATGACCTATATCTTGTGCATGTACAGTCATCCCAGGGTTATTGACCTATAAGCAATGTGGTGACAAACTTCTCCACTTGGTTCCACCACGTAAATTTGTACTAGATCCCCAGTATTGACCCACGAATAATAGATAACCGGATATATACGGACATACACATTCTAAGATAACATAAAATGGCTATCTAAGTCTTGTCTGGAACTCCAATTCACTATTTATGGGGATTAACATTGCTTTGGGCTTGCAGGAAGGGGTTATTGACACAAAAACTGGGTGGTGATAAAAAAATCTCCATGTTGGTCCACCGCGTAAATTTTAACTAGATCCCAAGTATTGACCCAAGAATAATAGATAACCGAATATAAACGGACATACACATTCTAAAATAACATAGAATGGCCATCTAAGTCTTGTCTGGAACTCCAATTCACCATTTATGCGGATTAAAATTGCTTTGGGCTTGCAGGAGGGGGTTATTGACACAAACAATTGGATGGTACGAAAATCTCCATGTGGGTCCACCGCGTAAGTTTTTGGCTTTGGGATTGAAACACACAGAATATTTCGTATGATTCTAACAATAAAATGTATCTACGGGAATTGAAAACAAATGATCGAATCATACATGTACTTGAAGCACAATTGCTAAGTATGCCTGCTTAAATAACTTGGGGATCAGGTTGACGTAGCGGTTCTTGCCTCGCCTTCCGCCGCCGTGGCCCGGGTTCGGGTTTTATTTGCAGCACATTGCATTGCATTTTGGGGATTTGACGAGCGTACAATGCAGGGTACGACTCCCCTCGCAGCCGTCTTAAACGTTTCGGTATTCCAAGCCGAAACGAATGTTGGTAAGTGAGCCTGCCTTTAACCCACTTTCTTTGGTGATCTCCTTTGATGGCCCGGGCTAGACCGGCTCATTTCTCTCCGTAGATGGCGTGGGCCAGATTAGCCTATTCATCTCCGTAGATGGCGTGGGCCAGACAAGCCTATTCATCTCCATAAGAGTCCCCTCTCCGCGCCTATCGGCGTCCATAGACGCCTAGCCACGCCAATGTAGGACCCCAGCTCGTCATCCATAGGTATTTAGGGAGCGTCTCAAAAGTCGGAACGGGAACGTTCCGTTGGACCGTTTCATCGACCTTTCCAGCGTTCCGTTGGAACGGTCTGTGTGCCCGTCGGAACGGTGAGCGTTCCGTTGGACCGTACCACCGTTCCAGTGGAACGGTCCTTTTGACCGTTCCGTTGGGCACATGTGCCCGTCGGAACGTTCCGCTGGCAACGGGAACGGTTCAGATGGGATATTCGTAATTGGGTATCATTCGCCCATTGTGACGATGAGGTAAGTTGTTGAAATAGATAAGTTAGGCCTATGTTATAAATTTGCAATGAAAACAAGTTTACAGTAATCAGGGGTTCGAGTATGAGACCCGAACAGGAAAACAAGTTTGCTTCTGTGACACATCTTCAGTAACCGCAAGATTCGCACGCGACTGCAACTTTTTTGTGTGTGTCTCGCCAGCATCAGACATGAACTCGCAAGTGACAGTGTCTTCCATTTTCGTGGGAAGGACATGTACGGGTATACCCCCGTCACACCGGAGGTGCGGTGCCACTGCGGTGCTTGTACGGCATAAACCGCAGTGGCACCGCCATGATCGCCGTGGTTCCGCAGTGGTTCCGTCATTGATCGCCGTAGCACGGCGGAAACTGTCAAAACCGCGGACCTTCGCGGTGGCACGGCGTAAATTTTGAACATGTTCAAAACTTCCGCAGTGCCACCGCGGGTTGGGCCAATCCGCAGTGGGATCGCCGCGGCACCGCCATGACCGCCGTGGCACCGTATACAAGGACCGCAGTAGGACCTCTATCACCGCCGTGCCTCCGCAGTACAACCGCCGTGCAATCGCGAAGGTCCGCGGTTTTGACTGTTTTCCGCGGTGCTACGGCGATCAATGACGGAACCACTGCGGAACCACGGCGATCATGGCGGTGCCACTGCGGTTTATGCCTTACAAGCACCGCAGTGGCACCGCACCTCCGGTGTGACGGGGGTATATGACGGGTAGGGGAAAACTATGAAAAACTTCTGCCGGTGTGACTACGGTGATGGCGGGTTTGACCAAAAACCGTAGTGGCACCGCGCCTCCGGTGTGACGGGGGTATACACGCGCGTAACCAGTACATGTTGATGTATTCACACATTCACACTGCACGTCCAAGCCGTATACGTAGCATGGCGTACATGTACGTAGGAACTACCATGCAAACAAACACGTACACACGCACCCACATGCACGATAACCAATGTACTTGACGGGTACCAGCTCGCTTGGTTGGAAACCGTCATATCTGCACTTCTGCGAGTATATTTCCTCTAGCAGACCGTTTCGCCGGACCGGTCCGATGGAACGTTTCGCTGGGCACATAGTTAGGAAAAGTATGGAATGGTCCGACGGAACGGTCCAACGGAACGGCAGCTGAGCCCAGCGGAACGGCAAGTGTGCCCAGCGGAACGTTCTGACCGTTCCGACTTTTGAGACGCTCCCTTAGTTTTAATAACACTTTTATGATTGTAGTATTTGTAATTTTCTAGGTATCATTTCTCTTGTGAATATTAATTAATTTTTCAAATCTAATTGCCGGTTTTCACTTTATTCCTTGCTTTTGTTGTTTCTGCCGTGCCATGGTTATATTTTAGTCAATGGAATTTGACGCACGTAACAATGCGGCCAGCAGCTAGATACGACCCCTGACCCTCTGATCACAAGTCAAAGCCCTAATCACTAAACCACAATCCCCCTTAAATAGTGATTTAGTCTACTATTTATTCAACTTTTTTTTTTACGGAGCCGTGAATGAACAAAACAATGAGATAACTTCGCAATAGTGTGTAAACAAGGGTCGAAATAAACGAGCGTGATAAACTGTAAAAGAGACACAATATAATAATATAGAAAAGAATGCAAATGTTACGATCCCCAAACCAAAGAGTAAACCCAGCCCCGAAAATATATTTTTGAAACCAGTTCTAGCATTACACCACTTTATTATTGCATTAAAGAAAACGCGATTAAAAAAAGAATGGTAACTGAGTTTAGGTAGCAAATACCAATTTACATTTACATTGAATGTTCAAAGTTCTGTTCCTGATTTGGTGTTCACGGTGTTCCACGATGACTCCAGGTGTGCACCGGTGATGAGCAGCTGAACAAAGGGGAAAGGGGTTCCTGTAACGAGTCTTCCAATAAGGCAAATGAGGCCGGTGTTATCTCCGGTTTCACTGGCATGAAACGACCGAGAATATAGGCCTATACTCCGTTCTCGATGAGCTCACACACGTCGGACCATCCCCATCCAATGACTTCAGGATCCGGTGATTCGGATCCATGGGCCATGTCCGACGAAGTCACCAGACAGCACCAGGCAACTCTTACCGTCCAAGCTGCAATCATGGAGCTCCAAGCTGCTGCTCTCTACATCGCCGAGCGACATCCGGGGGGGGGGGGGGATCATCAGACAGCGGACTCCCGGTCTCAGTCCACACAGGCGTGCCCCAGCGGAAAACTCCCCAGAGCAGCCGGCAAACTCACGGTCTTCTCCGTCCGATGGTATGGGATGACAGGCACAACCCAAAGTTCGCCGATCTAATTGATACCGGGACGAACATGAACATTCCATGCACACCCAGATGCATGCCGTTAATTCTGGCTGCTCACTCTAAAAGTTGGACGATTGCTCATTCAATATTGCGTAACTTTAACAGCTCGCCCCGATAGGGTTAAACTGCTGACCTCTAGTTTAAAAATGTTGATGCAATGGGTCCTGGCCACTTTTTTGGGCCAGAAAATAAATAACAATTAATACAATCATAAAATAAGAACTACCGATTCCCATTAACGTGTGACAGGTTTTTCGAATAGCGTCTGCATTAGGGCGACGCGCCTAATTGGGGTGACAAATCGGTGTCACCCTATTGTTAAAACGACCCTAAGGACAAGGAAGTTTTTGTCGCAAACCATCTAGATCGATTCCTTGTGGTCCAAAACATACCTATACCAAAATTTGTTGAGGCACTAAGGTAAAATTGGGTTAGGTGACATTTTAGGTATGTGCACAAGTCTATGGGAAAGTCGCTCTATCATATCATTAGTAATAATTATTAGTAAATATTTGATACATCATCATAACACACAGATAATGTTGGGGTTTTCTTTTGGTGGATGCACTAAATACTCATTCATAAATACCTAAGACAGTTTACTCATTCCTATTGGTCGAGAGCCCGTCACGTGGCCGGTCTTAAACGGATGATAAAGACATGGCTAGCTTGTCTTAAACACTTTTTTTCCAGTGTCACATGAAATGTTGACTCCTAAAACTCTTGTGCCTCTTACCGTTTTATTGGTTGAACGTTCACAATCCTCACAAAGGCTTGCGCAATACCTCTTACCGTTTTATTGGTTGAACGTTCACAATCCTCACAAAGGCTTGCGCAATACTACCAGTGAGTCAGTATTTTATAGTCCTAAATTCACAACGCAACGCCCCAGGTGCATTCTGCGCGACATCGCGCATTACGTCGCGCATAATGCGTGATGTCGCGCAGAATGCACCTGGGGCGTTGCGTTGCGTTGCGCGCGCCAATCTCCATGAAAGGAATTGTTTACATCTTATTCGCGAGTTAGACATTCTATTATTTAGCTGGAGGGGTGTTTAAAAAAACATGAAGTGACATTTTTGAACAAAAACCGGTTTTTTGTTACCGAAAAGTTTTGATTCGTTTGACCGAAAAGGTATTTATGAATGGGAAATTAATATGTGCTTAGTCGGTATAAATCACTCTGTTTAAGACCGCTTGTAGTCTGGGTGCTGATAATTACCCTCGCCTTCGGCTCGGGTTATTATCAGCACCCAGACTCCAAGCGGTCTTAAACAGAGTGATTAAAACCTCCACAGCACCCTTTATTCCCTTATTAAACAGAAATTGTTTTTACACATTTTGTTTTACACATTTCTTTACAGCTCTAAATAGGGATTCCATGTAAATTTCAAGGAAAACAGACTAAAGCTTGTAGGAACAACCATACGTTGGTGGGCTCTTGATTATCGCAAACTTCGCCACACACATGAACTACAAATGCATGTTTGACTTTGTCAACATGCCGCTAGAGGGCGATCTAACAAATTTAAGACTTCACCTGAAATGTGTGTGTAAAGTACAGCCTAGGCAGAGACTCACATCTTTGAAAGCAAGTTCACATCTGCTGCCAATTTCAAATTAAAAGGCACTTCCGGTTTAATATTTGGCTTTTTAAAACATGTCGATAGATGGCGCTCTCACATTTTATGACGCCACCTGTAGTATTCTTTTGCAAAGTACAGCCTAGGCAACGACTCACGTCGTTGAAAGCAAGTTCACATCTTTTGCCAATAACCACACGGTGTTGGGCTCTTGATTACCGCAAACTTCGCCACACACATTAACTCAAAATTCACGTTTGACTTTTCAACATTGAAAATTCACATCTGTTGCCAATATCAAATTATAAGTCACGTACAGTTTCGACCGGAAAGAAGAGTCATGTGATTTTGCACTTACGACCAAAAATGAAAATCGTGCAATATTGTATCGATTGCCATAAAAAAAATATAAAAAAATCTCTAACAGTTGAGTTTATATTGATTTTCAAATATTACATTTTTGGTTGCTTGTAATACGATACATGATGACGTCATCGTGACGTCATTACCAGAAAGCTCGAGGGCTATGTAAACTACGCTAAATTATTTCAAGCAAACATTATGGATTGTACATCTTGCGGTTGATTTTCGGCATTTTTTTTAAGGTTTAATGATCTTTTCATTAAAACTTCCGATCTGATGACGTCATCATTTTTTTCGCACCTGGTCTTGTCTGCATTAAGGTCATCGAATATATTACTTTTAAAGCGATAACCGCAAACTTCGCCACGCACATCTACTGGAAATGCGTTTTTGGCTTTTTTCACCTGCCGCTTGAGGGCGCTCAGCATCTCATGACGTCACCGATATGTTTTTTGTAAAGTTCACCTAGGCACAAACTAACATCGTTCAAAGCAAGTTCACATCTTCATCCACTTTCAAAATATCAGGCACTTCCGGTTGCGACCGGAAGAAAGGGTCACGTGATTTGACGCCCAGGAGATAAAATGAAGATCATGTATTATCATATCAATTACCGTAAAATTCAAGGTTCGGTCTTTCAAGGGTGATTTCTTATTGATTTTCAAAGATTAAATGTATTAACCTATCAAGTGACGCCACGTGATCCATGATAAATCATAATGACGTTATTACAAAAAAGCACATCTTCAGTGGACTGTGCATTTATGTATTGACAATTAAAGTTCATATATGTTTCATTTTGACAAAAAGTTTTGGAAACGAATTTGTCTTGGAGAATAATAATAATAGTAAATTCGTAGAATAACAATAGGTGTTGGACTAAGTCTTATGCTTG
Organism: Patiria miniata; assembly: GCF_015706575.1. Taxonomy (NCBI): domain Eukaryota; kingdom Metazoa; phylum Echinodermata; class Asteroidea; order Valvatida; family Asterinidae; genus Patiria; species Patiria miniata. Next base: position 678,742 of record NW_024037067.1, read on the forward strand.
GAATCGTTTTCAGGTAAATTACATCAGGTTGAGCCGTTATATCTTTACAGGAGTCAATAGTTTTTGGTTGTTTTTTTTTTCTACTGCAAAACCTTATCTTGTTGGCCGTTTATGCGCAGTCAAGAAGTTGTCATACCAAATTCGCATCAACATCGATCGGAACAGTTTACATTATTGCTGCCATGGATCAATAATAATTACATTGAACTTACTATTGTCGGGCCTGAGAGCAACATCGTCAATAGCAATATTGGAAGAAGAATCCGTTCCGCGTACTGCTTCAATTACGATTCTGAAGTCGGGAGGTGTTTCTGGGAGCATTATCTCTGCCTGAAGCCACGTTGTGCTGTTTGTCTGTTGCCCGTTCATATTGAAGATACGCAGACCCTCACTGATACTCCCATTTATAGGTGTTTGATACACATTAAGGCTACCTGAAACGTCAAATGAACATGTTTACATAAACAGCCACATGTTCGAGAATACGGGACTTCCACGAACAGCCTCAAATAAAACGCAATAATGTGAAACAGTCTCATTAAAGATAATTTTATTTTGGTTCACAGCTCTTACGCTGTCGTCAACAGAGTCTGAGTAAAACATTGTGTGTTTTTCCCCCGAGAATTTAATGACCGTGACTCTCAGCTACGTGACCCCAATAGAGTAGATCAGCCCCTTTGTGGTGCTTTGGAAAGGGTTCCTTAAAGCTATAGTCCATCATTTGCAGCCATCCGAAAAGTAGCTGGCGTATTTATTGTTGAAAAACAAACTTGGTTGAAAGATAGTAAGGAAACTAAACTCCCTGTGAAATTATTCTTTCTGGGAAGCTGTCATTTTGAAGTAATCAACGAAAAAAGGCATTTCCAACGGTGATTCTTAAAAAGCACCGTAGGAAAATTTAAATTAGTAGTTCGTTTTGTTATTCAGCGCAGCGCGCACAAGTATTGGAACGACGCACACGCGCGCGCGCGTTGTTATAATTCGTCGGATCAGTGCGCTACGTCGCGTATAGCTGCAATTCAAAACAATTCAAAACATGATTCAGTAACTTTTGATTTGAAATTGAGATCTTAGAATGCTGTTTTTCTCGGAATGTACAGCTGAAGCTTAGCTGAAACTTCATCAGGTTAGCTGCTCAGTATCCTTCATTAGATTTTGAACTCTTTTGTTGTTTCAAACGAACAAAATGCACAAATTACAAATGATGGACTGTAGCTTTAAAGGAAAGCTGTGGTAGAAATGGTTTGAAGTTTTTGACAGAAAGTCAGTTTGGAAAAAAAAAGATACACAAACACAAGAGCAAAAAATGCTTCTCCCGGTCGGTGTATAGCTTATATCGATAAAAAAAAATGATTCCTTTGTAATTTAAGTAAACGTTTCCCTTACCGATGCCGCTGCCAAACATGTTGTACCAGAAAGTCAGCATCCAGCAGATATATGCCCTTTGAGACATGACGGGACTCGTCAATATAGCTTTTGCTCCCTCTGATATGTCGGTTCCATTTGCATACAGGTACGTCATATTTGAAGCTGTGCAATAGAGGTGTTAAAATCGAGAAAAAAACTTTTTTTTACAAAGAATTATCACTGCACATTTTACAAACGATTGAAAACATTTGACCCCAAAAACCCAACTATCGCACATAGTAGAATTGAGGTACCACAGGTTTGTTTTGAAAATAGATCTTGACACAAAGTAATATTTCCCCTCGTTGATATCCTCTCGTGTTCAAAAGATGATCTAGGCCAAAGGGAAAAACGTCTTACTTCCAAATCTGTCAACAGAAGGTCCGGTGTCGCTCAGGTCGCTGCTTCCAACTCCAATCAACCACTCCCAGCCATTGTGCGCTGCCTGCCGCCACCCACACATTCCTTTGTTGAAGTCGCAGCTGAATGATGTATTCATTTCTGAATTCAGAGTTTATAGCTGACATTTTAGATCCATAGAATGTGGCAAAACCATTTTCTCTTCTAATATAACAAAAAAGGACTGAGACTTTTTCCTCCTTCGTTCAATACTGTAAATGATTTAAATAATTGTGAGGCTCCAACTAATTATTTCACAACTACAAATAATGTGTGACACAAAGATAACTGAGGAGTGCACATCATATATTTTTATCCAAATTGTGTATTTTGTTTTTTAACAATTCCTTAATTTTCTTCAGATTTTTGGCTTCTCCGCGATTTGCATAAGCAAATGTTTCTGTTCTGCTATTTGGTAATTTGCAAAACAGCCTTTCTGTTGTTCTCATTTCTTTTGTTTGTTCTTTCTTCTTCTCCTTTTTTGTTCTATCAGTCAGCACCTTCAACAGGCAAAACTGTTGACCTGTTCAGCAGTGTGTTCAGGACTCGCAATGCAGTCTTGGTGTTGGTAAAACTCATTTGACTATTGTATTATTTACACTATTGAATGTGAATGAGCTAGCAGACGAAATGCACTTGCATGGGCGTAGCGAGGAGGGGGCAAGGGGGGGGGGCACTTGCCCCCCCCCCCTGGAAAAGTTAAAAAAAAAAAAAAAAAAAAGAACAAGAAGAAAAAAAAAAAACAAGAAAAGAAAAGAAGAGGCGCGAAGACAAAGTGGTGTAAATGTAATGAGTTGGGGGGGGGGGGCGCAACATGTCCCTGCCCCCCTCTAAAACTGATAAATCGAGAATATGTTGAGAAATGCAAGCATTTTTGGCAAAACAAAAATTTGCCCCCTCTAGAAAAAATCCTGGTTACGCCCATGTGCACTTGATGGAGATACTGATGACGATCTGCAAACGTTAAAGATCTCCTCCACCTCCTCTGACATCTCCTTCGACTGCGTCTCGCAGTGGATCTCATCAGTATGCCATTGTGGATTGCAACGAAGGCGATGAGTCCGAGTAGATGCTGGACAATGTGCATCAAGGACAGACCGCGAAGCCATGTTGTAGTAGGCCTGATCATCGACGCAACTATCAATGGAAATGCACTTGAATGGACTCTCTATCCAGAGTGTGATAACTTTAAGAGCATGTTGGGATAAACTTCGGATCAGGGTTTGGCTTTGTTAACAGCAATACAGTTTATTGTAAGCTCGGCAGTCGGTAACCAAGGCACTCTCAGGTTTACAGATGACAAGGTCTAGTATTTGACCATGTCCATGTGTTGGTCTCTGAATATGCTGACAGAGAGTCCAGCCTCGTCTAATAGCTACAGGAAACAGGCCACTTCGGTTTTGTGAGGCACGTTAACCTGGATGTTAATATCTCCAACGAGAATCAGCCCAGATGCGCTAGTGGTGAGCTCATCCAGCAATTCAGCAAATTCGGCAAGAACGTCAGAGGTTCTGAGATCATTTCTTGTTGAAGGGGACGCTGGATAGATGACAGTGAAGCAGACTCACTTTGCAAGATTGTGACTCATGCATGCAAGTGTAGGGTTGAGTGCGGGTCTCCATCGTGGACAATTTCAAGTGAGTACAATGACAGCAATACAACCACGGGCGTCGTTGCCCCCCCCCCCCCTCCCCTGCCCCGTGCAATTTTCTGGAAAGTGTAGAAACAACTAGATCATTGCATCTTAACCATGTTTCATTTATGAACATTGTTATCCAAAATGTACTCACTGAGAAGAACAGAATTTTTTCTCACTGAGTTGGCATTCCATAGATAAACATTCAACTTATCATTCCTGTTTCTGTGGATAGCTATAGTGTTATTATTTTGAGATTGCGGTGCATTGTGGTCGGGGTGTGTGTTAGTCGCGGTTGTTCTCTGTTACGAGTGGTAATAACACGAATGTTATTCGGCGCTGGTGCAACCACTCTGAATATACCGACCAGCGGGCCGACTCCTCATAACATTTAAATTTTCTGTTAAACTAGCCATTGTCTCACTGGGAAGGTGTTACTTAGCCATGTGAACAGACATCAGCATTTCATTAGCGTATTGTGCATACGTTATAATTGCCATTGTGTTCACAAGCACCCGGCATGGCATCAAGTGCGGTTGTTCTTCCGATGATCCCCATACAGGGTACATGTAGGTATAGCTGGTGTCCCATTCATTGTTGGCAAGCCTTGTGTCCCAGTTAGATGGATCGCTGAACAAGAGCAGCACCGGAACAGTACCAATTGAAAATAGACCAAAGTATGGCCAGGAATCATGCTGAAATATCTTCAAGAACGATGAATATACGACATCCAACTTTGTACAGTAGGTGAACTGCAACTTGTTGACAGCAGTAATATGGGTATACCCTGAATAATGGGGAATTGATTACCAAACTCTTCAGATCAAATAAAATCTTGTTGCAGCAGCACAACAGCCTTATACTGAGATATGTTAAAGATAAACATTTAACAGACGTCACTATGACGTCATTACATGTCGTTTGCCATCATTAAAAGGGCATTTTCTAATCTCCATATCTACATAACTGTATATCAGTTCTGTATTTTGGTTTTTACTTGCTACAATCCTGGCCAAATCTCGCTAGGCCCGCAACCCACCGGCCCCCGGTCAAGGTTGTCTCTCATTGCGCGGTGTGTGCTCCATCCACTGAAGAGAACAACATTGACTGGGGGTGAGGGGGAGTTGGTGACCGTTGGAGGCCAAGGTTTTTCCAAGTGTCCCTACCATTTTGGCCGGGATTGTCTGAATGTACAATTGCCTTGATATTGGATTTGGATACTGCGCGTAGTACGCGCTCAAATAATAATACACACACGCGCGCGCGCTGGTAACATGGTCAATGCACACGGTTCACCATGACTGTGCACCATGTCGTTTTGGCCGATATTTTTACAAAATACAGATTGTGTTCGACGTGAAAGCCGTATTAGGATACACAAACAACGTTTCATCTTCTTCATTTGTTTTTAATCCCTCATTTGGACGAAAAATCCATCCAAACCATAGTGTAACCACGGTTCCCGCTGTAAATTATATAAGAAAGCAGAGTCACTCAATCCCTTATATTTTGGTTTGGATGGGTTTTCACGAAATAGATATATGGTTTTACTCAAAAACTAGGAATTTCCAAGGTGGGTTGATTCGTCGCAAATGGGAGAGTTTTAGAAAGGGATATCAAGTCCAAATTTCAGCCAGGAAACTAATTCTGGTTAAAAAAGAGCATTTTGAAACTTCACTTTCACAATTGAACACTTTACTACACGAGAACAAAAAATGTCTCCGCAAGGATACAAATTTTAGAATGTGTGCATGTGTAAGTGTGTGGGTGAGTTTGTCTTACATACGCAGTGTGGACTTCCGAACAAAAGACGTCCACATAATGTAGGTAGCACCGACGTTGTGTGGACTTACCCCACGTCCACACAGTGTTTCCCATTTCTGGAAAACAGGTTTAGAGGCATTTTTGGGTTAGGTTTATCTGTAGCAGAATGAAGAGAA
>NW_024037067.1:684623-778917 GCF_015706575.1 Patiria miniata
GTTGAATAGCAAGCGCCACTTTAACTCGCATCCGCCCGCTGCCTGCAGACGTTTTAAGCATAATGTGTACACTGTTAGCCGATTTCGCATCTGATGGACAGCGTGACGATCAAATTTTAACTGTTTCTTCATTATCTGGTAATATGGCTGAGCGTGCCCGTAGACTTGCTTAGCTGCACTCACACGAATAGGAGATAAACTAACACCGTGTAGAACCAAGCATGCCTGACAAGAGGCGTGGCAAGCGGGGAAGACCACGGGTAAGATACACAGAGAAACACATAAATATCGTTTGTAATAGCAGAATTATGTTTCTTACCTTCATTCAGAGAATGAAAGGGTACAAGCAGAATGTAGTAATATGTGTAGTAATATATGTCCAAAGAAAATAGCTAGACAACCCGATCGAGGCTTTATTAGCTAAGAATATACTGTTGCAACTTAACTGGAATTAATTTAGCACAAATGACGGTTCAGCTCATGTTTTAGAAATAATCATGAGGTTTCATTTTCATTTCAGAAAAAACGGCAACTAGAAAAGGAAAGACTGCAACTGTCGAGTCGATGAATGACGAACCAACAGTTGGTCCAACGATGCCTTGCAAGAGACCTAGATGTTGCAAGTGTAGGGGAATCAGGCAACAGGTAAGACAGATAATTACCCAAATATATGAATATATGAAAGAATGCCTAATAAGCTTTATCAAGCGTCAATGAAATAGATCCCTGAAATAAATCCTTTTTAGTTTTGACATACTATTATACAGTATGTCCCAAAAAGTGTCAGTCAGAGTGTTTTTAAAATAATAACACAAACATGAGGTCAATTGTAAAAAGCCTGCATGTTCTGAAAAAAAAAGGCTGATGTGGTTTTGGAGATGAATCATTTGCCCTTGAGCATTAAACTGAGGTCTTGTCATGATGGTTGATAAAGTAAGTAAATGATTCAAATTCCAACCGAAGCACTTTTTATATCATGCAGGATTTTACACAGCTTACATTACACAGCACTGAAATTGATTAAGGCAACGAATTTGGTCACAGGGTCCAAATATGTTGTTGTGATCAATTGATAATTAACTGAAGTGTTGCGTGATTAAAACTAAATGAAACATAGGGGTTGAAGCCAAGGCGTACAGGAGTATCTGCACAACCAAACATTTTCAAAATTTACCTCGTGGTTTTGTAGTTATTTGAAAAATGGTCAGACGGTCACTTTTTTGAAACTTCATGTAAAACATATCAAGTATGTCGTCATTTTCATGTCGGTGCACATTTCAACACAAAGTCAGCCGAGTAACAAGGTCCCAAGCTTGCAAATTTGTATTCGACTCCAAAATGGCTTGGACAGAAGTATGTTCATGTGCCTCTTCTACACATCCGGCAGCATTCAACCCTATTATTGGCGTCAGTATCAACTCAATCAGTGGGTCAGTCAGGGCGTCAGTGAGTGAGACAGGTGCAAAGATGACTCAAGGATGACTTCTCTTGGACCGGTAAATGAAAGTCGTGTCGCAACCCGGGGCTAACAAGAAAGCAGCAGTGTTGCAGCATTCGGAACAAGAAATACACCAGAATACACCAGAACGTTCGATAACTCTGTCCTGTGCATCATGCAGTTTCTGCCAGATTTCATTGCAGGAAAAATGGTGTTGCAGTCCTTCAGTAATTCAAACGAACCACAATCGATAAGCTTGATATAAGCCCAGAGCATTACAGCGAAGCCTCACTGGGTGACACTGCAAATGATTTTTTTTCAAAAAGTAAGTGGATATTTTGTTTCAGGCAGAAAAGACAACTGAAGTAGCAGGGAGTTCAGGTCAAGAGGCGATCAGAGGGGAACCAACAACGGGTCCTATCAAGCCGATCTTTGGACGTGGCAAGCGAGTAAGTTGGAGAAATACACCTGCTTCTGTGTGAATATTCGATTCGAATTTTGAAATGTGGAACATCCCCCGATTAGTCCTTTTGAACGACATTGCTGTGTCATTGACTCGCATTGCAGGTTAGCAGTGGAAGAGGCCATTGGGAGCTGTTTCGTGAGATTAAATTTGAGGGCTGTGCACACAGCTGTTATCTTGCCATCGCTGCACGTGATGATGAGATCGCTGTGGCTGACATGTATGGAAACCGAGTTGTTATCTTCAGCATCGATGGTAAACAGAAAAGTACAATACAGCTTCAAAAATGTGAGTATGCCTGCAAATAATTCTGCCCACGGTCAATGTTTTGGCCTAGTTCAGATAATGATTCTTTGAAGATTGACTAGCAGGCCTCCTTGATTTCAATAACTGTATTTTTTGTGTATCTTTAATCCCCATAGGTCCACGTGGAATTGCAGTTGAACCCATTCACAATCGCTTCGTGGTTATTGAGACTTACGATCCAAAGGTGAAGGTGTTCAACAGCGACAACTCGCTGGCATACGAGTTCCAACGGTGCCAGCAGATGAGGTCGGTAAGCCCCACTCTCCCAGGACCAGGGGTGTAGCGGTCAAGAAGGATGGTACAATCCTTGTTACTTATGACCAAGGATGGGTGTATACTGAACACAAACCTAGTAATGGTGAGCTTCTACGTACCGTACCAGTAAAACTTTGCCCTGCCCAGCTGGCTGTTGACAACAAGGATCGAGTTATAATCAGTAATTACGGAGCTAGACCATTCGTGGCCGTTACTGATGGTAGTAGTTATACACTCTTCACAATCGAACCAACCATCCTCGGAAAACCAGCAAAGTACTGCCTAGATGTATACGCTGATAGCTCCGGTATATATGTTACAATGCTGGGGCCCCGTTACAAAGGTCATATTCACCACTATGACCTAGATGGCAGGTTTCTTGACTGCCTCGTTCGGGGTTTGCATAACCCATTAGGAATTACATTCACGCCAGATGGGCAGCTGGCAGTGGCTGACGAAGTATCAGTTAAGATGTTTCACAAGGTGTAATGCGACATTGTACATGTAAACATTTGAATACAATAGGTGAATGGCAAAAGCGGGTCATCGAAACAAAAAACCAATTTGGCGTATGAGTATTGCGAGACACCCAAAAAGGAATTAACTTAGAACTCTTGGCAATAGATTTCAAATGAAGCTACATTATGGTAAATTGAAATACATGTTGTAATTCCAAATGTACACTGCGATAGCCCAGGCCTGCCTTCATCACACCTCAAAGTTCAGCTTACAAGCCTTTTTCTCCCTCCAAAGTCAAGACCACTTTCTCCAAGCTGTTTACTAAACTACACCTCCCACAATCATTGTTAGCACTCACAGTTATTGCAGAGGAGGGGCGACTTGGGTTTTGTAATTTGGCCTTCCTTGTGAAATAGTCAAAATGATGGGGGACTGGAAATCTGAGGCATTCCAAGCCTGTATTACCCTATTACCTGAGCAAAGGTTAACATTTAGAAAAAAACTTTTCAAGGCTTTGCCAATCAATTGATATATGTTTTTAAAATAATACTGATGTACCTGATAATACAATTACTGTAACTAATCGTTCTACCAGTAAGTAACTATTCAAATCAAGTTGTTTTGGTATATATTTTTTAGAGGATTCTCTTATTTTTTTTCTAGTTAGAATGTAGACTCTTTGTAGGCCTATGTGGTTTGGCCTTATAGAATTGTTCAATTCAATTTGGTCCGGCCTAAAAGCCTTAGAGTAAATGGTTCTCCATCAATGTACCCAAACCAGCTTGGCTTTTTGTCTCCTTATTTTATGTGGTTCATTAAAAATACACATGTACGGCAAAAGCGTAGCAAGGTCATTCTTAATAGGGGTATTCATTTCTTGAAAAAGGCACTCTTACATTCGTGCTGAAATGTAGACAGGTTGTTTGGACACTTGGCCTCCGTATAATAAAATAGGGGGGGGGGCGGACTGGAACCATCTTTCAATGACGGCGCTGTTCAAAGCGGACAATCATACACACTATCGGACAATATATGATGTCTTTCAGGGAGGCAAACGCGCAAAATTTCCCAAAAGGCACTTGTTAGATCTCACACCCTCCCGATGACGGACAGAGCACATTTTGCGAAACGGGGAGTTCTACACTCAATAACCGATTCTTTTCAGTACCACACTTCATCAAAAAAGAGATTACTCTCCAAAATGGTGTTACCTGCAGTCTTTCTACTTTATCTCATCCGCCATGCAAAGCTTCAAGTCATATCGTTACAGCGTCTAGTTGTAAATAAGGGCAGTGTTTAACAATAAAAAAGGGCAATCTTTAAAAATATTGGAGGGGCGGGGTACACTTGCGAATAAAGGGGCACTCGAATGAAAAAGGGCAGTTGCTGGCTACGCCACTGTAAGGTCTCCATATGTATACCTTTTAAGGATGGTTTTGATCACCCCTTTATAACGGTATGTAAATCAATTGATAATTCGTTATTGTCGTCTTTTAAAATGAGGAACTGGTCACTCACCGTGCAGAGCTATGGAGACAGGAATTCTACATAGTGACTATGGTATTCAAATAAATGGGAAAATCATTATAGACATACGCGTGGTTGCTATCATTCATTATGACCCCGTCTTAGAAGTTGAGGACGCTAATATGTAGGATCAGAAATCATACACAAGAGGTGGTAGAATATACGCGTCTTATACGCGTATACGCGTCTTATACGCATTCTATACGCGTCTATCGTTGACATTCCAGACCTGATGGATACTAGGGAGCAACCTGAATACAAACTATACACACTATTACCAATTTGGACCATGTCAAAAGCAACACTGTCTTGTTTAGAGAAAATGATGATTTTTTATTGCGTCAAAAAAAAAAAAAACAAGAGAGGACGCAGTATACTGACCGCACTTTATAAATTGTCAACGATAATGATGAACTAGAGATTGTGGTTGTAACAGAACAACCACGGAGTGAGTTGTTCCCACATGTTTTTGAATGTCTAATGGACATACCAAATGATTAACATGTAAAGATTGTTTTCAAGAAGTTTGCAGTTATTAAAATTGAAATTAAATCTTTAATCGGTGCACTTGCGAAACACCCATTAGTAAGGGTCACATGACCTTGACATTTCAGGCGGTGCATTTTCAGTCCATAGGAGTAAATGTGCAAAGAACTGGAATCATAACTTATTGTATTGTAGAGATTTGGTGGTCACAATATTGCCTCATTAAATATTCATAACCTCATAACATGAGAACTGTACAGTAGACTGCACAGTAATAATAATGCAACGTATTAATCTTTGAATGTTGGTTCTTACTATTATAAGTTATCAACCCGATCAGATTTATAATGCGAAACTCAGAAATGTAGGACATCTAACGGGAATAACGGGAATTAACATGTAATAATAATAATTCCTCTCATAATTAGGTACCAATCATTCCAATGACAGTGTAAACCACATGCTGTAAACTCTAATCGGAAAGAAAACAAATGCTGTTGACTCTCCGATCGGCTGCTGGTTTGCAAAACTACGCGCTTCTGAATCCTGCCAAGCGGTGACGCTCTTCTTTGGTAATTTACAACGACACTTTATAACCCAAAACAGCCCAAATGTTCTTACGCAGAATGTGAAATGAGTCAGTTTTATCCCTGAACTCAACCCAGAAATTTTGGGGGTTCATAACCTCAAGAGTAAGTCCCAGGGCTTCAGTTTCCATAAACTCTCTCACTTTGAAGGAAATATAATTTGATATCGTGGCCAATATGACCCAGTTACTGGGCCACAACCGTACGCACGTAGATGCATCTGGTGAGCTTAATTGAACAATGTCTGTAAAGGTTAAGGTCAATGATACGGTTCATAACCTGTGCGATGTGAATGCAGTCAACTAGTTTTTATTAATGGGTTTAATATTTAACTATGGACGCATCATATGACGATTCGTTGAATAGCAAGCGCCACTTTAACTCGCATCCGCCCGCTGCCTGCAGACGTTTTAAGCATAATGTGTACATTGTTAGCCGATTTCGCCATCTGATCGACAGCGTGACATCAAATTTTAACTGTTACTTCATTATCTGGTGATATGGCTGAGCGTGCCTGTAGACTTGCTTAGCTGCACTCACACGAATAGGAGATAAACTAACACCGTGTAGAATTAAGCATGCCTGGCAAATGACGTGCAAGCGGGGAGGATCACGGGTAAGATACAAAAAGAAACACATAACGTTTTAATAGCAGAATTACGTTTCCTACCTTCATTTAAAGAAAGATAGGGTACAAGAAAAATGTGGTAATGTGGCTCAAAAGAAAATATCGAGAATAGCTGATCTTTAATAAGGGAATAAATGTGTGCTTCAAAAGTTTTAATCACCCCGTCTAAAGACCGCTTGGAGTCTGGGTCCTGATAATTACCCAAGCGGAAGGCGAGGGTAATTATCAGCACCCAGACTCCAAGCGGTCTTACACAGAGTGATTAATGCCGACCAAGAACATTTGTATTCCAAATCATAAGTACCTTTTCGGTCAAAAAAAACCTGTTTTTTTTTCTCTAGCTAAACAATGCAGTGTCCAGCTTGCAAGTAAGATGTAAACAACTCCTTTTATGGAGATTGGCGAGCGCGTCTTGCGTCGCGTGTACTGCGTGATGTCGCGCAGAATGCACCTGGGGCGTTGCTTTGTGAATTTAGGACTATACAAATACAGCATGGTCACGTATGTTCACGGCCCATAAGAATGGTCATTATGCACGCGCATGCGCACGGCAATAAATTGCAGACGATGACGGTTTTCCCCGCTAGCAGACGACGCACTGCGGTTAAGTTTGACGAACGAAAAATGACACTTTTATCGAAGACGAGAACAATCCAGTCAGTTACATTGGTTGAAAGAAAGAAAACACAATTAATTTCAAAGTTTAAGGGGATTTTTGTAAGGATATGATAACTTTAAGTAATAATAAAGTGGAATTTTAGGAAGCTTTCCGACGATTTGGAAATGGAATCCACCAATTTACCTCTTCAACTTCCGTCAATTTTTTTATTTCGAAATCATTTTTGATTGAAAAAATCAAACGTTCTACCACTCCTCGATAACACAGAAATATTTTCATATACATCTTACTCGAATGCATATGCAATTTCAAGAAAAAAACCGTACTTCAAATCACTGCTCTTTTCGTCGTCCTGAATGACCGTTCGACTCGCTATTTGACAAAAAAGTTCGATTCTAGATATCGAATACTCGTGAGCATGGTCGAAAACTTACTGGCATTGTGCTTTCGGTCTATACTTTAGTGCGAAACATTTTTTTTTTCGCATGGAGACAAATGGGCTAACGGGGAAAAATAAGTGAATGACAACAGCACAGACATACAGCACAGATTTAGCATTTACCATTCGCCCACCAGTTTTTACTTTTTATTACTTTATTTATAGAGAAGTGCGAATACTTTTATTGTGTTATTGCTCATTTGATGACAATGTATTGTAATGCAATGTTTGATACCAACGTTTTGATATATCCGGACTGTTTTTGAAAACGAGTTTCCTGCTTTTTCAAATTTGGGTTTATAGGCTAATCCTAAACAGTATTGAGCTCATAATCAAACCTTACACTGTGGCTTCAAAGCACTCATTTGTATTGATGGTGATGTGTTTCACCCTGATTCGATACCATTTGAGTAACACATATAAAGTTTCGTTCACTTCAAAAATTAATAAAATGAAAACCTTCACCGCTTCCAATATAGTAGTTAAATTATACCGTAATATTGTATTCAAGAATATTTGCTTTTGTAATGATACGTCTTTCAATGCTTAATATGTTATATAATTTCTAATTTCAAGACTACAATCGCTTCACATTACTGAAAAAGTCCGCTTACAACTGCGATAAAAAAAATGAAAACCTTTACCATTTAAATCAAGTTATACATTAACACTTAGCTAATATAATGTTAATTATACCTGTGTACATTCACCATATTCAATTATTAAATCCAAAGTAGGTAAATTAGAAAACTGATAAGCAAATAATACGACACGTTTAACCCGTTACCACCTTCCTAACGCTGTCTCACATTAAATCAATTCCTTGATGGATCATAAACCATAGAATGCTCGGGCAGTTTGGGCGTTACAGAAAAAAACCACCAAAAAAACAACAACAAAAAACAACCAAAAAAAAAAAAAAAAACGTGTGTTGCGAATCAGAAAGTACAGGGCGAGTAAAACAAAATTGCAAAAATGGAAAGGAGTCATCTTTTATTCAAAACCAAGTAGAAGTTTTGAACTTGTTAAACCTTGTAATAATGACATATTCGTTAGTAACATTGTGTGAAAAAATGAAGTCAATCCCATTTACCGTGTTTGTTTTGGTGAACCTTTAGTAACTTTGGTACCCAATTTACATTTTGTCTACTAGGCTTCACAATTAAGAGCGGAAAACGATACAGTAAAGACATTAAACTGACTGAACCTTATAGCTCAAGATTTATTTTTTTATGTTTTCCCTTCACGTTATTCACAGTATCTGTGGACTATACTATAGTGAATGTGTCCTTCATTGTTCACACAACTGCAGCTCTGCCCTCTACTTAGCAACCGTGCAAGGCAATGCATGTCTCAGCGCTAGACTTCATGGAAAGAACGGCCCCGGGGACACATTTGTTGCTGTTTCAGAAGCCTCGTGGACAAGAACGTAAATTGGGTACCGTAGTAGAAAGGTTCACTAAAGTCAAACGGTGAATACGATTAACTTCATTTGTTTTCACTCAAAATTACTAATTAATATGTCATTCTAAAAAAATGTTTAAACATTTAAAAACTCCAACTTGGTTTTGAAAAAAAAAATATGGCTTCTTTCCATTATTGCAGTGTGTTTACTCACCCTGTATATGATCAAAATCATGACATCATAATATGAGCACTGGACCCTTTACAGTTCATTATCTTGTTTGCACGCCTGTACAATTAAAACGCTAAAACCAAAATGAATTTACTCCTATTTCTGTAAAATAAAATACAATAAAACAGACGTTTAGTGCCGTAAATGTTTTTGTCTGAATCTTCTTAAATTCAAAAATAGCTTGGATGAATCACATTTGAAAAGGCTCTTACATTTAATAAGAATGCTATAATAATTACACCAAACTATATACAATGAAACCGTGCTAGAGAAACCCACGGTTACACAATACGATTTGTAATAAAATGTAACACTATGATTTGAATAAAGAGTTCGAACTATGATGACATTACGGACCATTCGTATAATGTTAGCAACTTTCTGAAAAAAGTGAAACGGGCCTACTTGAGGGAAATTATTTTCTTTTGTATAGAATCAGAACCGATTAATATTTTGATATCGAGCATTCTATACATTTGGGGTCTACTTTGTTTTTCTTGTCCCTGTTACATCTGACATCAATGATTGTATAATTCTGATACACTCCTTAATGCGGTTGTCCTCAAACGGTGATTATGGATAGCAAACTACCTTCCCAACAAAACACATAGCGTCATTTTGTATGATAATGGAATGAAACATTACAAAGTAGACAATCTAAGGTAACAGGGACGTGAACAGTTTCATACATTAGACCTAAATCTATAGAATGGCCCACATAAAAAAAACACTGTACAAAACACCACGATATATAGACATGTCAGTGTTTTAGAATGTTTCTTTTCATATTTCTAACTGAAAAATCTCACGTAAAACTGACGCAATCTACCATTGATTCTTAATTCACCGGCCCTAGTTCGTGATCCATGATCATGACATAACAATTCGAACATCACAATAAAAAAAAAAAACGAATGGAATGCCTTATAATATATTCTACTGATAATAATGTTATATTGACTGAAAACCTCCACCGTTAAAATGTCATTTGTATGTTCTACGAGGGAAAATATTCATAAGAAACTTCGGAAATGTAACATCAGATAAACACGCATAATATTCAAATGCATTTCATTTTTTACAACTAACTTGTAACACTTAACTTTGAGTAATTGATACTTATTTCCTTTTTTTTCCACTTTACTACAGGGTGACCCGAAAAAATGCAACCCTAAAACATCTGCCTTTTAAAATAAAAAGGATCTGTGAACTTTTATGTTTTGGGTATCAGATTAAAGCTGAGAGCGTTTTCTTTCAAATACCGAAACAAAAATCCTGAAAGTAGCACTTTGGGTTGCTGAGGAAATGCCAATTATGTAAAAGTAGTCATTTTTCATCATGTACACAAAACATAGTGAAACATTTTATTGTAAGTCTGCTGTGCAATTATCCTTCATTAGTCTAATGTCTTCAATATTTTGACATATTTATGATGCTGAAAAGATTTCAAATACTACTAAAAGGATGAGATACCTGTTTAGGTAGAAAATAAAACGTGTTTCCATCAAATTCATTTGTACTCTTGTCATATTATGTGCCTTGTTGTTTGTAAGGATTAGGTCATGCACAACTAGGTGCAGTGAAACTCCCTTACTGTGGTAATTGTTTGTGTACAGGACGAAAAATGACTACGTTTACATATTTGGCATTTTCTCAGCAACCCAAAGTGCTATTTTCATGATTGTTTCAGTATTTAAAAGAAAAGGCTCTCAGCCTTAATCTGATACTCATAACATAACAAAAAAAATCGACAGTTCCTTTTTTTGGTTAAAGGCAAACGTTTTAGGGTTGCATTTTTTTCGAGGTCACCCTGTACATTGCGACGTCATCATTATTTTATACCTCAAGCTATAAATTGACGAACAAATCCGCTTGTCGGCCTGAAAACATCTTTAACCCATTTTTTTGAACTCAAACTAGGAAGAATATTGGCTCTAGTTTCTCTACAGCTAAATAATAATCAAGAGGTTCGATGCCTTTGAATCTATTCCAATGAACTGGATTGCGGTGAATCACTTGTTAAGCCGTACTATCAAACGTTCTAAACAAATATATCGTATGTTCCCATTTAGTAACAAATAAACATGATGTAAATTGATTGTATAATACCGATCTGAATACTACTGATATACGTGTTTCAATTCAAATGTAATCCCTCACCATTTGTAAGGTTACGTCATGCCATAGAATACTAAAGACTATAGTATTAGCAATCATGTGTACTCTACCGATATACGCGTTTCAATTTAAAATGCAAACCTTCACCATTCACAAGGCAATATATATACCATGCTATAGAGTTATACAGACTTTACATGTAGTACTAACAATCATATATATATACTACCGGTATACGTGTTTCAATTCAAATGCAATCCTTCACCGAGGCAATATATTTGTTATGCCATAGATTCATACAGACTATGGTATTAAAAATCATGTATATACTACCGATATACAATTTCAATATAAATGCCATCCTTCACCAGTTACAAGGCAGTATATCTGTCATGTCATAGAGTAATAAAGGTTATAGTATTGACTACCATATATATACTACCGATATACGATTTTCAATTGAAATGCAATCCTTCACCATTTACAACGCAACATACATGCCACGCTGTTAAGGTAATATAATATAATAGAAATATATAGCTAGTTGTAGCAAACTTGGTTCTTGGATGTTTGATTACGGACCGGAAATTACGCATTCAGACAGGAATCCATGCTGATAATTCCCAAAATATAACTACGACTTGGACCAGAGTTCTAATCACAGTCCTTTGTACGTTTCTTGCACATCCATATCAGCTTTGTGTCCAAACACTCATTACTTCTAGATGAAGTACTCAGTCAGCGAAGTCCAAGCAGCCTAGGTTAGATTCCTAATATACCACTTAATAGTTCAGTTTTCTTGGGGACTGCCTCGGTAACCATGTCTGGTTTCCTAACGGAAGCCTACACAATGAATGGGGAGTTTAGATTGTGGATGTGAGCGTCCATAGGCGTAGGCCAGCCTGGGACAGGTGATTGAGTGCAATAACCAGATTGGAAATCAAACTGCGCATGCAGACATCATGCTTTAAATTGTACGCCAATCTTGAAAATCTTAAATCTTTCTTCAATTTAGCAAAAACGTTGGTGGGCTAAACAATTAAAAATGACGTCTTTGGTTGCGCCACGGGGACCAAAAAGATGGCGCACTACTACAATATTATTGTCCCATAATTTCGACATTTTTCATTTAATATTTGGGGCAACATCCTACCAAACAACCTATACCCAAGTTTGGGTGTAAATGCATTATCTACACCGATTTTCTCCTCAGTTGTAAATTATTTTCAACTGAATTCATTAGAAAAATGAAGGTGAACAATAAAAGCCGTTGTTCTCGCCAACGGGTTCCATGTTGGATCACCAACATTTTGGTCCCATGACCCTGAATGTTAGTATTAAATGCGATTAGTGAGGGCACTAGTCAGGTGGCTGAGACCCATTCTTTAACAAGATGGTGACCGACTGGACCAAAGCACTAACGTTGGCAGATAGATTCGTTTAGCCCTAGAGAAAATATTTCGAAGAAGTGACACCTGAAATTCATTGGGGAAGGGTGCTTATTTGCATAAATCGAAAATACCTGCCGTGTAATATATTTGTTCCCGTATATGGGTATATTATTTTATTTTTTTATTGTATGAAAAGTAAATTTAGCTGATTCTACTTACACTTCCACACTCCAATAACATTTGTAGGGCTTTAAGAATGTATCTGCCAACTTTGTAGCTTTGGACCAGTCGGTCACAATTCCGACCGTATGCCACCTGACTACAATGATTACTGTTTTTTCTGTTCGTTTTCCATGGTAACCATGGCAACGATGGACACCGTAGATAATTTAGTATTGTACCATTTTGACCCTTGATTAAAGTAAAAAAAAATCATGCCGGTACAGGCAGCTTGGGGATGCAGTGCGCCCCTCTCGTCCAGACAATGTTAAAAATGAAATACAATCGGATCACTGCTGATGACAAAGTTCTCGCTGCCGACCAACATGAACAATGTGTGTGTGTCTGGCAGTTTCAGTAGTAAAAGGCGTCGTCAAATTCGTCCTGATCCATTCTTCGCATCTGTAATTAGAAAACAAGATGCAAACTGCGGAAAGTTTGAAATGGTACATTTGAATGGTACACAATGGTGAGTGCGAATTGAAACCGGAGTAGCCTTTGTAGTTTCCGTAGAAGACAGTTTTGTAGCCCTTCGCAATGTAAGTCAACTGACCATAAAGCACACGCGTTCGACAAATCACGTGTTTGAAATAATTTACTGCGATGTCTTATGCGCCTTTGATTATTTAAAATAATGGAAACAGCGCAGAGTTTTGAGTAAGAATTTTTTTAAAGTTAACAGGCATTAACTTATAATATTTATATTTTACTGTACATTTTGTCTGTAGTAGAAGGCGTCGTCGAAGTCGTCCAATCGGTCCTGATCCATTCTTCGCATCTGTAAAAGAAAATCAAAATGCAAACGGCAGCAAGTTGAGATGTTCCTGTTTTAGTAACTTGTAGCCTATACTGTGCCAGCAGGCGCGTGCGAATTGAAACCGTAGCTTTTGATTTCTGTATAACACAGTCGTGTCGCACTTTGCAATGTAGTCAACTAACCATAAAACGCATACGTCTAACAAATCACGTCTTTGAGCAACAAAATACTACGTGATTTTAGATGACTTGATGAGGTTCTGACTTGATAGATTATTTTTAAGAAGTATGAATGTTGGTTATTTAAGATTCATGAAATAAGGTGGTATATTTTCAACCAACGGAGCAATGCAATTTGGATCATCATCAATGTATAATTAGACTGCTCATGAGACATTGATCAAGTTAAACCGCAACAGTAATTATTTCACACTAAACAGCCTTCCCCCCCCCCCGCAAAAAAAAAAAAAATGCTGCAAGCAGAAGCGGGCCCTTTGTCCTTGGAATATTAAAAATATTTCATGATGCTTATATAATGTTAAACCTGGGATAGTCAGCTTTCAAATTCTATTTGTTTTATCAATTTTGCTTTCGCCAAACCAGAGATATGGTCCGCTGAACACAAACACTCAAAATCAATTTGTGCCACTTTCTACATTGTTAGGCCTAATAATGACATGACAAGACATGGCACCTGTTCAAATCCAACTACAATTGAGATTCTCAGTTCCAGAAGATATGTTTTTATTTTGATGATTTGGAGAGTGTAGTACAAATAATAAAAAGAACATTATAATATGAATAACAAAAGTGTTTCTTCACCGTATTAACTTACGGAAAGTGGCACAAAATAATTTTTGAGTGTTTGTGTTCAACGGATCATATCTCTAGTTTGGCAAAAGCAAAATTGACAAAACAATTAGCATTTGAAAGCTGAATATCCCATGCTTAACATTATATAAGCACTATGAAACATTTTTTAATCTTCAAAGGACACAGACCCCGTTTCTGCTTGCAGCATTTTTTGGGGGGCAGGCTGTACATGTGCTATATAGCTCGTCAGCTACCTCACAAACGTACAAGGAATCATCTACTGCAGGTGTTCATTTCATGTGTCCCCCCTTCCCCCAAACAAAACAAAAAAAAAACCTCAAAAAAACACCAAAACCCCAAACAACACTTACCAGGGCGGGTCCAGGGATGATGTACGGCAAGGAGAAATTGGGGTCACGATATATGTAATCTGGACGAAATGGGAGGTCTTCATTCTAAAATGAAATCAGAAAAATCCTCATCGTGTTATACTGCGCACGGTTTGAGGAACCTTAGTGTTGGGTAGATTGTCGTTTCAGCTGCTAAACAATAATTGCAATGTTAAGCGACTATGTATACCCAAAGTTATACCATATTTTATTTTACGAAACATTTTCTTGATAAGTAAATTTATTAAATTTGATTGTACCTGGTGATTGTTCTGATATGGCCGGGTGAATGACGCACGATCGTGATAGTGCCTGCGGTTCAGTTCGGATGACTGACGAGCCAGAATTTTATAGCAGAATACCATTGCGACAATGATGATGAGACTCACCAACACGCCACCGACAACCGCAATGGCAATGAATCCGCCATTAACGCCTTCTTCTGTCACTAAAACGAGAATAAAACACCAAACAAACCTTATGCAAAACGGCAATCTCATCGGGGATATTGTGTTATTTTAATTTAGTAATAATGCAATTTAATGCACACAAAAGCTTCAGACTTGCATATCCCATCAAAACAAAGGCATTGCCTTTTAAGATGGTTGCAACGCATAAAGTCTATAAAGAAGCACTTCCAGACACTAAGAGAATTATATACACTCTAAAACGTCCCTGGTCACACTAGACCTGACTCTTTTCCGGATCAAAAAACACTTTTTTGGGGGGTCAAAATGAGACTATTATTGAAGACTATTAATGGTCCTTTAAAATAGAAGTGTCATTTTGACCCAAAAACCTTGTCCGCTTAATTTTACACTTCTTTGGGTCAATACGCCACTATTATTGGTCTTGTGTGATCCAGAAGGTATCAATTTGGCCATTAGAAGTGTCATTTTGGCCCAGAAAAATGTCAGGTCCATTTTGACCTGGATTGTGCTTCTGATCTGACCGGGAAAGTTGAGAGTGTCAGTAATTTCAAACAATCAAACCTGAAATCTCGCAAAGGCTGCCAGTGAAACCGTCCATGCATCTGTTAAAAAATAAATCCTCAGATAATTAAGAATTCTTTGTTTTGGACATGTGTGTAATATTGAACAAATGTGTGTCAAGCTGGCACGATGATTCCACCGGTAAGAGTCAGATGTAGACGAGACAAAATTGAGATGATCAATGTAATGAAAGGGAAATGGTGCATGCCTAGCAGTTAAGTTCTAAGCCGTAAACAATCAAACATAAAGGGGTCGATAAACGGGCTAAATTCATTTACCATAATCATTTGCCCAACCAAAGTATGGGAACATTAAGTTGGCGTACACAAGCCGACATTGTCCTCATGAAACACTTTGTAACATTAAATGTAAGATTAGAGTAAAATACAAGGCAAACTTTTTGTCCGTGTTTTTTTTTACTCTGCAACGTGTATTTTTGCATCAAGTTATGTTTAAAGGACTTGTCGAACATGTCAACTCAAACTCGCCTTTAAATTATCACAATTCATTATACCAAACTTTATATTTAAATTATGATTCGCATGCACATCGTAATGAACAATGCCAAGCAGAGACCAGTGTTAAACAGAAATACCTGCAATTGTACGCATAGTCTGGAAAGCTTCCTTGCTGTTCACAGCTACCAGAGTTTTGACAGTGGTACGCCGGACACCCTTCAATTGTATCTATTGTGCAAACAAAGAAATGAAGCAAAGATTGATCAAGTCGTTTGTTGGAATCAATCCAAGGATGATTGCATTTTCTGTTCAAAGACTGGTGCCTACACACGACTGCATTAACAGAGTTTTCATGATTTAGTACAAAAGATAGTGTAATGTTTGTTCAATGCATTTTCTTGTGATGCGGACGTGAGAGAGGTGATTATGAGCGTGCACATTCCAAAAGGTGGATGATAATTTAGTCCGGCGCCACGGCAATAACACGGCGTTAAAAACACAGCTTTTCGGAACGATGATAACATGGCATAGGACGCCAAGTAGTTCACGTTAGTGCTACAGCAGTGCCACATTAAATTGATTTGACTGCATTGAAATATAGAAAATTTCCAATAATACGTACCATGCAAGATTGTATGGTATCGGGATTCATATTCTTAAAATGACAAACAATCTTGCTGTCTCTTCTGACTTAACTGAACCCTTTTGACACCTAAGCTGAAAAGACAGCTGTTTGGTTGATGTCTCATAATATGAGACAATTATTTTTGGTAGTCCTCACTATTTATCTCATTATATTATAGTTTGTTTTAAGTTTTTGTCGGTAACATATTGTCAATCGTAAGAAATAGTAGTTATAGTGGCGGCGGCTGGTGGTGATGGACAACCACATTAGGGAGACAAGGTAGTTTAAAGAGACATTTCAATGTCTCCCTAATGCCATAACTCTTATCTACAGACAACATTTTTACCGTCGTAAATATGCTATGTCGATTGCCTGTTGTCTAAAACATAAATGTACCGAAAATGCGTGGGATAGGATAAGGTTAAACGGGGGTAAGGGGTCATGAAAGTTTGAAAATGTTTGCGCAAACCTCTATGAGAATGTCCCCCTAAGGTACCATTCTCGGTATCTTAATTCATTTTCCATTTAAACACATTCAGAAACCAAAGTATGTCGTTGGAGTAATCTGTCCATAGTGACTGTTTAAAACTGCCCATAATGGACTGTGTTACATACGATTTAATATGTTTACGTACTTCTAACAACTGTAGCTTCCGGGACAATTGTCAACATATTGTCAATCTGTCCATTGTTGTTCATTGCACTGGTAACAATCACATCCCGTATGGTCTCACTATCGACTAAGGAGTTGGCTGGATATCTGGCAACACCATTCACAAGGACACTGCCACTCATATATGACGTAACGTCGAATCCTATGAGAGTAGACGTCCTTGCCGATCCACGAAGAGTACGAAATACCTAACAGGAGTTAAAAGTGGTATTTGATTATCGAAATACCAGTACATGCCTCACACACCAAAAAGAAGTCCTAAAAGCCCCCAACCCCTTCAAAAAAACCCCAGAATATCGTCACAATATCAAAAAGTCATATGTCTTACCGCAATTTGGATTGGAGTCGACATAGTCCGAAACGCCTGGGAATTCTTATCAGTAAGTTGAGTGGAAAAGAATACTGGTTCCCCGTTCAAATCCAGGATCTGAAGCTGAATGCTAATCTCCAAAAAACCTGAAAAAAATGTTTAACAATGGAAACTCTGCAGCAACCCCGTTTTATTTCTCATTTTAAAAACAAGGTTTTGACATATACAGATAATTCTGTAGAGGTCAGTGTTTGCCAGTGGCAACTTGATTTGCCAGTGTTGGGTTGAACTCAATAATTTTGCATAGAAAACGAATGACGGTTGAACAATCTAATTTGTAGCAACCAGAGGGAAATCACAACGCTTGTGAATAGAGATGTCATTTTTTTTTTTGTAATTTGTTTGAAAAAAGTTTAAAAAAAGCAATCATAATGTTGGATCTTTGTATTTGAGTTTATATCATTATTATTCACTATATTTAGAATGGTACAATACTCTACCTGACGACGGAGCAGTAGTGGACGCAATAGCGGCAGATCTCGTAGAGTGCAAAGCATTTGTTTTGGGAGAAGAACCTGTAAAAGTCAATGTATAATCACTCCTAAAATGTTGTACCTGACACTATTTTTAGAGAAAACAAAATACGCCCACACTAGGCATATTGGAAGTTCTACATACAGTCAACAATGTTGCATAGAATGAAAGATGACATTAGTTATGTTATGTGAGCCGCTTTGCTCAATGGCTAGGTAGTGCCGTATAAATGGAAGCACAATGTGATAACGATGCCTGGCCTAGCCTAGGTGGCCTTAGACTCAGGAGCTGCGGACATCCCTTCAGTTCAAACTAGGTTTGTCACTGTCGATGAATAATCGGCGCACAAAGTCAAAGAAGAAGCAACCCCTCCCCCCCCCCCCAAAAAAAAACAAAAACCCCACAAAACCAAACAATCAAACAGTGAATAATGTACTGAGGTCAGTTATGTAATCCGTATTTCCCACTGAAGTGGTAGTGAAGTCTAAATGAGAGTCAGATGAGAAAACGTTATTAACTGGCCCAGTCTCGGTGTTTCTGGACTCAGTTGATTACGACTGAGTCAATGTTGATAGAACATTGGCGTAAAATTAAAAGTAAAAGAAGCAAACGAAACAAATTTAAAAAATAAACAAAAAAAAAACAGTCACGATATAGCGTAATTATCAAATATTGTTTGAACAATGTTTTATAATTATACGTTCCGCTTTCGTCAACAATACTTTTTGTAGATATGAAGCAATGAGTGAAATTGATTAAAAATGATTTTCTACACTACAAGTGGATACAATTATTCATTCATTTTTTACAGGATTAAGATCGTAGTTATATCGTCGTGATATTGAAATGACACCATTTAAATAGCTTTATATTTGACTGAGAAACACTCATAACCCTTGTCAGGCTTACGACTTATCTTAATTGTGATACACCACGTCAAAAGACCTTGCATCACGGCGTATTAAGACGTGATGCAACGAAACTTCATGTAAGAATATATCATGAATATCATCAAACTTCATTTACATCTAACAGAAGATTCTATTGATATAGCAGTAGGCGTTGCGGTCGAATCTCGAGAGATGGGCTGATTGGTGGAGGATGATCCTGACGTCATTGAATAATTAAATACCAAACAAAGTATTGAACAATAACAATGAAAACAACGGTTGCATGGTCCGAAGAACATTATTTAATATAGGTGAAGAACACTACCATGAACATACCACTTATCAATGAAACGTGTATTCAGTTGAGTGCAGAACGCTCAATGAAACTAAATTTCAAACAAACATTGGAAATAAATGATTCACAAACCTTCGACGGGACGCTCTGTTGTTGAAACCTGAGTCATTTCAGTGGTGCCTGGAGATAAACAAAAAGATTTTAATGGAATCATAACACCAATGCCGTGTAAATTTAGTAATCACAAATTTTGGTAAATGTGTATTCAACGTAAAACAACAATTGTATACTTGGTATATGATTAACACATTAACTGCCCTAACTTGTAACAAATATTCCTTCAGATGATTAAACACGGAAACTTTGCCACCTACAACGAATTATGAGTATTATGACCACGTTGTAGACCTACTCATTTGTTTCAGGTATTGAGAGTTTCTGAAGAAAAAATCCTCAACTTTCGGATTATATATCTGGCAGCTCGAGAATTCGAAAATTCGAAGTAACATGCCACCATAATAGACGAGGTCTTTGTTTCGCTTACCAGGCGATCTGCTTTGCCGAAGGTTTTTCTAATATCCCGTATTTCATAGCAGAACAACAACAAGTGACAATGGACCACTTTCCAGCATTTGTGATTTGTTTTGGACTTCAGAAATATTTTAACTTAATTAATTAATTGACAGTTTGTGACGTTTCTAAAGGATTAAGATTGTAGACACATCGTCGTGATATGGAATTATACCATTTTGATAATTTGAAATTTGACAGAGAAACAGTCGATAGCCATTATTAGGCATACAACTGATACTGATACACCACGTTAACCCACCATGGATCACGGCATTTTCAACCATGATGCAATGAAACTACATGTAAGAACACATCATGAATATCATCAAATTTCATACACTAACCTTGAAAAGAAGATTCCGTTGAGAAAGCAGTAGGCGTTGCGGTCGAGTCTGGTGAGATGGGCTGATTGGTGGAGGATGATTCTGACGTCATTGAATAATTAAATACCAAACAAAGTATTGAACAATAACAATGAAAACAACGGTTGCACAGTCCGCAGAGCATTATTTAATATAGGTGAAGAACACTATCATGAACATACCACTTATCAATGAAACGTATATTCAGTTGAGTGCAGAACGCTCAATGAAACTAAATTTCAAACAAACATTGGACATAAATGATTCACAAACCTTCGACGGGACGCTCTGTTGTTGAAACCTGAAACATTCCAGTGGTGCCTGGAGATAAACAAAAAGATTTAAATGGAATCATAACACTGCAATACCGTGTAAATGTTGTAAAAACAAAAATGTTGGCTATTGTTTATTCAATGTAAAAAAAATGCATACTTGGTATGTGATTAACACAATAACTGCCCTAACTTGTAACAAATATTCCTTCAGATGATTAAACATGGAAACTTTGCCACCTACAACGAATTATGAGTATTATGACCACGTTGTAGACCTACTCATTTGTTTCAGGTATTAAGAGTTTCTGAAGAAAAAGTCCTCGAATTTCGGATAATATATCTGGCAGCTCGAGAATTCGAAAATTCGAAGTAACATGCCACCATAATAGACGAGATCTTTGTTTCGCTTACCAGGCGATCTGCTTTGCCGAAGGTTTTCTAATATTCCTTATTTCATAGCAGAACAATAACAAGTGACAATGGACCACTTTCCGGCATTTGTGATTTGTTTGGGGCTTCAGAAATAGTTTAAATTCATTAATTTACCGTTTGTGACGTTTCTAAAGGATTAAGATCGTAGACACATCGTCGTGATATGAAATGATACCATTTTGATAGTTTGAAATTTGACAGAGAAACAGTCGATAGCCCTTATAAGGCATACGACTGATTCTGATACACCACGTCAACCCACCATGGATCACGGCATATTCAACCATGATGCAATGAAACCTTATGTAAGAACACATCATGAATAAAATCAAATTTCATACAGTAACCTCGCAAAGAAGATTCCATTGATAAAGCAGTAGGCGTTGCGGTCGAGTCTGGTGAGATGGGTTGATTTGTGGAGGATGATCCTGACGTCATTGAATAATTAAATACCAAACAAAGAATTGACCAATAACAATGAAAACAACGGTTGCACAGTCCGAAGAACATTATTTAATATAGGTGAAGAACACTACCATGAACATAACACTTATCAATGAAACGTGTTTTCAGTTGAGTGCAAAACGCTCAATGAAACTAAATTTCAAACAAACATTGGAAATAAATGATTCACAAACCTTCGACGGGACGCTCTGTTGTTGAAACCTGAGACATTCCAGTGGTGCCTGGAGATAAACAAAAAGATTTTAATAAAATCATAACACCAATGCCGTGTAAATTTAGTAATAACAAAATGTTGGCTATTGTTTATTCAATGTAAAAAAAAAATGCATACTTTGTATGTGATTAACACAATAACTGCCCTAACTTGTAACAAATATTCCTTCAGATGATTAAACACGGACACTTTGCCACTTACAACGAATTATGAGTATTATGACCACGTTGTAGACCTACTCATTTGTTTCAGGTATTGAGAGTTTCTGAAGAAAAAGTCCTCAACTTTCGGATAATAACATGTGGCAGCTCGAGCATTTGAAATTCGAAGTAACATGCCACCATAATAGACGAGGTCTTTGTTTCGCTTACCAGGCGATCTGCTTTGCCGAAGGTTTTCTAATATCCCGTATTCCATAGCAGAACAACAAGTGACAATGGACCACTTTCCAGCATTTGTGATTTGTTTTGGACTTCAGAAATATTTTAAATTAATTAAATAATTGACAGTTTGTTACGTTTCTAAAGGATTAAGATCGTAGACACATCGTCGTGATATGAAATGATACCATTTTGATAGTTTGAAATTTGACAGAGAAACAGTCGATAGCCCTTATTAGGCATACAACTGATACTGATACACCACGTTAACCCACCATGGATCACGGCATTTTCAACCATGATGCAATGAAACTACATGTAAGAACACATCATGAATATCATCAAATTTCATACACTAACCTCGAAAAGAAGATTCCATTGATATTGCAGTAGGCGTTGCGGTCGAGTCTGGTGAGATGGGCTGATTGGTGGAGGATGATTCTGACGTCATTGAATAATCAAATACCAAACAAAGTATTGAACAATAACAATGAAAACAACGGTTGCACAGTCCGAAGAGCATTATTTAATATAGGTGAAGAACACTACCATGAACATACCACTTATCAATGAAACGTGTATTCAGTTGAGTGCAAAACGCTCAATGAAACTTAATTTCAAACAAACATTGGAAAAAAAATGATTCACAAACCTTCGACGGGACGCTCTGTTGTTGAAACCTGAGACATTCCAGTGGTGCCTGGAGATAAACAAAAAGATTTTAATGGAATCATAACACCAATGCCGTGTAAATTTAGTAATAACAAAATGTTGGCTATTGTTTATTCAATGTAAAAAAAAATGCATACTTTGTATGTGATTAACACAATAACTGCCCTAACTTGTAACAAATATTCCTTCAGATGATTAAACACGGACACTTTGCCACTTACAACGAATTATGAGTATTATGACCACGTTGTAGACCTACTCATTTGTTTCAGGTATTGAGAGTTTCTGAAGAAAAAGTCCTCAACTTTCGGATAATAACATGTGGCAGCTCGAGCATTTGAAATTCGAAGTAACATGCCACCATAATAGACGAGGTCTTTGTTTCGCTTACCAGGCGATCTGCTTTGCCGAAGGTTTTCTAATATCCCGTATTCCATAGCAGAACAACAACAAGTGACAATGGACCACTTTCCAGCATTTGTGATTTGTTTTGGACTTCAGAAATATTTTAAATTAATTAAATAATTGACAGTTTGTTACGTTTCTAAAGGATTAAGATCGTAGACACATCGTCGTGATATGAAATGATACCATTTTGATAGTTTGAAATTTGACAGAGAAACAGTCGATAGCCCTTATTAGGCATACAACTGATACTGATACACCACGTTAACCCACCATGGATCACGGCATTTTCAACCATGATGCAATGAAACTACATGTAAGAACACATCATGAATATCATCAAATTTCATACACTAACCTCGAAAAGAAGATTCCATTGATATTGCAGTAGGCGTTGCGGTCGAGTCTGGTGAGATGGGCTGATTGGTGGAGGATGATCCTGACGTCATTGAATAATCAAATACCAAACAAAGTATTGAACAATAACAATGAAAACAACGGTTGCACAGTCCGAAGAGCATTATTTAATATAGGTGAAGAACACTACCATGAACATACCACTTATCAATGAAACGTGTATTCAGTTGAGTGCAAAACGCTCAATGAAACTTAATTTCAAACAAACATTGGAAAAAAAATGATTCACAAACCTTCGACGGGACGCTCTGTTGTTGAAACCTGAGACATTCCAGTGGTGCCTGGAGATAAACAAAAAGATTTTAATGGAATCATAACACCAATGCCGTGTAAATTAAGTAATAAAAAAAAGTTGGCTATTGTTTATTCAATGTAAAAAAAAATGCATACTTTGTATGTGATTAACACAATAACTGCCCTAACTTGTAACAAATATTCCTTCAGATGATTAAACACGGACACTTTGCCACCTACAACGAATGATTAGTATTATGACCACGTTGTAGACCTACTCATTTGTTTCAGGTATTGAGAGTTTCTGAAGAAAAAGTCCTCAACTTTCGGATAATAACATCTGGCAGCTCGAGAATTCGAACATTCGAAGTAACATGCCACCATAATAGACGAGGTCTTTGTTTCGCTTACCAGGCGATCTGCTTTGCCGAAGGTTTTCTAATATCCCGTATTTCATAGCAGAACAAGAACAAGTGACAATGGACCACTTTCCGGCATTTGTGATTTGTTGGGGCTTCAGACATATTTTAAATTCATTAATTTACCGTTTGTGACGTTTCTAAAGGATTAAGATCGTAGACACATCGTCGTGATATGAAATGATACCATTTTGATAGTTTGAAATTCGACAGAGAAACAGTCGATAGCCATTATTAGGCATACAACTGATACTGATACACCACGTTAACCCACCATGGATCACGGCATATTCAACCATGATGCAATGAAACTACATGTAAGAACACATCATGAATATCAAATGTCATACACTAACCTCGAAAAGAAGATTCCATTGATATAGCAGTAGGCGTTGCGGTCGAGTCTGGTGAGATGGGCTGATTGGTGGAGGATGATTCTGACGTCATTGAATAATTAAATACCAAACAAAGTATTGAAGAATAACAATGAAAACAACGGTTGCACAGTCCGAAGAACATTATTTTATATAGGTGAAGAACACTACCATGAACATACCACTTATCAATGGAACGTGTATTCAGTTGAGTGCAGAACGCTCAATGAAACTAAATTTCAAACAAACATTGGAAGAAAACGATTCACAAACCTTCGACGGGACGCTCTGCTGTTGAAACCTGAGACATTCCAGTAGTGCCTGGAGATAAACAAAAAGATTTTAATGGAATCATAACACCAATGCCGTGTAAATTTAGTAATACTATAATTGTTTATTCAATGTAAAAAAAAAACATACTTGGTATGTGATTAACACAATAACTGCCCTTATTTGTAACAAATATTCCTTCAGATGATTAAACACGAAAACTTTGCCACCTACAACGACTTATGAGTATTATGACAACGTTGTAGACCTACTCATTTGTTTCAGGTACTGACAATTTCTGAAGAAAAAAACCACTTATCAATAAAACATGTAATCAGATGAGTGCAAAACGCTCAATGAAACTAAAATTCAAACAAACATTGGAAGTAAATGATTCACAAACCTTCGACGGGACGCTCTGTTGTTGAAACCTGAGACATTCCAGTGGTGCCTTGAGAAATAAAACAATTATTTTAATGGAATCATAACGACGATGCCGTGTGAATTTAGTAACCACACATTTTCGTTATTGTATATTCAACGTAAAACAACAAATGTATACTTGGTATATGATTAACACATTAACTGCCCTAACTTGTAACAAATATTCCTTCAGATGATTAAACACGGTGACTTTGCCACCTTCAACGAATTAGGAGTATTATGACCACATTGTAGACCTACTCATTTGTTTCAGGTACTGACAGTTTCAGAAGAAAAAAACAAATCCTTAATTTTCGGACAATATTTCTGGCGGCTCGCGAATTCGAAAATCCGAAGTAGCATGTCACAATAATAGACCTGGCCTTTGTTTCGCTTGCCAGGCAATCTGCTTTGACAAAATTTTCTAATATCCCGTATTTCATAGCAGAGCAATAACAAGTGACAATGGACCACTATCCCACAATTCGTGTGTTGATTTGGACTTCACAAATATTTGTAATTCTTCAGTCATTTACCGCGTGTGATGCTTCTCAAGGATTAAGATCGTAGGCATATCGTTGTGATATGAAATGACACCATTTTAACAGTTTCGAAATTTGACCTAGAAACACTCGATAGCCCTGATTAGGCATACGACTGATTGTGATACACTACGTCAACAGACCTTGCACCAAGACATGTTAAAACTCGATGCTGATGAAAAAGTAAACATATATCAAGAATATAATCAAACTTCTTTAGCATCTAAAACAAGATTCCTTCGATAACGCCGTAGGCGTTGCTGTCAAATCTGGTGAGATTGGCTGATTGGTGGAGGATGATTCTGACGTCACTGTTTAATTGAAATGAATGAATGATTAAAAAATAGAAATGATAACAACGGTTGGCTTGCAAGAAGAACATATTTTATACAGGCGTCAAACCCTCCCATGAACATACCACTTGTCAATGGAACGTGTACTCAGAAATAAGCTGAATAAAACAAAATGTACAACAAACATTGGAAGTAAAGGATTTACAAACCTTCGACGGGAAATTCTGTTGTTGAAATTCGAAGTATTTCAGTAGTACCTGCAATTTGATTTGGTGGAATAATAACACCACTGCTGTGTGAATCAATTAATTAACATTATTACAAGTTTCAATTTTGCATTCTTGGTATGTGACGGACATGTTAACTATGTCATGTTAAATTTAACACATATTCCTTGTGATGATAAAACACGGAGACGTGGTCAATGAATACGCATTCTGAGAATTACGACCAGGCTGTAGACCTTCTCATTTTGTTGAGAAAATCTTACTATATGCTTAACAGTTCTGGCAGCTACGGAATGCGAAATCTCAAGCCAAGCACGTCCCAAAATACCCACACCCACAAGAAGTCTATAATATTCTTGTTCAAATAAAGGTATGTCGATAACAAACTTAACCAATATCAAGGAAAATCAATGATGCGGTTATTATTCATTGAAGCTTCAATTTACGCCGCCAAACACTTGATTTTTGCCGACATGACAATGATATTTACCGACAAAATCAAGTTATTTGGTGGATGGTTATTTGGTGGATGTCAAATGGCTTTTTGGAGGGCTAACAATGGAGTAAAAAAAGGCCATTCTGCTAGTTGTAAACACATGCTGAATTGTAGGGCCTAAAAATAATGTAAAGGTGAATGTTTTAAAGTGTGAATGTCTGCAGCCTCAAAATTGGCACACATGGCCAAAACACATAATGGTTCGTTACAAATGGCCACGGCCCTGCTATGGATTTAAATGTATATTTTTGTTTTTAAAATGAAATTTAATTTATAATTGAGGCAAATTGCCGTT
The DNA here is from genome assembly GCF_015706575.1 of Patiria miniata. Taxonomy (NCBI): domain Eukaryota; kingdom Metazoa; phylum Echinodermata; class Asteroidea; order Valvatida; family Asterinidae; genus Patiria; species Patiria miniata. Next base: position 711,698 of record NW_024037067.1, read on the forward strand.
TTTGGAGTTTGGCTATTAGTTCTTGCCTTGACTCTTCATGTTTTCCTTCAAATATCCGAGCTATTCGCATTAAAACTAACTTCTCAATTACCTTTGAAAAAGTGAATACCTAGTGGACTGGAAAAAACTTCAGGCCCATGGTAAGTTACAGGTGCACCTTGCGAAATGTCGACACGGCCTAGGTTTCGAAAAGCCAGATCGGTCCAGTAGACGTATTCATTGTGGAGACCAAGGCTTCGTACATTGAAATTGGAGCTGAAGGCGGCAACTGTAGTGCGACCCGCACCCGTGAGGTCAGAGAATTCAATGACATCATAATAGGTATTAGCCCAGTAGAGTCTGTTTGCTGTAAAATAATGACATATGGAATAGTTGACTCATGGAATTTTGTTTTTAATGACAATGATAAAGGATTACTATTTTTATACAGATGTAGGAAGGCTTCTATATCGTGAAAAAAAGAGTTTTTTTGAAGATCGTGAAAATGTTCATCATTATTCTTTCTCTTTCTGGATCTCCCTTACAATGTGTCACATCCATTTGTAGTTACGGTCGCTCCGAGAGCTCGCTTATCCTGGTATGATCAAGTCGAAACTGTTGTTATCCCATGCATCCAATCGTAGGCTAGACCTTTTTAAACCTATCCCTATCAATTGTTCAGTTCCTGCGAAGATTTGCCTCGATAGGACTTTGGTTCTACGCATGTTGGAGTATGGAATGCCTGTTTGGCTCCTACACAGTCGAAACGTGTTGATGCACTACAAACTGTTTGTTTTATTTTTGGACAGAAGGATTATGCCAAATGCTGATAGGCTTCAAACGTAATGCCAACCTAATTTGTGTGGTTTAATGTTATCAAAGAAATTTTGTGGTGTCCACTGTAAAAAAAAAATGTGCAAATAAATGCCCAATTTTTACCCAACAAAGGGCGAATAGTTAACAAGTCCAACATTTGGGCAAAATATTGCCCATTTTTATTGGGCACACAAAACACCCAACATTTGGGCAAATGCACATCTTCTAATAGTTGATTAAGTTGGATTACCAAACAACTTGTAAAATTTTCACCCATTTGTTGGGTATTTGATATGTCAGTTGATGCTTAAAAAATAACCCGAACTTTGGGTGATTAGTTTAATCAAGAAATGGTAACAAATATACCCAATTTTGGACCAACTACTGGGCATGTGTCCAAAAAATACTGCCCAACCCCATTGGGCATAGTTTGCTAAATACTTGAGCAAATGTTGTGCCAATTATTGAGCAAATGGTTTCCCCATTATTGGGCAAATTATATCCATTTGTTAAAACCTAAACAAAATTAAATACTTGATCTCATAACCTTGATCACGTGTTTTATTGTGTCGCTGAATCCGAATCACATTTTCAAATAAATAGTAAAACCTTTAAGGACAAATAAACAAAAACATGTTTGGCGTCCCAGCCCTCTTCCTTTTTGGAGGCCTTGTTTTCTTTTCTTTTTTAACCGAAAATATGATAAATTTTAAACAGTGACATAATCATGAATCCTGTGCTCCACTGCTAGACCACTCGTGCCCATATAAAGCTTGTAAGTCATTTCCTAGGTCCAATGACGGCCATTAACAAAAACATACTGGCGGCCATCTTGAAAAATAGCCCGGCCGGGCGGCCATTTTGGAAGGGGAAAAAAGGGCCTACCGCTTCCTTTTTTTTCAAAAAAGCAGGACGCTAAACATGTTTGTTTTATGTGGCCTATTTAAATACTTGTTTTCAACCATACTTGTATACATTGACGTCAACCATATCCTGCATCAAATTAGATCAAAAACCCAATATATAACTCACAGCGGGTTATGTTTTGTAATTACGAGTAAAATAGTACTGCTACTACATGTACATTGTCGGCCCATTTTACGGGTCGCCCATATTGATACATGTGCAGAGTCATACACCTATGTGCATTTAATACCGACACTACAGTGAACCATGCAAATGCCTTTATCCGTAATACAAACCATACAATAATTGACACAATATCGAAATAATTTCCAACACAATGGAATCTAATTTGAATCAAACAATCAACACGTAACTGCAAACAGTCTTGTTTAAGTGAAGGCTTTGCTAAGACTCTTCTGACCTACGATCTGCCATGACGACTCTCCCTATGCGCGGTGCATGTAGCAGATCACATGGTAGATGTTGCCACTTATTAGGTGAATTTCGCGCGCTTTCTCTGTTTTTGACCGACTTTTAAGACTTGGGATTAGCGGACCTGCCCAATAACAGGGCAACGTCAATATATTGTCCCCAACGTACGGTTAACTATGGGGTGCTGTGGTCCGATGGTTACGGTGTTCGACTCGTGTACCGTGGTACATGGGTTCGAATCCTGACCGTGGGAACATAGTGCTTGTGCTCCTGAGCAAGGCACTTTACCATTATTGCTTCGTCCTTCGGATGGGACGTAAAGCCATAGGTCCCGTGTGTTGTGTAATGCACGCTAAAGAACCCAGTAACTCTTATCGCTAGGAGAAGGGGATTCTGGCAGTGGCTGCTTAATGCGCCGCAACACCTTGTAAACCATTATTAAAGTGCTACATAATGGTTCTCATTTTTTTATGTTCTTCATTTACCTGTCTCTAATAATAGACATGATTTCCAGCGCCTTGAGTACCTAATTGTTGGTAGGTACGAGCGCTATAAGACTTCGGTATTATTATTATTAACTATTTGTGTTACCCACTTCTTTCGTAAATTATGCTCAACTTTGAAGACTCTTAAAGTATCCAACTTTTGTATTTACCCAACAACGTCGATTAGCCAATAAATGGGGATTTTTTAACTCACAGTTGCGTGGTTTATATTTACCCAACGAATCACTTCCCCAATATTTTTACAGTGATTTAGTCAAACATGTGGTCAATAAGATATCTTGGGGCTTTTAAACATCTATATGCCGGAATGCAGAATCTGCAACTTTTAGCAATTCAACAAATTCTGATTTACCGGTTACAGCGTCCCTCATACCTTGATGTTGGTGCCCCTGCGCACAGGTTTTTGTTGTTGATGAAGGATGGTGTTTTCTTTTCTAATGAATAGTTCAGATTTATGTATTTCAACTTTTTTTTCATAATGGTAGTCCGAATCAATCCCTAGGTTTGCATAGGTCTCGTTTGTAAAGATTTCTGGTATGGTTCTGTTGTCTAACCCAATCGGACAGTGAAGATTGTATGGTTGAAATGTCATGTTTACAATGGGTGAAGTTTAAGAGGGGCCATCAGATGAGTTGGGGGCTGTACAAACAAAATTGTTTGTCTTCATCTGGTTAAATGTCATTTCGAAGGATACGAATTGAAAAGAATTAACTAACCTGGAACGTCGAGGGTTAAACCATAAACAGAAAGGATGCCACTATTAATCAGCACTCGACGATGGTTGCCATTCAGATCAGATCGCTCGATCATGCCCATTGAACTAACTCGGTACGACCAGAACAAAAACCTATAAAAAAACAAATCTTGTTGAATGTCTTCCCGATACATAGCTAAGCTGCTAACCACAAAAAACGGCACTTATTCAATTATAAATCTTTAAATATTTATGCATCCTTTTGTATTCCTTTGGTTTCATTTACGACTGACCTTACCCGTGATGGGCTCCCCACACATGAACAAAAAGTTTTGTGTTACTTTTTATTTACAACGTCTGGAACCCCCACTCGCATAAAAAAGAGAGAAAATGAAGACCAAATTAAGGTAACCAGACTCTGTGCTATTTGAAAAGATATGGATGATAAGACCCTGTTTTTTTACGCGAAATGCGGCGTATACAGGGTGAGTCAATGAAACCCAATTGGTGCCCCCTGTTGTTGTTTAAAGAAGCTCTTATTGTAGCACTTTCCATATTTAGGATATCAAAGCCCGATTAATAGGCTTTGTTGTAGTGTAAGTGATGTCTCAGCAAAACTATTCACATATAAAAAAAAACAAAAAAAAACAAAAAAAAACCTCAACACTCTCATATGATAACTGGCACTTAATAAATAACAATTATTTAACAACCAACTGCTTCCAATAAAACCAAAATGCTTTAAAATGTCAAGAGTTTACAGTCTTGCCCTGCCTTCTACTTGGCTTCCCTGGAGACTTGTGAGATTATTCTGATATCATTTTCAGGATACTACGTGGTTTCATTTTTTTACTGAATTATCCTGTACCTTGACTGGATTCATGGACACGGTTTAAAAGCAGTGCTTGTGTTTATTATCATGGATCTACAGTGTATTTTACCTTATGTAATTGCTTCCAATAAAGCCTAATGCAAAGTATCCCAGTGTGCGGTAAGTTTTTGCAGAGTTTTCTGCCCCGCGAGGCCGTTTGGCCAATTTCTGTCCTGTTTTATTTATTTCGCCTCGCGAGGAGAACAACTCACTGTGTGCGGCGAGCCTGAACTAAGTGCCGAGCTAAAATGATAAACGAGCCAATGAAATCACGCACTCTGTACATGTGATTGTAATATATGTTGGTGTTTGTCCCCCTTTTGAGTTACGCAAAAGACAAACAAGAATAGCGTGCTTTCTTTGGCGAAGCGAAAGAAATATTTTATTCCGTTGTATGCTATAATAAGGCGACAGATTTTGCTAACTGCGTCCACAATTGGGCGATTCACCTTATTAAGGTGACATTATAACTGTCGCCCTTTTGTGAAATCGACCCTTAGAACAGGGAATTTTATAATCGCAAACTATATCTAGATAAATTCCTCGTCGTCCTATTGGTAAAAATACCGAATTTCGTAGAGAAAGGGTAAGGTAGACTTGGGTTAGGTGACAGTGTAGGTTTGTGCACGAGTCAATAGGAAAGTCGCCTCATTATAGTATTTAGAGTAATTATTATATTTCTGGGTTGAGGTATACAGTACTAAGCGAGGGTTATTATAATTTCCTTGTCCAGTGACCCGTGTTGTGTATTATTGGGATAACTTAAGTTGCGTGAGGATTAATACTTTGTGAAGATTGTCCCCGTCAGGCCAAATTAAAAAAAAATGTTGAGCGTCCCCGAACCCATATAAGTTTTTTTTTTTATAAACCGAAAAAAGGATACATTTTATATAGTGACATCAAATATTTGCCTCTTTGTTTGTTGCATCTGGCCCATTTAAAGCTGGTGTGTTATTTCCTGAGTCCAAGTGGCGGCCACTTAAACAAAAGCTGGAGGCCATTTTGAAAAATACCCCGGTCAGGGGGCCATTTTGGAAGGAAACAAAAACCTCCTCCTTCCTTTTTTTTTTTTTGGGGGGGGGGGGTCCGCTCATAAGTCCGACGCCTCATAGGTCCGACGACTCATAGGTCCGGCAGAATTGCATCCCCTAACCAAATAAAGGCCGATATGTCCGACGCCTCAAAGGTCCGACGCTTCATAAGTCCGACGCCTCATAGCTCCGACGCCTCATAGCCCCGACGCTTCGTAAGTCCGACAAATTAAACGCCTCATTTTTCCGTTGTCGGACTTTTGAGGCGTCGGACTTATGAGGCGTCGGACCTATGAGGCGGAATAAATAAATTGTATGCCTCATAAGTCCGACGCCTCATAAGTCCGAAATTTCGGACTTATGAGGCGTCGGACCTATGAGGCGTTGGACTTATGAACGACCCCTTTTAAAATTAAACGGCCCCTAATTAAATTGTGTTCCTCATAAGTGGTGCAGTTGACCCCCAGAGGGTTATTAAATGCGAGGGTTATTTGTGTGTAATTAATCACCTTTGTATATTATTGTTAAAGCTGTGATTATTGAACAAACCAAATTGATAAAAGTGATTCTTGAATAAATCTTATTATGAGAGTTATTTACGTTTCCGCGAGGTTTATTGAAATTCACTCTGCGGTTTATTAGTATTAATTATATTACTGTTATTCTATTTCAAGTAATCACTGAATCCCAGAGCGGTGGTATATGTTCAACAAACGAACAGCCCTTAGGCTTAGTCCGCCGTTCATTAATTATCCCCCTTGCGTCTGGGTAACCGCTCATCCTTGTTTGAGGTTAATAAATATTTTGTTCGTGGGATATTTTGTTTGCCAGTCTGTGTCTTGGGATGAATAAAACCAGTCCCTTTGAGTTTTCCTTTCCCCTTTCCCCTGTCCCACGTCGCCACAATATCACGACCTGTATTTAATATATTGGTGAATAAAAAGCAACGAACACAAAAAGACTGAAACGTGCTTATGTGGAACAATGACCTTCACAAATAATTAAAGCACACCCTTTGTAACAAATGAAAACGAATGTTCTTGAATGGTAAGCTGAATACCTGACCCTATACGTTCAATCACCATGGGGCATGACTTTACCATTTTTACAATAAAAAGGCTTTTTTCAACTCCAAAAATGGGCCTTGATTAACAGGTAATATTAGGGACATTTGTGACATAATCACTTGAAGGTGGTTGGTAATGGTTTAAGTTTGAATGTCACGGACCCGTGGGCCGGGTCTGGTTTTAGTTTTCAACAAAAAAAATGCAATTTCGTGGGCCAATTTTAGGGGGGGAAACGGATAAAATCTCTGGAGTGCAGTGTGACATGAGGCCAAAAGCACCCCCGCCCCTCCTCGCACATATTACCCATTGGTAGAGTCCACAACAAGCCCAGGGAGAGACACGGTAGAAATCGTATTTGTCAAATCCAGGACAACGGAGCGGTTTTGTCCATCCAAGGTAGCTCGCTCAATCAGATCTGCAGATCCGTCATTCATCCAATACAACACACGATTCTCAACATCAAGGTGGAAGACCGTAACTGAAACTGAAAAGCGAAAACAATTGAATTTATTCCATAGTGTCCGGTTTTATGACGTCACAACATCGATATATCAAGATGGTACATTATTTGCAGAGGGATTTTTTTTTTGAATAAGGGATATGAATTAAAATATGTTTGTGCTGGCGGGTTCACGAACGTGTCTTCGTTCAATTCTTAATAACTTATACTATTTACAAAGTCAGTCGCATCGGGGGCCGAACGATAGTCGGAAGGTCCGATAGTCCAAAGGTTCTTTACTCCGAAGGTTAAATAGTCCCAATGCACACAATTTCCATAAAAGAGGGTTTGTTAATCCGGAAATGAAATGAGGTTCATTGATCCGAACATTTGATGCAATAGTCCGAAGGTTCATTAGTCCGAAGGTTCATTAGTCCGAAGGTTCGAAAGTCTGAATTTAGAATAAGGTTAATCAGTCCGAAGGTTCAATAGTCCGAAACGAAAATAAGGTTCAATAGTCCGAAGGTTTATTATTCCAAATTGACAATAAGGTTCGATAATCCGAAGAGACTATAAGGTCCGATAGGTCTATTCGGACTATCGAACCTTCGGATACATTAACCTCATTATATTTTCGGGACTAATGGGCCCTTCGGACTATCGAACCTTCGCATTATCGAACCTTCGCATTATCGAACCTTCGGACTATTGAACCTTCGGACTAACATCGGACTAATGACGCTTTGGACTAATGAACCCCCGGACTATCGACTATCGACTATCGGGCTGTAACCGTCGCATCACGAACCGATGTATCGTGTACACACAGTACATTTAGGATAAGTCACTTCGAGGTGCATCTGAGGAGTAAATATCCAATTGTATTAATTTCATTTAGTTGAGAACAAAACAGATGATATTTTTTTTTTATTCTGCCGTTTGTTCGGATGACGGCATCCTTGTGATTGAGTATATTTGTAATCAGTCATCGTCTAGACCTCGATATCAGCTTTCAACAAGTTGGATAGATCAAAATTTCTAAACTTTGACCAGCTGTTAATCCTATCGACTAATATGTCATCATATCTGAGATAATATACTTGTTTTCAAATTAGGTCTTTACATCATGTGGTTAAGGTCTTTACTACATGAATTGTTACAAAGCTACATAACCGGACATATGTTACAAAAACGCATTGTTGAAGTGGAAAATCCTTCACGGTTAATAGTTAATCCAATTCCAGGCAGCATTATTGGACTTTCCTACTTTGTTTTTGATTGGGTGAAATTATCGGTTGTTCAAAAATCGTGATCTTACCGCCGTCTGAAACCACAACTTCAACACCACTTCCGTTCAAAAAGGCACGACTGATAGAAACAAAATCAGCCCAGTACACCATACCGTCTTCAGGGTCGTAGTCAACGTCATAGGTTCTTTGTGGTTTCGCCTCAAGCTCAGGGATATGGATGAGGGTAAAATTGAAGGTGTCCGTGGGTGCAACATAAATCCTCGGAGGGTCGTGATTGGCCACCAATACCATGTCTAAAAGAAATCATATGATAACAAGATGAACACAAAGGTTTAATATTTCATATTGTTTCCAGTTTTAATCGCCCACTGATGGCTGGAAAAAAGTTGACATCTATATATTTATTCATTTATTTATTTAAACTTGTATAGACACGGTAACTCATTCAACCAAAATGTTTTTTTCTTGTTGCATAAAAACATGTAAACTGGACAATACACAAAATAGAATCAGTAATTCAAAACATATATAAAACAAAATGAGACATTAACCACCCGTGCTTCCTATCACCAGAATATACACGAACATACGAAGACATTGCAGCGGAAGTCGTTTTGTATTACGCGTAAATAACAGTGTTTTGGGGACACAACCCATTCCCTTTTGCTCTGAATAGATGAATAGAGGTCCCTTGGACACGCATATCGAAGATTGAAGCATTCTGGCAATTTTCAAATTGGTTCACCATTGATTTGCCAAAAGTGATACAAGTCGAAAACCCCCCCCCCCCCCAACTGCTATCACCAAACACTCAGCATGAGTCAGTTGACTGTGTATTTGGCTATTTTGGGGTCAGGATCGACTGTAAACAGCCGTTGTTTACATTCAGCTACTGGGACAGCCCCAATACATAGTATTCATAACATGACGTCACGATTATCCGGATTAGCAGCCGCCGCCATTTTGTGTGTCAAATTTCATCGTGAACTTAGTGCCGCGCCACTGCGCATCGCATTGGCCTATACACAACACAACAGTGGCATTTACTAGCAGCAGATATCGTACTTAAACAGCAGATATCGTACTTAAACAGCAGATATCGTACTTAAAAATACTCATCTTGGAGAGCAAATGCCACACACTTGTGTCGTTCAGGGTCCAGAAACAGATCTGATCCCTCAGTGAAGAGGGGGTTCTTTGCGTTCCCGACAATTAAACAGTGAATTAAACATGTTGCAGGACCCAAAATTCGCTCTTTTCAAGTTCAGAATCTAGTTAAAAAAAGGGCTGCATCCAGACTCCACTACTGTGAATTCATTTAGTTTGATGAGGAATTAAGAGAATTGGAAATATTTCTTAGTCCAAATTTAATAACGCCTCTACAGCTTTTTAGATAAGCCCGTAAGAGGAAAATGTAGAGGGTGGGAAACAAAATTATTTCCACTACAAATACAAGCACCATATGTGCTTGTACAACACGCTTTTCACTATGCCACATTCATTCGTTTCAAACAGAAAATGTGTCTTCTGTGGCTGTGTTGCAGATAATACTGTACATGGTGTACATGTAGGTTCACATACATGTGCTCATATACATGATCATGAGAATGCTCCATGAGTTTTTAGCTTAAAAGTAAGAAGTGAGATGAATTTTTGGCTTAATATACACTTCAAAAACCAAAGCAAAATTCTTGTAAATTTGCATTTTAAGCACAACACACAGTGGTCACAAAAGTTGTACTTAACACCATAAAGCTATAAAACTCTTCAGAAAACCTCCCTGATTGAAATCTTAAGGTTATACTCGTTTCTTTCATATTTACTGAGGTTCGTATAGACACTTCAATCAGGTTCTCTATGGGCCCTCAATGAAAATCACATTTACATATTTGAAAAAGCACGAGTGTTTCTAATTAATATATCTGGTGGTGAATATTTACAATTTTTGTTTTCTAGGAAAACCTGCAGGTTTGTACCAGAAGAACCTTCCAGACTGAGCTCCCCCATTGAAGCTCTATGCAGAATCTCAGATCAAGACAACCTCTTCTATGCATAATGACTTAGAGCGATATCAACGAGTCTGCAAGCGACAGGCAAAATGAGATCAACATGCTAGGGCAGAGGCACTGTTTGAATTATCGCATAAAGCAACAGATGTTACCCCCTGCAGATCCCCAGAAGTTGTTTCACCATGTGTTTCTGCACCTAGTAGTTCAAGTGTATGTCAGCCAGTGCCCCATGATGAAGTGACTGATGAACAACTAAGTGTGTCATGTGAGGACCTGTACCAGCAAACAGTTGCTGAATGCCAGAGGCTGACTACTGAAAATATGGAACTGAAGGAGAAGCTGATGGAAACCAATGTTTCTGAGGATTCTTTCAAACATGATAACTAGAAATTGATTTACTACACTGGACTACCGGGTTTTTTTTTAACTCTCATGGCTCTGTTTGATTTTGTTAAACCATATATCGTCACCGTTTTCACGAAGAGCCACATATGTCAACAATTACAATTTGTTCGATTTTGATTTTTTTTTCAATATTTTGCTTTAAAACAATGTACTTAACCATTTTGACATGTTTCTGTAAGCAAAACATCATTAATTTCCAAGTTACATTAATGTTGCAAGGGGCCAAAATCTCGATTAATGAATTTTGCGTTTTCACGAAGAGCCACATACATTTTGGCCCTTTGAACGCGTACAAAACCCGTTGCACGGAAATACGTAAAAGTAGGTCAAATGAGATTTGCGTTTTCACGAAGAGCCACATATCTTTGTTACATTTTCAGCTGCGCGCGCGTACTCACGCGCGCCTATGGAAATACACGTTTAACAGAAAGGGCCAATATGTCGGAAACCTGAATTTGCGTTTTCACGAAGAGCCACATATCTTTACTAATTAATTTTCACTAGTTAACTGCTGAATTAAGTCTTATTAATGGGTTCATGTAAAAATTCAGCTCACACAGAAAAGTGTGATGGTCCTTGCTTCACAAAGATGTTGCAAAGTGGTATTTTTTGCAGTTTTAAAATATGAGAAACTTCTTTTGCGATTATCTCGAAAACACTTTTTCTTCAAAATCGACATATGTGGCTCTTCGTGAAAACGGTCACGATATTTCTGATAGCAAGAGAAATGCTTTGACTTAGCTTCAAAAACTTATCCTTGTTTTGATGAAACTACGACTCAATTTACCCATGCAGGATCTCGCTTACAGATTTCATATATTCCAAGCCACTGCATCCAGGGTTTTTCTTTCTGTCTTTCATGTACTTTACATGCGGCTTAAAGTACTTATTGTTTGGCCAGAGAAAGAACAGCTAAAGGAAACAATGCCAATGACATTCAGGCAACATTTTGCTGAGAAAGTGGCAGTCATTGTAGATTGTTTTGATGACTTCCCAGCCAGCCAGCCAGCCAGCACTAAATACTCATTCATAAATACCAAGGACACTTAACCAATTCCTACTGGTCGAAAGCTCGTCACGTGGCAGGTCTTAAACGGAGGATAAAGACATGGCTAGCTTGTCTTAAACATTTTTCCAGTGTCACATTCAGTGCTTCTTACCATTTTTTTGGTTGAACATTCACAATCCTCACAAATGCTTTGCGCAATACTACCCGCGAGTCAGTATTTTATAGTCCTAAATTCACAGCAAAACGCCCCAAGTGCTTTCCTCTGCGCGACATCACGCATTACGCGCGACGCGCGCGCCAATATCCATGAATAGGAGTTGTTTACATCTGATCCGCGAGTGAGACACACTATTTTTAGCTAGAGGGGTGTTTCAAAAAACATGAAGTGAACTTTTTGAACAAAAACCGTTTTTTTACTGAAAAGTTTTGATTTGTTTAACCGAAAAAGTATTTATGAATGGGAATAAAATTGAATAATGTGCTTAGTCGGTATTAATCACTCTGTTTAAGACCGCTTGGAGTCTTGGTGCTGATAATTACTTATTATTATCAGCACCAAGACTCCAAGCGGTCTTAAACAGATTGATTAAAACCTCCGAAGCACACTTTACTTCCTGATTGAAACTCTAACAGATATGTTATTACATTATGTTTTTACACTTTTTGTTTTACACATTTCTTTTCAGCTCTAAACTGGGATTTCATGTAAATTTCAAGGAAAACAGACCAGAGGTTGTAGGAACAACAACACGGTGGTGGGCTCTTGATTTTCGCAAACTTCGCCACACACATCAACTACAAATGCATGTTTGACTTTGTCAACATGCCGCTAGAGGAAGACCTAACATTTTAAGACGTAACCTGTATTGTTTTTTTTTGTAAATTACAGCCTAGGCAGAGACTCACATTGTTGAAAGCAATTTCACATCTGCTGCCAATTTCAAATTAAAACCACTGCCGGTTTAATATTTGGCTTTTAAAAACATGTCGATAGAGGGCGCTCTCAAATTTTATGACGCCACTTGTAGTATTTTTTGCAAAGTACAGACTAGGCAACGACGCACGTCGTCGAAAGCAAGTTCACATCTTTTGCAAACAACCACAAGGTGTTGGGCTCTTGATTACCGCGAACTTCGCCACACACAACAACTCAAAATTCATGTTTGACTTTTCAACATGCCGTTAGAGGGCGCGCTAACATGTAATGTCGTCACCTGTACAGCCTAGGCAAAGACACACAACGGTGAAAGCAAGTTCACATGTTTTGCCAATATCAAATTATATAAGTCACTTACGGTTTTGACCGGAAAGAAGGGTCATGTGATTTTGCACTTAATACCAAAAATAGGACCCTGCAATATTGTATCAATTGCCATAAAAAAATCAAATCTCTAACATTTGAGTTTATGTTGTTTTTCAAATATAGGATATTTGGTTGCCTGAAATACGGTACATAATGACGTCATCGTGACGTCATTACCAGAAAGCTCGAGGGCTATATTAACTATGCCATTTCAAGCAAATATTTGGATTTTACCTCTTCCTGTTGATTTTTCAGCATTTTTTTTAAGGTTTAATGGTCTTTTCATTATAACTTCCGGTCTGATGACGTAATCATTTTTTTTGCACCTGGTCTTGTCTGCATTAAAGTCATCGTGTAATAGTACTTTTAAAGCGACTACCGCAAACTTCGCCTCACACATCTACTGGAAATTCCCAAGGGCTTTTGTAACTTGCTGCTTGAGGGCGCTCAAACATCTCGTGAAGTCAACAATATTTTTGTGTGTGTAAGTTCCACCTAGGCACAAACTAACACCGTTGAAAGCAAGTTCACATCTTTATCTGCTTTCAAAATATCAGGCACTTCCGGTTTTGACCAGAAGGAAGGGTCACGCGATTTGACGCTAAAGAGATAAAATGAAGATCATGTAAGCGGGGGTGATATTGGGATGAAATTCAAAATTTAGGAATATGATTGCGCCCACTTCAGAGGTGATGCATTGGGTCATTTTGGGGATATTTTGTATAGGAAGTTGGTATCTAGCATGAAAAAAAAACCACCCCACCCAAAAAACTGAATCTGCACTGCACGCACAGTGGACAGTGGGTATCATTGCGAAATGAATGCCTTTTTTCCCCCCATTTTAATCCGTTTGGCATAGTTTATATTGAACACACCACTGAAGTCAGTAAGACTTTCAAAGATGAGCACATAACTGACAATTTAATATATAACGAACATTATTAATGCACTAATATCACTAAATATCACAGACAGTCGGGCCATAAATATACCTGTAAATATTTTATGAAACTGATATAGACCTAGGGGTCTTTCCACATACAAACGGTAACAAAAGTGTGACATCTAGAGGGAACCATCATGAAGACAGACAGAAGTCGAAACATGTAGTACTCTGTCATGTTTTGTTTCTCTTTCTACATCCCATGTCCTAGTAAGAACATTGTCCACCAACGAGTTTGATACATTTCTCAGGATTCCAAAAATTACAGAGGATTATTCTCAAGATTTAACGTTCATAACATGGACAGACATTTCATTTTTAAGTGTTGGAAAGCAGAAATTGAAATGCATGAATTATCCCAAATTTGTTCCTAAAGTAAAGCTATCCATTGAGGGATTGTCACTGGCCAATCTTACATTAAACCTCTACCGGTAGGTATTTTTAAACTACAGGGATGTACATCTTCAAGACTTCATACATTTTCATAACAGGGACAGAAATTCATCACAAATTTGTGTCCTTGTTGTGAACATGTATCAAGTCGCATTTCAATTCCATAAAAAAAATAGGTTGCTTTAGTGAATGATACCAATTCTACATTGAATAAGTAATATAAATGGAACAAGAGCTGGATTAATCATAAGAATGAAAGTAGTATGATTCAAGAATGTCCATCCATGTCCGTCTTTTCATCTTAAAGATGGCATAGTAATTTCATGCATATTCATTGAAGTAGCTGACTTATTTATCAATGCAATCACGAGTAATACAGGAATGTTTATATAAAAATTCAAAAAAAGCAAAAAACCTGCTTTGAAGTCCACCTCCCATGTCTCACCAAGGGGGTCAATCGCTTCTCAAAAGTGGGGGAACATACCTTGATCGGAATGCGATCGCAAAGCGCGAAGCCCTAACGGTATGGGGTCCGGGAAACTTTTCGAATTCTAAATCTGTGGTGTTATCTGAGGCAATTGTTGACAATTTAACATTGAATCAGCTTTTCTGAGCTTAGTTTGGCTACAATTTTCATCCGGGGACGAAAAAGATAGGGGGGGGGACAAATGATATGATTGTTAGGAGGGGCTCTCCCCCCCCCCCTAGTGCGCATAATTTTCGGTTAGAACAGCACCCCCATCGACAGATGGTACCAGCCCCCCCCCCCCCAATTGATTTTACGAAGGCCAAGTGAACTGCGGAAAAAAATGTGTCTGTATATATACCTTTCAGCCTGGATGTGCAAGTGCCCTTTTCAAGACATTGTTATCCCCCCCCCATATACATGTAAATTTATGCCCTTGCTATGCTCCTGTTGCCTCTTTCAGGCTGTTGTGCCTGAATGTTTCCAATTTGAAATAATAAGTCTTTATTCATCAATAATACAACTGACTAGGCAGGGTATGAACAGCAGAATACTCGAATAGCCAGAAAAAAAAGGCCATTTGGGGGTTAATTTTGAATTTGAAGGGGTGGGGGGGGGGTACTTAAGAGATACAGCATTAGTTTTGGTGTCAAAAGTCTTGTATTGACGGTGTTAACAATTTTCCAGATGGGCGTCTTCACATTTTGACATTGGACTTTACCACCCCCTCTATCATGTATTATTATATCAATTCCTGTAAAATTCAAGGTTTGGTCTCTCACGGGTGATTTCGTAATGATTTTCAAAAACTAAATTTATTAATCTATAAAGTGACGTCACGTGATCCATGATGACGTCATAATGACGTTATTACAAAAAAAACACATCTTCAGTGGGTTGTGCATTTATGTGTGACAATTATTTATGACGATTGTTTTTTTATGTTATTAAATGTTTCATTTTTACTAACAGTTCTGGAAACGAATTTGTCTGGGAGAATAATAACAGTAAATTCAAAAAATAACACTAGGTGTTGGACTTATGCTTGAAATCGTTTCCAGGTAAATTCCATCAGGTTGAGCCGTTATATCTAACAGGTGTTATTTTTTTCATTGCAAAACCTTACCTGGTTGGCCGTTTATGTGCAGTTAAGAAGTCGTCATACCGAATTCGCATAAAATCGATCGGAACAGTTTACATTATTCCTGCTATGGATAAATGATCATTACATTGAACTTACTATTGTCGGGCCTGAGAGCAACATCGTCTATAGCAATATTGGAAGAGGAATCCGTTCCGCGTACTGCTTCAATTACGATTCTGAAGTCGGGAGGTGTTTCTGGGAGCATTATCTCTGCCTGAAGCCACGTTGTGCTGTCTGTCTGTTGCCCGTTCATATTGAAGATACGCAGACCCTCACTGATACTCCCATTCATAGGTGTTTGATACACATTAAGGCTACCTGAAACGTCAAATGAACATGTTCACATAAATAGCCACATGTGCGAGAGTATGGGACTTCCACGAACAGCCTTAAATAAAACGGAATACTGTGAAATCAGTCTCATAAAAAAAAAAAAAATATTTTGGTTTACAGCTCTTGTGCTGTCGTCATCAAAGTCTGAGTAAAACATTGTGTATTTTTTTTCGAGAATTTAATGACTGTGACTCTCAGCTACGTGAGCCCAATAGAGTAGATCAGCCCCTTTTGTGGTGCTTTGGAAAGGGGTCCTTAAAGGAAGGCTGTGGTAGAAATGATTTGAAGCTTTTGACAGAAAGTCAGTTTGGAAAAAGAAGATACACAAACACAAGAGCAATAAATGCTTCTGGTCGGTGTATAGCTTATTTAAATTTAAAAAATGTTTCTTTTGTAAAAGTAAACATATCCCTTACCGATGCCGCTGCCAAACATGTTGTACCAGAAAGTCAGCATCCAGCAGATATATGCCCTTTGAGACATGACAGGACTCGTCAATATAGCTTTTGCTCCCTCTGATATGTCGGTTCCATTTGCATACAGGTACGTCATAGTAGAAGCTGCGCAATAGAAGTGTTAAAATCGAGAAAAAAATTGTGTATTTGCAAAACCCTTTTTTTACAAAGAATTATTACTGCACATTTTACAAACGATTGAAGACATTTGACCTCAAAGAAGCCAACTATCGCACATGGTAGAATTGAGGTACCACAGTTTTGAAAATAGATCTTGACACGAAGTAATATGTCCCCTCGTTCATATCCTCTCGTGTTCAAAAGATGATCTAGGCCAAACGGAAAAAAACGTCTTACTTCCAAATCTGTCAACAGAAGGTCCGGTGTCGCTCAGGTCGCTGCTTCCAACTCCAATCAACCACTCCCAGACAGTGTGTGCTGCCTGCTGCCACCCACACATTCCTGTGTTAAAGTCGCAGCTGAATAATGCATTCATTCCTGATTTCAGAGTATATAGCTGACATTTTAGATCCATAGAATGTGGCAAAACCATTTTCTCTTCTAATATAACAAAAAAGGATTAATACTTTTTCCTCCTTCGTTCAATACTGTAAATGATTTAAATAATTGTGAGGCTCCAACTAATTATTTCACAACTACAAATAATGTGTGACACAAAGATAACTGAGGAGTGCACATCATACATTTTTATCCACATTGTGTAGTTTGTTTTTGACATTTCCGTAATTTTCTTCAGATTTTTGGCTTCTCCGCGATTTGCATAAGCAAATGTATCTGTTCTGCTATTTGGTAAATTTGCAAAACAGCCTTTCTTGTTGTTCCCATTTCTTTTGTTTGTTCTTTCTTCTTCTCCTTTTTTTGTTCTATCATTCAGCACCTTCAAAAGGCAGAACTGTTGACCTGTTCAGCAGTGTGTTCAGGACTCGCAATGCAGTCTTGGTGTTGGTAAAATCATTTGACTGTTGTATGATTTACACTATTGAATGTGAATGAGCTAGCAGACGAAATGCACTTGATGGAGATACTGATGACAATCTGCAAACGTTAAAGATCTCCTCCACCTCTTCTGACATCTCCTTCGACTGCGTCTCGCAGTGGATCTCATCAGTATGCCATTGTGGATTGCAACGAGGGCGACGAGTCCAAGTAGATGCTGGACAATGTGCATCAAGGACAGACCGCGAAGCCATGTTGTAGTAGGCCTGATCATCGACGCAACTATCAATGGAAATGCACTTGAATGGACTCTCTATCCAGGGTGCGATAACTTCGAGAGCATGTTGTGATAAACTTCGGATCAGGGTTGGCTTTGTTAACAGCAATACAGTTTATTGTAATCTAGGCAGTCGGTAACCAAGGCACTCTCAGGTTTAGAGATGACAAGGTCTAGTATTTGACCATGTCCAGGTGTTGGTCTCTGAATATGCTGACAGAGAGTCCAGCCTCGTCTATTAACTACAGGAAACGGGCCACTTCGGTTTTGTCAGGCACGTCAACCTGAATGTTAAAATCCTCAATGAGAATCTGCCCAGATGCGCTAGTGGTGAGCTCATCCAGCAATTCAGCGAATTCGGCAAGCAAGTCAGAGGTTCTGAGAGCATTTTCTTGTTGAAGGGGTCGGAGGGGAGATGACAGTGAAGCAGACTCACTTTGCAAAATTGTGACTCATGCAAGTTCAAAAGTGTTGTGTTGAGTGCGGGTCTCCATCGTGGACAATTTCAAGTGAGTACTAGAAATGACAGCAATACAACCATGTGCGTCGTGCCCCCCCCCCTCCCCTGCCCCGTGCAATTTTCTGGAAAGTGTAGAAACAAGTAGTTCATTGCATCTTAACCATGTTTCATTTGTGAACATTGTTATCCAAAATGTACTCACTGAGAAGAACATAATTTTTTTTCTCACTGAGTTGGCATTCCATAGATAAACATTCAACTTATCATTGCTGTTTCTGTGGATAGCTATAGTGTTGTTATTTTGAGATTGCGGTGCATTGTGGTCGGGGTGTGTGTTAGTCGCGGTTGTTCTCTGTTACGAGTTGTAATAACACGAATGTTAATCGGCGCTGGTGCAACCACTCTGAATATGCCGACCAGCACGCCGACTCCTCATAACATTTAAATTTTCTTTTGAACTAGCAATTGTCTCACTGGGAAGGTGTTACTTAGCCATGTGAACAGACATCAGCATTTCATTAGCGTATTGTGCATACGTTATAATTGCCATTGTGTTCACAAGCACCCGGCATGGCATCGAGTGCGGTTGTTCTTCCGATGATCCCCCATACAGGGTACATGTAGGTATAGCTGGTGTCCCATTCATTGTTGGCAAGCCTTGTGTCCCAGTTGGATGGATCACTGAACAAGAGCAGCACCGGAACAGTACCAATTGAAAATAGACCAAAGTAAGGCCAGGAATCATGCTGAAATATCTTCAAGAACGATGAATATACGACATCCAACTTTATACAGTAGGTGGACTGCAACTTGTTGACAGCAGCAATATGGGTATACCCAAAATAATGGGGAATTGATTACAAAACTTGTGTGATCAAAGAAAATCTTGTGGCAGCAGCACAACAGCCTTATACTGAGATATGGTATAGGTAAAAATTTAACAGACGTCACTATGACGTCATTACATGTCGTTTGACATCAGATTAAAGGGGCATTTTTTAATCTCCATATCTACATAACTGTATATCAGTTCTGTATTTTGGTTTTTACTTGCTACAATCCTGGCCAAATCTCGCTGGGCCCGCAACCCACCAGCCCCCTGTCAATGTTGTCTGTCATTGCGCGGTGTGTGCTCCATCCGCTGCAGAGAACAACATTGACTGGGGTCGTGGGGGAGTTGGTGACCGTATTCTTATAAAATACAGATTGTGTTCGACGTATAAGCCGTATTAGGATACACAAACAACGTATCATCTTCTTCAATTTGTTGTCTAATCCCTCATTTGAAACAAATTGACAAGGATTGTATGTTGTTTGTGTATCCTATTGAGCCTTTCAAGTTAAACACAAACTGTATTTTGTACAGTTGTTGGCCAAAATGGCATGGCGAACCGTCATGGTGAACCGTTACGATGCACGCAACAATAAAGTCGTGATTTTAAGGGATTGGAACATTTGTATTTTAATTTCCAGTTTTGTATTACTATCAATAATTTTATCTGGACTAAATATGTGTTCTTTCATTTATCCTTCGGCCACCATTTCATATTTTGGAAACGAAACTCAAGAAAACAGCTCCCCAAACGGCATGTCATGCATATTTTGAACAATGACAAAATTTAGACAATCGTGGCCAAATCTCGCTTGGCCCGCAACCCCTTAGCCCCCGGTCAATGTTGTCTCTCAGTGCGCGGTGTGTGCTTCATCCGCTGAAGAGAACAACATTGACTGGGGGTGCGGGGGAGTTGGTGACCGTTGGAGGCTAAGGTTATTTCCAAGTGTCCCAACCATTTTGGCCGGGATTGTCTAAATGTACAATAGCCTTGATATTGGATTGGGATATTGCGCGTAGTACGCGCTCAAAATAATAATACACACGCGCGCGCGCACTGGTAACATGGTCAAAGCACACGTTTCACCATGACGGTGCACCATGCCATTTTGGCCGATATTCTTACAAAATACAGATTGTGTTCGACGTGAAAGCCATATTAGGATACACAAACAACGTATCATCTTCTTCAATTTGTTTTTAATCCCTCATTTGGACGAAAAATCCATTCAAACCATAGTGTAACCACGGTTCACCGCTGTAAATTATATAAGAAGCAGAGTCACTCAATTCCTTTATATTTTGGTTTGGATGGATCACCGATGGATTTTTTCGGCAAATTAACGGAATAAGTGCATACAAACAAATTGACAAGGATTGTATGTTGTTTGTGTATCCTAATGAGCCTTTCAAGTTAAACACAAACTGTATTTTGTACAGTTGTTGGCCAAAATGGCATGGTGAATCGTGATGGTGAACCGTTACGATGCACGCAACAATAAAGTCGTGATTTTAAGGGATTGGAACATTTGTATTTTTAATTTCCAGTTTGGTTTTACTTTCAATAATTTTTATCTGGCCTAAATATGTGTTTTTTCATTTATCCTTCGGCCACCATTTCATATTTTGGAAACAAAACTCAAGAAAACAGCTCCCCAAACGGCATGTCATGCATATTGTAACAAAAATGCAAGTCATGATTAATTTCCAGTAAGCACACTTTATTCTTCACTCTGATAAGATACAGGTTCCTTTCATAAACTTAATTGATAGGACTTACGGAAGATAAGAAGATCAGTTTAAAGTTAACAACTCGTAGTTTAATGAGAGGAATTGATGCCAATACAGTTGACTGTGTATTGATAATAGGGCCTATGATAAACTAATGGTAGAATAACTGTTAAATGAAATGACTTGTACAAGTTTAATTCATCGAAGCTTTCTAGGTCAAGACGCTATGATTATTATGATTAAGAATAATGTTTGGCGCAGTGGTTTATGGCCAATCAGAGCATTGCAAGAGACATTTTGTTATGATGCGCTAGCTCCTTGCGTTATGCACGCGCCCAAACGCTATAAAAGACGAGCCCAGTCAGGGCTCGGTGTTCAGATCGTGACTGGTTCTGGCCCGGTGAGGAACTTCACATAGAAGAAGGAGCGCGTCGTACTCAACGTTCGATTGCAATGCACATTGGCGCTCCGCCTCATCGTTATCCACATAGACATTAGATTATACGCATCGGGCACGGTGTGTGCCAACAGTATTTGAAGATAATAAAACCGTTATTATTATTTGAAGAAGAACACGATCTCTCCAGTCAGAATTCTTGTCTAGTCTCTAGTCATCTAGTACTTGAACCAGTGATTTCGCGCCCGTTACATTTGGTGGCAGCGTCATACAGTTGACTGTGTATTGATAATAGGGCCTATGATAAACTAATTGTAGAATAACTGTTAAATGAAATGACTTGTACAAGTTTAATTCATCGAAGCTTTCTAGGTCAAGACGCTATGATTATTATGATTAAGAATAATATTTGGCGCAGTGGTTTATGGCCAATCAGAGCATTGCAAGAGACATTTTGTTATGATGCGCTAGCTCCTTGCGTTATGCACGCGCCCAAACGCTATAAAAGACGAGCCAAGTCAGGGCTCGGTGTTCAGATCGTGACTGGTTCTGGCCCGGTGAGGAAGTTCACCCAGAAGAAGGAGCGCGTCGTACTCAACGTTCGATTGCAATGCACATTGGCGCTCCGCCTCATTGTTATCCACATAGACATTAGATTATACGCATCGGGCACGGTGTGTGCCAACAGTATTGGAAGATAATAAAACCGTTATTATTATTTGAAGAAGAACACGATCTCTCCAGTCAGAATTCTTGTCTAGTCTCTAGTCATCTAGTACTCGAACCAGTGATTTCGCGCCCGTTACATTTGGTGGCAGCGGTGACCGGACTTCAACGGAGGTATTGTACACGCTACCAGAACGACAAAAGAAGATGAATACTTCTGATCAAGAAATCCAGTTCGGACTAACCGCCGGGGCGGGCCGTTCAAGTACGCCAGAAGATGACACCATACAAAGTTCACCGGCATTGGGCGGTGATGGTGACGGTTCATTTTAACGTGAACGACGAGAAATCAACCTGATGAAGGAAGAAAACGAGAGGTTGCGGCGGCAACTTGCGGCAATGGGCACTGCCGATAATGAACGACAAGAACCGTCACCATACAACATGGAACAACAGAGATCGACACAGAACAACATGTCAGCCCTGTCTGGCAATAAGCCGAGAGTTCGGCCAGCGACGTATGATGGTATGAGCCCCTGGGAAGACTACCTTGTGCAGTTTGAGCTATTGGCTGAGCTCAACGGGTGGAGTGCACGGGAGAAGGCGATGTACCTGGCCGCTAATCTACGGGGCGCAGCACAGGCCGTGCTGGGTGACTTAGATGTCACTAGACGACGAGATTATAATGCCCTCGTCACGGCACTCGGTCGACGATTTAGCCCTGACAACCAGACGGAGATGTTTCGTGTTCAATTAAAGAACCGAACGAGAGGGCGAGATGAGAAACTTCCCGAGTTGGCCCAGAGCATAAGACGGTTGACACGACGGGCATACCCAACGGCACCCTACGAGCTACAAGAAACACTAGCGAGAGAGCATTTCATGGATGCTCTAGATGATGCTGACATCCGTTGGCGAGTGTTTCAGTCCAGGCCGATCAACATTGATGATGCTGTGAGAGTTGCCATTGAGCTTGAGGCATTTCATACGGCAGAGAGACAACGGGGCCAAATAAGACGGTCAGCACCGGCTGCCAGAGTGATATCCTCTGACACAGCAGATACAACAGCCGCACAACCCCTGGAACGACAGCTGGCTGCATTTACCTCTACAATCGGTAATGCTATTACCGAAGGATTCAACAATCTACAGAAACAACTAAATGGGGAAGGGAAAATGGATAATGGCCAAAAGTTTACCCCCAGATCATCAACACAACGAAGATGGGCTCGTCAGGGAGACAAAGGCACCGTGGAGTGTTGGAACTGCCACGAGACCGGCCATTTCCGACGAGAATGCCCAAAAGCTGGTTCATGGAGAAATGATACAAGCTCACTTCAGGGAAACGGCGGACAGTCGAGCTTGTGGGCCGAAGATCGACTCTAGCACCCAGGCCCGGGCTCACAGACTAAACCACAACAATAAAGCCACGCATCAGATCGACAGTGGGGGCAGGTGGCATGTATGTGGCCGGACATCTAGAAGGGGTTGGTGTGAATTTTCTGGTAGATACAGGGGCCAACATAACGATAGTGAGGCCAGAGATTTACTACGCCATACCAGAATCAACGCGACCACGACTAGAGAATAAAGAAATCACCATGGTAACAGCAGATGGCAAGCCCCTACTTTCCCTTGGGCGTGGGAGTTTTCAACTTAAAATCGGCAAGCAGAGCCCTCAGGTACAACATGATGTATGGGTGGCTGAGATCGACATAGACGGTATCCTGGGCTATGATTTCATGATGAAATACAACTGTAATCTAGATGTGGGTAAGGCAGAAATGAAACTGCACGACATACCCATAGCGCGCACAGCCACTGCACGGGCATCAGCATCATCATGCCGCATCACTGCAGACAATACTGTGAGCATTCCACCAGGTGGAGAGGTATTGCTACGGGGAAAACTGTACAAAGGCTTATCTCGCCGGCCATGTGACGAATGTCAACAGTGCGAAAGAGCACAATGACCATGAAATGCATGATCATGACATCACACCGAAGCCGACAGCCATCATTAACTTAGAACCAAATGATGTCTTGCTTAATTGCAAAGAGAAAGAAGAAGTGATGAGCCACAAAGAAAAGTGTATCGACAAAGAAAAATCACCATGCAATGGCAATGATGATGAAGTGTATAGTTGCTCAGCCCAACCCGTGTGCACAAATAAAGTTGATAAAAACGAAGACATACAAGATGTGAGCACTGACCCCAACGCAAATACTGAGGCGCAAGATGTACCAATAACGTACTGTTCCGTGATTGGAACTACCGAGGCCGGAGAAGAAACCCCAGAGGAAAAGTCTGAAGACGGCTGGAGGTCAGGAGACCTCGGATGGACAGCCAAAGACTTGAGAGGGTCGCAACTGGATGACAGAGACATCGGGCAGATACTCCAATGGAAAGAGTCAAGAGAAGAGCGACCAGACTGGGCAGAAGTCTCTCCCGAGGTCAGAGTAGTTAAATCATATTGGACGCAATGGGAGCGTCTAGAAGTACGTGATGGAGTGCTGTATAGACGATGGGAATCAGCTGTAGGTGATACAATAACGTGGCAATTAATCCTTCCTTCGAATATGCGTGAAGACTTGATGAGACTTCTTCACTGTGAACCAACGTCCGGACACTTGGGACGGACTAAGACGTCTGACAGAGTTCAGTAAAGGTTCTACTGGTACGAGTGGCGAAGTGACATTAGCAAGTTTTGCAAAAGTTGCGATATCTGCGCAACTCGCAAACAGCCGCTGAAGCACCGTCGCAGCCTTATGAAGAAGTACAATGTCGGCATACCAATGGAAAGAATAGCCATTGATGTGATGGGTCCTCTGCCAGTTTCAGATCGAGGGAAATTACCTGCGGACTTGCTAATTGAGCGACCCCCAGAAGAAAAGTACAGTGAGCATACAGAGAACGCAGAGAAGTTACTCGAGCACATGGAAACCACACGACGGTATGCGAGAGAACATCTGAAAGTAGCGACAGAAAAACAAAAGAAAAGCTATGACCACAAAGCAAATGCAGGTGGCTACAACAAAGGAGATGTTGTATGGTTGTACAACCCAACGAAGAAGAAAGGGATAAGTCCCAAACTGCAGAGATACTGGGAAGGCCCGTACCTGATTACCAAGAGGCTGAGTGATGTCACTTACAGGCTTCAGAAAGGGCCGAAGACGAAACCAAAGGTCGTACATAGTAACCGACTCAAGCCATATTGTGGAAGCAAGCAAGTCAAATGGCTTTGGAAAGAAACAAGCAGTAAACAAGACACGAAATGTAGCCGGGAAGAAAAAGAAGTCAGGATGGACTCTGCAGAACAAAACAGAAACAAAAGAAGTTCGACGAAAGTACAAGTAACAAAGCGGCGAAGGACTGGACGACAAGATAAACCTTTGGCAGAAAACCAAGAAACTAATCTACGAAGAAGTCAGCGAAGCAGGTGCCAACCAGAAAGATATCGAAATTAGTACCAGTGAACAGGCACATCCGGTAACCTGTAAAGCTCACTATAACTCAGGAGAGTTATACTTCTTTAGGTGAGGGGGGTGTTATTAGTTTAACACCAGTGAGGGGTTAAGCTCCCTCTACTGCCCCAGCCAGGTGTAGCAGGGGGGTGTACCTGCATCGCCGAACCCTTTTGGTTTTATCGACTGAAAAGTAATCTGAAGTCAGCCACCACACCTTGTCGCTTGGGGTGTAAAATACAATGCCGGGTCTACCAGTCTAATAATACAGCTGCACGGATCGACATGTCGTCACCATCATCATGAAGCTAGCTTCAACTAGTTCAGTCAATCGAGTTATTCCGCACAAGATCATCAAGTGTTCATCGATGGGGCTATCTAGCCCGGCTATCCAGCGCACCAGGGTCAGCCCCCCTCAGCTTTAGAGTTCATCGATGGGGCTATCTAGCCCGGCTATCCAGCGCACCAGGGTCAGCCACCCTCAGCTTTAGAGTTCATCGATGGGGCTATCTAGCCCGGCTATCCATCGCACCAGGGTCAGCCACCCTCAGCTTTAGAGTTCATCGATGGGGCTATCTAGCCTGGCTATCCAGCGCACCAGGGTTAGCCACCCTCAGCATAGAGTTCATCGATGGAGCTATCTTATCTAGCCGGTACCAGGGTCAGCCAACCTCAAAGGTTCCCAAGTGATCATTAGAGAAGATTTGGTAAGATACGAGTTGGTACAAAAACGAACACAATGAAGAATGGGTCATGAAACACAAATTTGGGGAGTTTAAATTTTAATAGAAGTAGCCTGCCGCTTTTGGACGTGATGCGTCTGAAGCGCATGTTTCTTTAATAATGTGTGTAGCGCCCTCAAAAGTCGAGGCGCGAATAACATAATGGCGGCGCCCTATAGCTTGGCCTGTGTACCAGTGTAGTGTATACGGCTCGAGTAGAACTGCGGTAAGAAATTTTGCCGTTTTGTTTGAAGTTGAAAAAGTAACGTCAGACGGAAACTGTGTCTGTTCAGTATGGTAGACACAAGAAC
The DNA here is from genome assembly GCF_015706575.1 of Patiria miniata. Lineage (NCBI taxonomy): Eukaryota > Metazoa > Echinodermata > Asteroidea > Valvatida > Asterinidae > Patiria > Patiria miniata. The sequence continues at coordinate 737,967 of NW_024037067.1, forward strand.
AGTTCGTTTTTGTAGAAGACATGTATCTTTGATGTATGTAGGACAAAGATAAAAAATTGTGCGAAATTAGTAAATTGTTCTGCACGATGTTTATAAACGTACATGGATTCACTAATGACTGTAAATTTAGTTGTACAGACTACGGAAACTAGACGATGTTTGAAAACTGTGATGCTGCTGCTGATTTAAACATCAGAATGGTTTTTCCAAAAGTAGAGATTAAGTTATTTAGATTAAGTAAACGTTTTGTTGAGGATATTCAGAGTTGCGGACTATTTCTAGTTTTATTTATTCATGTTGAGGATATTTGTTGCGGACTATTTCTCTTTTTATTTATTAATGTTAGGATATTTGTTGCGGACTATTTTTTAGTTTTATTTATTGATGTTGAGGATATTTGTTGCGGACTATTTCTCTTCTTATTTATTAATGTTAGGATATTTGTTGCGGACCATTTCTAGTTTTCTTTAAATGTGTATTGTTGCGGATATGTTGTTGAGGCCTACTTATTGTATTGAAATAATTTTGGACATTGCAGAGGACGACTGTTGGAATATCCTGGGGTGCATAAATTACTTTAAGAGTGGCGGACAATTCTAAATTAAAGTGACAGGACTTTATAAGCCGTGAGTTTGGCATAAGATACCAAATATGATTCTTTTATTGAGAACATTTTAAGACTGCCTGGTGCAGTCAAGTCATAGGTAGTTTGAATACACGTGCATTTTCGTTAACTTTTAATTGGTTCATTCGTAGTTAAATGCGTGGGCGCATTTGCGTCTAAAGTTGGGGAGAATGTAACGAAAATGCAAGTCATGATTAATTTCCAGTAAGCACACTTTATTCTTCACTCTGATAAGATACAGGTTCCTTTCATAAACTTAATTGATAGGACTTACGGAAGATAAGAAGATAAGTTTAAAGTTAACAACTCGTATTTTAATGAGAGGAATTGATGCCAGTACAGTTGACTGTGTATTGATAATAGGGCCTATGATAAACTAATGGTAGAATAACTGTTAAATGAAATGACCTGTACAAGTTTAATTCATCGAAGCTTTCTAGGTCAAGACGCTATGATTATTATGATTAAGAATAATGTTTGGCGCAGTGGTTTATGGCCAATCAGAGCATTGCAAGAGACATTTTGTTATGATGCGCTAGCTCCTTGCGTTATGCACGCGCCCAAACGCTATAAAAGACGAGCCCAGTCAGGGCTCGGTGTTCAGATCGTGACTGGTTCTGGCCCGGTGAGGAACTTCACATAGAAGAAGGAGCGCGTCGTACTCAACGTTCGATTGCAATGCACATTGGCGCTCCGCCTCATCGTTATCCACATAGACGATCTCTCCAGTCAGAATTCTTGTCTAGTCTCTAGTCATCTAGTACTTGAACCAGTGATTTCGCGCCCGTTACAATATTTTGAACAATGAAACAATTCAGACAATCCTGGCCACATCTTGCTGGGCCCGCAACCCCCCAGCCCCAAGGGCGGATCCAGAACACAATTTTTTTGGGGGGGCCCAAAAAATTTTTGGTCCCCCCAAAAAGTGGGTCAAAAAAAATTAAGGCGTGGGGTTCGGGGCCCGCTTAAGGGCCCCGAAAATTTTTTGGATTCTAGATGCTCTGTGGTGCGATCTGAGGCAATTTCTGACCACTTTAACCAATGTTTTTTGAGGAAAAGATGGTGGTGTACTCATTGCCTGCCTTTATTGCGATGTCACATAAAAACAAAAAAAAAATTGGTTACGTTTTTTTTTTTTTTGGGGGGGGGGGGGCATGGCCCCCTTTGGCCCCCCCCCCCCCTCGGTCCGCCCTTGCCCAGCCCCCGGTTAAAGTTGTCTCTCATTGTGCGGTGTGTGCTCCATCTGCTGAAGAGAACAACATTGACTGCGGGTGCGGGGGAGTTGGTGACCGTTGAAAGCTAATGTTATTTCCAAGTGTCCCAACCATTTTGGCCGGGATTGTCTGAAAGTACAATAGCCTTGATATTGGATTTGGATATTGCGCGTAGTACGCACTCAAATAATAATACACACACGCGCGCGCGCGCTGTTAACATGGTCAATGCACACGATCCACTATGACGGTGCACCATGTCATTTTGGCCGATATTCCTACAAAATACAGATTGTGTTCGACGTGAAAGCCATATTAGGATACACAAACAACGTATCATCTTCTTCAATTTGTTTTTAATCCCTCATTTGGACGAAAAATCCATTCAAACCATAGTGTAACCACGGTTCACCGCTGTAAATTATATAAGAAGCAGAGTCACTCAATTCCTTTATATTTCGGTTTGGATGGATCACCGATGGATTTTTTCGGCAAATTAACGGAATAAGTGTATACAAACAAATTGACAAGGATTGTATGTTGTTTGTGTATCCTAAAGAGCCTTTCAAGTTAAACACAAACTGTCTTTTGTACAGCTGTTGTCCAAAATGGCATGGTGAGCCGTCATGGTGAACCGTTACGATGCACGCAACAATAAAGTCGTGATTTTAAGGGATTGGAACATTTGTATTTTTAATTTCCAGTTTTGTATTACTATCAATAATTTTTATCTGGCCTAAATATGTGTTCTTTCATTTATACTTCGGCCACCATTTCATATTTTGGAAACGAAACTCAAGAAAACAGCTCCCCAAACGGCATGTCATGCATATTTTTTGAACAATGAAAAAATTCAGACAATCCTGGCTAAATCTCGTTGGGCCCGCAATCCCCTAGCCCACGGTCAATGTTGTCTCTCATTGCGCGGTGTGTGCTTCATCCGCTGAAGAGAACAACATTGACTGGGGGTGCGGGGGAGTTGGTGACCGTTGGAGGCTAAAGTTATTTCCAAGTGTCCCAACCATTTTGGCAGGGATTGTCTGAATGTACAATAGCCTTGATATTGGATTGGGATATTGCGCGTAGTACGCGCTCAAATAATTATACACACACGCGCGCGCTCACAAGAGCGCTGGTAACATGGTCAATGCACACGTTTCACCATGACGGTGCACCATGCCATTTTGGCCGATATTCTTACAAAATACAGATTGTGTTCGACGTGAAAGCCGTATTAGGATACACAAACAACGTATCATGTTCTTCAATTTGTTTTTAATTCCTCATTTGGACGAAAAATCCATTCAAACCATAGTGTAACCACGGTTCACCGCTGTAAATTATATAAGAAGCAGAGCCACTCAATTCCTTCATATTTTGGTTTGGATGGATCACCGATGGATTTGTTCGGCAAATTAACGGAATATTAAGTGAATATAAACAAATTGACAAGGATTGTATGTTCTTTGTGTATCCTAATGAGCCTTTCAAGTTAAACACAAACTGTCTTTTGTACAGTTGTTGTCCAAAATGGCACGGTGAGCCGTCATGGTGAGCCGTTACGATGCACGCAACAATAAAGTCGTGATTTTAAGGGATTGGAACATTTGCATTTTTAATTTCCAGTTTTGTATTACTATCAATAACGTTTATCTGGCCTAAATATGTGTTCGTTCATTTATCCTTCGGCCACCATTTCATATTTTGGAAACAAAACTCAAGAAAACAGCTCCCCAAACGGCATGTCATGCATATTTTGAACAATGAAAAAAATCAGACAATCCTGGCCAAATCTCGCTGAGCCCGCAACCCCCCAGTATAGCAATTGTCTCACTGAGTATAGGTGTTACTTAGCCATGTGGCGAACAGACATCAGCATTTCATTAGCGTATTGTGCATACGTTATAATTGCCACTGTGTTCACAAGCACCCGGCATGGCATCGAGTGAGGCTGTTCTTACTATGATCCCCCATACAGGGTACATGTAGGTATAGCTGGTGTCCCATTCATTGTTGGCAAGCCTTGTGTCCCAGTTAGATGGATTGCTGAACAAGAGCAGCACTGGAACAGTACCAATTGAAAATAGACCAAAGTAAGGCCAGGAATCATGCTGAAATATCTTCAAGATTGATGAATATACGACATCCAACTTTATACAGTAGGTGGACTGCAACTTGTTGACAGCAGTAATATGGGTATACCCAAAATAATGGGGAATTGATTACCAAACCTTTCAGATCAAAGAAAATCTTGTGGCAGCAGCACAACAGCCTTATACTGAGATATGTTAAAGGTAAACATTTAACAGACGTCACTATGACGTCATTACATGTCGTTTGACATCACATTAAAAGGGGCATTTTCTAATCTCCATATCTACATAACTGTATATCAGTTCTGTATTTTGGTTTCTACTTGCTACAATCCTGGCCAAATCTCGCTGGGCCCGCAACCCACCGGCCCCCGGTCAAGGTTGTCTCTCATTGCGCGGTGTGTGCTCCATCCGCTGAAGAGAACAACATTGACTGGGGTTGAGGGGGAGTTGGTGACCGTTGGAGGCTAATGTTATTTCCAAGTGTCCCAACCATTTTGGCCGGGATTGTCTGAATGTACAATAGCCTTGATATTGGATTTGGATATTGCGCGTAGTACGCGCTCAAATAATAATACACACACGCGCGCGCGCTGGTAACATGGTCAATGCACACGATTCACTATGACGGTGCACCATGTCATTTTGGCCGATATTTTTACAAAATACAGATTGTGTTCGACGTGAAAGCCATATTAGGATACACAAACAACGTATCATCTTCTTCAATTTGTTTTTAATCCTTCATGTGGACGAAAAATCCATCCAAACCATAGTGTAACCACGGTTCACCGCTGTAAATTATATAAGAAGCAGAGTCACTCATTTCCTTTATATTTTGGATTGGATGGATCACCGATGGATTTTCGGCAAGTTAACGGAATAAGTGAATACAAACAAATTGACAAGGATTGTATGTTCTCTGTGTATCCTAATGAGCCTTTCAAGTTAAACACAAACTGTTTTTTGTACAGTTGTTGGCCAAAATGGCATGGTGAATCGTCATGGTGAACCGTTACGATGCACGCAACAATAAAGTCGTGATTTTAAGGGATTGGAACATTTGTATTTTTAATTTCCAGTTTTGTATTACTATCAATAATTTTTATCTGGCCTAAATATGTGTTCTTTCATTTATACTTCGGCCACCATTTCATATTTTGGAAACGAAACTCAAGAAAGCAGCTCCCCAAACGGCATGTCATGCATATTTTGAACAATGAAAAAATTCAGACAATCCTGGCTAAATCTCGTTGGGCCCGCAACCCCCTAGCCCCCGGTCAATGTTGTCTCTCATTGCGCGGTGTGTGCTTCATCCGCTGAAGAGAACAACATTGACTGGGGGTGCGGGGGATTTGGTGACCGTTGGAGGCTAAAGTTATTTCCAAGTGTCCCAACCATTTTGGCAGGGATTGTCTGAATGTACAATAGCCTTGATATTGGATTGGGATATTGCGCGTAGTACGCGCTCAAATAATTATACACACACGCGCGCGCTCACAAGAGCGCTGGTAACATGGTCAATGCACACGTTTCACCATGACGGTGCACCATGCCATTTTGGCCGATATTCTTACAAAATACAGATCGTGTTCGACGTGAAAGCCGTATTAGGATACACAAACAACGTATCATGTTCTTCAATTTGTTTTTAATTCCCCTTTTTGGACGAAAAATCCATTCAAACCATAGTGTAACCACGGTTCACCGCTGTAAATTATATAAGAAGCAGAGCCACTCAATTCCTTCATATTTTGGTTTGGATGGATCACCGATGGATTTTTTCGGCAAATTAACGGAATATAAAGTGAATATAAACAAATTGACAAGGATTGTATGTTGTTTGTGTATCCTAATGAGCCTTTCAAGTTAAACACAAACTGTCTTTTGTACAGTTGTTGGCCAAAATGGCATGGTGAACCGTCATGGTGAGCCGTTACGATGCACGCAACAATAAAGTCGTGATTTTAAGGGATTGGAACATTTGTATTTTTAATTTCCAGTTTTGTATTACTATCAATAACGTTTATCTGGCCTAAATATGTGTTCGTTCATTTATCCTTCGGCCACCATTCCATATTTTGGAAACAAAACTCAAGAAAACAGCTCCCCAAACGGCATGTCATGCATATTTTGAACAATGAAAAAAATCAGACAATCCTGGCCAAATCTCGCTTGGCCCGCAACCCCCCAGTATAGCAATTGTCTCACTGAGTATAGGTGTTACTGAGCCATGTGGCGAACAGACATCAGCATTTCATTAGCGTATTGTGCATACGTTATAATTGCCACTGTGTTCACAAGCACCCGGCATGGCATCGAGTGAGGTTGTTCTTCCTAAGATCCCCCATACAGGGTACATGTAGGTATAGCTGGTGTCCCATTCATTGTTGGCAAGCCTTGTGTCCCAGTTAGATGGATTGCTGAACAAGAGCAGCACCGGAACAGTACCAATTGAAAATAGACCAAAGTAAGGCCAGGAATCATGCTGAAATATCTTCAAGATTGATGAATATACGGCATCCAACTTTATACAGTAGGTGGACTGCAACTTGTTGACAGCAGTAATATGGGTATACCCAAAATAATGGGGAATTGATTACCAAACTCTTCAGATCAAAGAAAATCTTGTGGCAGCAGCACAACAGCCTTATACTGAGATATGTTAAAGGTAAACATTTAACAGACGTCACTATGACGTCATTACATGTCGTTTGACATCACATTAAAAGGGGCATTTTCTAATCTCCATATCTACATAACTGTATATCAGTTCCGTATTTTGGTTTTTACTTGCTACAATCCTGGCCAAATCTCGCTGGGCCCGCAACCCACCGGCCCCCGGTCAAGGTTGTCTCTCATTGCGCGGTGTGTGCTCCATCCACTGAAGAGAACAACATTGACTGGGGGTGAGGGGGAGTTGGTGACCGTTGGAGGCCAAGGTTATTTCCAAGTGTCCCTACCATTTTGGCCGGGATTGTCTGAATGTACAATAGCCTTGATATTGGATTTGGATACTGCGCGTAGTACGCGCTCAAATAATAATACACACACGCGCGCGCGCTGGTAACATGGTCAAAGCACACGTTTCACCATGACGGTGCACCATGTCATTTTGGCCTATATTCTTACAAAATACAGATTGTGTTCGACGTGAAAGCCGTATTAGGATACACAAACAACGTATCATCTTCTTCAATTTGTTTTTAATCCCTCATTTGGACAAAAAAAATCCATCCAAACCATAGTGTAACCACGGTTCACCGCTGTAAATTATACAAGAAGCAGAGTCACTCAATTCCTTTATATTTTCGTTTGGATGGATCACCGATGGATTTTCGGCAAATTCAAGGAATAAGTGAATACAAACAAATTGACAAAAATTGTATGTTGCCTGTGTATCCTAATGAGCCTGTCAAGTTACACACAAACTGTATTTTGTACAGTTGTTGGCCAAAATGGCATGGTGAACCGTCATGGTGAACCGTTACGATGCACGCAACAATAAAGTCGTGATTTTAAGGGATTGGAACATTTGTATTTTTAATTTCCAGTTTTGTATTATTATCAATAATTTTTATCTGGCCTAAATATGTGTTCTTTCATTTATCCTTCGGCCACCATTTCATATTTTGGAAACAAAACTCAAGAAAACAGCTCTCCCCAAACGGCATGTCATGCATATTTTGAACAATGAAAACATTCAGACAATCCTGGCCAAATCTCGCTGGGCCCGCAACCCCCCAGCCCCCGGTTAATGTTGTCTCTCATGGTCTAGGGGCTAGACGCTGTTCTTGTTTGCTACGCCGATAACCCGCCACCAAGATAACCGGCCACCGCGAGAGGGCGCTTTCACGACCAACCGATATCACCCACGAACCTGTCAGAACAACGTCTAGGGCACTTGCTATTGGCTGTGTAATGCGCGCGAATCTGCTTTGCCTAATGTATGTAGCGCGTATTATATATGTTGCATATTTACCCGAAATATATGCATATTCATAGTCTGATCCCCTGACGTTACATACCGCGCCGTATATATCCCGCGGATTGAATCATGATGTACATGTACAATATGTGTGTATACATGTTATGGTGACTACAAATTCGTATCCTTGTGGAGACACACACACAGTAGGGAACAAAACATTGTAAAGGTCTCCACAGGGCAATTTCTATAGATGAATAGGTCTCCACAAGGTTTTCACGAAATAGATATATGGGTTTTACTCAAAAACTAGGAATTTCCAAGGTGGGTTGATTCGTCGCAAATGGGAGAGTTTTAGAAAAGGGATATCAAGTCCAAATTTCAGCCAAGGAAACTAATTCTGGTTAAAAAAAAGAGCATTTTGAAACTTCACTTTCACAATTGAACACTTTACTACACGAGGACAAAAAAATGTCTCCACAAGGATACAAATTTTAGAATGTGTGTGTGTGTACGTGTGGGTGGGTGTACGTGTGTGCCATTTCTCCGTCTTATTTTACGAACCAAACAGCGCGAGCGTACTGCAATGCTACCTCAGGCGGGCCCGGCGCCGCACACGGCCGGCTGGCAACCCGCGGCTCGGCCGACAGCAGAATTATCCACTGTATATGTCCGAAACTTCCAGCCAGTAGTATAGCGAGCTACCAGACTATTGTGCAATTGTATGGCAGATCTGTTTCGTGTGTGCGCGTGCGTCAAGAGGAAATTACATACACAATTGGCGCACGCGCCCTAGTTTCCCACATTTTTCTGGGTGAAGTTTAAGCAAGTACCCTAGACGTTGTTCTGACAGGTTCGTGGGTGATATTGGTTGGTTGTGATAGCGCCCTATCTTTGTGGCCGGTTATCGCGGTGGCGAATTATCGGCGTAGCAAACAAGAACAGCTTCTAGCACCTAGACTATGTCTCTCCTTGCGCGGTGTGTGCTCCATCCGCTGAAGAGAACAACATTGACTGGGGGTGCGGGGGAGTTGGTGACCGTTGGAGGCTAAGGTTATTTCCAAGTGTCCGAACCATTTTGGCCGGTATTGTCTGAATGTACAATAGCCTTGATATTGGATTTGGATATTGCGCGTAGTACGCGCTCAAATAATAATACACACACGCGCGCGCGCTGGTAACATGGTCAATGCACACGGTTCACCATGACTGTGCACCATGTCGTTTTGGCCGATATTTTTACAAAATACAGATTGTGTTCGACGTGAAAGCCGTATTAGGATACACAAACAACGTATCATCTTCTTCAATTTGTTTTTAATCCCTCATTTGGACGAAAACTCCATCCAAACCATTGTGTAACCACGGTTCACCGCTGTAAATTATATAAGAAGCAGAGCCACTCAATTCCTTCATATTTTGGATTGGATGGATCAGCAATGGATTTTCGGTAAATTCACGGAATAAGTGAATACAAACAAATTGACAAGGATTGTATGTTGTTTGTGTATCCTAATGAGCCTTTCATGTTAAACACAAACTGTATTTTGTACAGTTGTTGGCCAAAATGGCATAGTGAACCGTCAAGGTGAACCGTTACGATGCACGCAACAATAAAGTCGTGATTTTAAGGGATTGGAACAGTTGTATTTTTAATTTCCAGTTTTGTATTACTATCAATAATGTTTATCTGGCATAAATATGTGCTCTTTCATTTATCATTCGGCCACCATTTCATATTTTGGAAACAAAACTCAAGAAAACAGCTTCCCAAACGGCATGTCATGCATATTTTAAACAATGTGGCGAACAGACATCAGCATTTCATTAGCGTATTGTGCATACGTTATAATTGCCAATGTGTTGGCATGGCATCGAGTGAGGCTGTTCTTCCTACGATCCCCCATACAGGGTACATGTAGGTATAGCTGGTGTCCCATTCATTGTTGGCAAGCCTTGTGTCCCAGTTGGATGGATCACTGAACAAGAGCAGCACCGGAACAGTACCAATGGAAAATAGACCAAAGTAAGGCCAGGAATCATGCTGAAATATCTTCAAGAACGATGAATATACGACATCCAACTTTATACAGTAGGTGGACTGCAACTTGTTGACAGCTAATATGGGTATACCCAAAATAATGGGGAATTGATAACAAAACTCGTCAGATCAAAGAAAATCTTGTGGCAGCAGCACAACAGCCTTATACTGAGATATGTTATAGGTAAACATTTAAAAGACGTCATTATGACGTCATTACATGTCATTTGACATCACATTAAAGGGGCATTTTCTAATCTCCATATCTACAAAACTGTATGTTGCTATTATTTTTATGCACTTTTATCAACATGGGCATCCGCATGGGGTGGGGTGGCCAAATGCCCCTTCCCTCGTCCGCCCACCCTCGAAATATATGATAAATTGAGAATATGCTTGAGAAATTACAAAGATTATAAGAACTTTGCCCCCCTCTTGAAAAAAAAATCTGGCGCCGCCCATGTAAACGTTTGCATTTATATACGAAATGTATACAAATGTAACGATATGGGGTTTTGGGTTTAAAATAATGAATAATTCACTAGGAGCATAAATAATGCAATGCTATTTTCTGGCTGTTCCTTTTAGTGTACTTACCCCGCCAGCCTAATTGCCCCAGAACAAGTTTGGATATGTTCGTCGACATTTATGTCATTTGAAAATTCTATCTTGAGAATGAATATTTGGTAACAGCATGTCATCATTGTTGCCAGTAATCAAAGTTAACACTCCTTCTGAGTTAATTTTATGCGCCACGAGGGGTCGTAGTCATTGCATTACGGTACGAGCGCTACCGCTCACATGGTTTGTCCTCTTGCGAGCGGGCCGTGAAGGAAGCATAGACCAAGCCAACTCTTGGCTAAAAGTCGCCCACTTTTCACTCATTTTTGGGGTAAGTTGAATTCTTATCAAGCATTGAGTAGATAATGTAAGGGACATAGAAGAGGTTGGTTGATATGATTATTGTCAAACTGATTGATTTTTATAGTTTTTAGGATGTTAGTTTTGTGTGAAAGTGTCAAAACTTTTCTAGAGTTTAATGACCGTTTTCGTACACATTCACTGCATAATGCATTATATAATGGCGACATTGAGTTCAGCATTGTGTACATTCAGTACGTAGTGTGCGTATGCACAGCAAAACGTTGAATCTCGACCACACTGTGCAATTAGACCTACTCGCTTTACAGTATTTTGAAATGTTGTTCGTGTATGTCGCATTGTTTATTGGTGCACGGGACCTTTTTTGATAGAAGCTATTTCCTTAAATATGTTCCCCATGTATACTATTGGTATGTTTATGTATTTTAATTTGTAGCTGAGACTGTCAAGTCACAAGCTTTGAAGGTTGACATCTCAAGTGCATTAGTTACAGGCCTTCTCTATTTCATATCAGGGTAAGACTGTGATTCTTTTTTTATGCTTGATTAATTAGTCATCCTATTTAGTATAATTATAGAGTGATCATGACACCTGTCTACAAAACAACTATATTATTTATAGTTTATGCTGTATAATTAAAATACTTGTTGTTTATAATATTAATTTAATCAAATAACTTTGGAACAAGACTTACACAAGTTTAAGATCAATTCATGTTATTCATGGTCAACAGGGTCTTCTTTTATGGTCTTCTCAGTCGTCTTCGTCATTCGGGGAACTTCATTTGGGTTTTTTACCTGTGTCTTACTTGGATCTACATTGTCGTCCTATTGGAATCTTTATTCGTATCTTCATTTGGATTATTTGGTATAATTGGAGAAAGTGAATTAAATTAATACTTAATCAAGTGAATCAGTGTAAACAACCGTCTGAGTGTTCCAGTTCATTTCCACTTGCTTTACACCTTACTCTATATATTTTCATGAGGGTGAACCTGACCACCCTTATCATCGTTGGGGTTGGCACCTCGCGACACAAATAATTATAATCTTTTAATCGTTGTTAAGTAACTCTATCCGACTATGTTCATTCCCAAGTATCATTTTGTGTATCATGGTTCAGTTTATTTATTGAACACCGTAATCCAAAACGGCACTCGTGCACAGCATGTTAAACATTTTGACATTAGGCCTGGTCACCTGACCCACATGCGACCCAGAGCAAATTAAGAATGGTCATTCCAGCACTTCCCCCCGACAGATAATGGCGTGAAACTATCCAACATGTTGTGCTAAAATTGTTAATTCAACTCCGCCTATCTATCTCTGATACTATTTGTGTATACAATTAAGCGGCATATGTCAAAGACTGGCTTTTTGCTTCATTCGAAAACCGCTAGTGAACTATTTTTAACATAACTGTTTTACATTCTTAGGAGTAACTTTTCAATTGTCGGTTAAGACGATCGATGCTACGATGATTGTGGGGAAATGCAAATGATTACTTTTCCCTGTTATAATATTAATACACGTTGATCAATTCATCAACCGAATTTCTCCAAGCGTGGAATCCAAACGTAAAATGTTAAATGTAATCAAAAAATAAGCTTGTGTCATTGTTTAACCGTCTGATTTATCTTTGGCAGAAAAGCATACCCTCGGCATATTTCAAGTTATTTTTTTTTCGTTGCTTAGTATATTTTACGCTTTACAATACGGGCGATTCCCAATAGTGCGCCTTCAAGAGTTTGCAACGCATTGGCCAATCACAATGCGCAAAATCCGTCGACCCAACGCCCGTTTGGAAAAGGTTGACTGATTTCGCGCATTGTGATTGGCCAACGCGCTGCAAACTCTTGGAGGCGCACTATTGGGAATCGCCCGTATTAAGTAATCACTTGGTATTCCTGGTCTTACCTTGGCTGTCGACGTATGATGTGAGAGCAAGAAGTAACAGCACGATCACCTTCAAATTCATCGTGACTCACGGAGAAGACCTGCAATCGTCACTGATGATCAAAAAGACAAATCGAAAATTGCCTGTTATTCTCCCTATATTTTTTGATTTTTTTTTTACAAAAGACAAAATAATCTTCGATGGCCCTATAGCTAAACATCTTTCACATGACATACTCTGATCACTGTATGTCAAATTCCATTCTTATCACCAAAGGTACAATTCCTTGAGATATTTGCCCTATCTGTCCCACTATGACACAAGTGGATACTCTTAACCCTAAAGGGACCGGGTTATTTTGACCATCTCTCAGCCGGGAGGGGGGGGGGCGGATTCCAACCCCCCCCCTAAGATCTCGGCCATCGAGTGACAAAAGAAAATGAAACTTGGCACATGCATAGAGCAACTCTTCCTAAACATACCCAAGAAATTTCATGACTATAGGTCATAGGGTCTTGGCAACTTTTTCGCGAAAGTGACAATTTTCGTTTTCACGAAGTAACGCTCAAGTTCCATTTACCATTGTAATGTATGGCATGCACTCTGCTCAAATGCGAGCAAAAACGTTTTCAAGAAGTAAACCTATTTCTTGTTTGAGCGCGCGCGCGCTGACCTCCGTTTCCACGAAGTTACACTCTTCTAGTCACACTCTTCTACTTCGTGAAAACGAAACTTTACAGTTCGCAGCTTTGTTTGGTTTCACAATTTTTTTCCCTCTTATTTCTTGTTGTTTTAATACACAAACGGGTCAAAAAGCAACTTTAATAACATCAGTACATCAAGTGTCCACAACGAGAAACCCAACTGAAAATTCTCTGCAGTTTTGACACAAAGTGTTGTTCTAGAAGGCGTTCAACTTTAACTGCCGTTTTCTCCGATTGCTAGTTTTTACCGGTATTTACATGAGTTTTACTTCGAGCCGTCGGTGACATTCTGGCCATAACGCATCTAGTGAAGTTTGCTTGATAGTTTTTCATGTATGGGTCGGGAAGATGTCCGCATCATAACAGCTGAGCACGTAAGGATAGGTCCTAGCGATATTGTGCTGTTTAAATTAACTGTGATAAGCCCATCATCATTTTTAGACAAAGCTTCTTTGGGGCATTTCATTAACAAATGAAAATATTAATTACAAATGATAAAATTACAAAATCTATACAAATCAAAATATAAATAAATATAAAAACTTGTTAGTTATGAACTTGGAATGGACTGATGTAGGCTTAACGTATTTGTTTCTAATTCAGGAATGCTTCATATGGCAAAACCGAAGAAGAATGGGACGGCCATCTCACTTTGTAACTACATGTATTAATAAGATATTAAAGCCTCGAACTAGCGGTGATTGATTCATTCTTCAATGACCTTGAAAAGATCGACATCGTTATTCAACTGCTGCCTTTTGCTTACCACCGCCTGTAGTCCCTATAACGTGGCGACGTTCAGTGGCGCACCCAGGATTTCTTTTTACAAATTTGTTAAAAGTTAAGTTTTTTTTGGTTGTTTTTTAAATTACCCAAATGTTTTTGCTGCATAAAAAAAAAAATGGTTTTTTTTTGGTTGAGGGGCGGCCTATTTGTGGTGGCGCCACTTACACCCCTATTATACTACTCGAAAACAAGCCACATTCATATCATCAAGGCTAAATCATCGTGGGACTAAAAAAGAAAACAAAACAAAATAAAAAAACCCGGGGGGGGGGGGAGCGCCCCACCCTCCTTGGGTGCGCCACTGTCGACGTTAACCCCGACTGTAACATACTTCTTTGTTGACCAACTTCAAATTCATTCAGAGAAATACTGGTACTTTTACCTAATTAATGCTCGTTATTTAACCTCTGTGAACAATTACGGTGTTATGAAATTTAGTCCGAAGTTCTAAAACAGTGGCGTCTGGAAATTTGGCACAAAACGGCTGAGTATATCCCTTACGTGTATGGCGCACTTGAATAAATCCATGAAAATACCAAATTAACATTTACAAATTTCGGTAAAGTTGATACATTCTAATTCACCACTATTATCTCTACTTACAAACCCAACTAAGTTTGTATTTTCTTTTTGGGGGGAAATTTTCAAAGGGTTCAATGTGCACTTGGAAATGAAATCGGTAAATCACGCCGAATACAATTTTGCTTCTAACTTTTTAACCATGGTTTACGGGTAAATGAACTCGTAATTATAAAAGGGAGTGTTAAGAAATTGATGAAATGCCACTTTCTGTGAAATTTCAGTTAACCCTTTTGCTCTTGCTAGGCGCTACAGGCGAGAAATCAAAGTCTGTCACGTAAGGGGCCGCGCCACGTTAGGGTCACTCAACAATATTTAAAAGAAAAATACGTTATTTGAGAGAGCCGAGGTGAGCTTTTTATAATCGACAAAAACTCGCCCCTAAATGGGAGGGCGAATCAAAGGGAGCTTTAAATTGTCAACAGAAACTCGCCCCCTTATTGGGAGGGCGTGTCAAAGTGAGCTTTAAATTATCAACAGAAACTTACCCCCTTATTTGGAGGGCGAGTCAAAGTGAGCTTTAAATTGTCAAAATCTCGCCCCCTTAATGGGAGGGCGAGTCAAAGAGAGCTTCAAATTGTTAATAGAAACTCGTCCCCAATTTCATTGTCGTAGAACACTGCTGGCTGGAACACATTTTTTTCCCTGGATGTAGGGGGTGCTGAAGCAAATTCCAGCACCCCAATCCAAAAAGTTTGGGGATGCTACAGCACCCACAGCACCCCTGTTCCCGCAGGCTTGAAACTTGATTTCTATACTAAACCCTCACACGGTAAATCCTGGCGGGTACCATTGCCTTAGCGTACGGAAGTTGTTGTTTGACACGTATCAATGATTTTCTATACAGGCTCTTAACATATGAAAAGAGTCAATATTGTCCAACAAGGCCTTGACTCAAAGCTTAGAAATGCTTTTGGGCTTGAGCTTTATAAATATTTTTTTTTCAATACAAACTGTTTTCGTGTGTGTCTGTATTTGATTGCTTGGTCTTGGTGGCTCAACGTCCCCCATGATGGATATGAAGATTGATGATGATATGTGTGTGTGTGTGTTTATTTTATGAACCGGAGCATCGCCATTCAAACCGAAATGGTAAAAACCTCTAGTTTATAATTCTAATACGAAATAGAAGTCACGGACCATACATACTTATTTTAAAAGTCTTTGGAGAAAGGAAGTTACTATAATAGACATACTATATGTAAAACACATCCAAAGATGGATTTCTTTAAAATAAGCGACTTTTTCAAGGGAATAAAAATGTTCCAGAAAACTGAACCTGTCTTACCCCTCGAATCATTTTCCAAGGAATAATATTTTTCATAGGAAAAAAAATCAGTGTAGCAGTGTAACATGTGGCCCTTTCTGTCATAATCAACATTTCATTCCTTGCTTGATAATCGTCTTCACGGTGGTAAAGACTGAGGATTCGGTAGTCATTAGCAAACATGATGACTGCAGTTTGAAGTTTAGAGTTTGCCAACTTGGTGTGAGATAACTCCAAACTTGGTGTGACAAAAGGCTAGGAATATATCAACAGGTTATAATACTTTGAACTGCATTTCATCGTGTTATTAATTAACATGTCAGAAGTTTCTGTAATGATACATCTTCCCATTTGTTTACCGCCTTGCTATACAAAAGTTCAGTCGTCACGTTTTATTGAATCGTGAAGGTAGATGAAGCTAGCTGAATCCAGTTTGATTTCGTGCCGTGCACACGTGGTCAAGGGAAATCAGCATGGGCGAAACTCTACGCATGCGTGTATGAATTTTCATTGATGCATTCTTTGTGAACTGGTGTATTGCGCATGCGTGGGCCGCTGGGCAGTGGCGCACCGTTACATATTGCATGACTATTCTGCCACTGGCAAACCCAGGCCGGTGTTGCATATTGATTTATACTGGCTAAACCAACAAAACGGAACCTTATTAATTGAAGGACATCGGCGTAGGAACCCGGTACAGTATACACAAACAATCTGCAAGGTGGACCATGTCACAGATGTTTTCTTTTTGTATCTACCCTGATCGAGATTCAAGATCTAGCACATCACCTCTTCGAAAACATATTTGCCAAAAATAGTTCAAAGACCGGGTCAGAGCTTGGGCCCCTTCATTTCTACTAAACCCCAAATCGTGATTTGGCCGGCGCATAGGCATTTTTTGGCCTATTTACTGGTCTGCCCCACCCGTAATCTATAGTTGAGTGCTCGGGCACAACCCGACCACTCTCTGTTATTGTTCTGATAAATCTTTCTTTTTTTTCTGGACAATACTTTTACGCGGGTTTTCTCCTAAATGGTTTTATGATATGAACTTGTAATCTTTAACATATATCGGCCCTCATCTTTAGTGGTGCGTATTACTGTGACGTTATGATGACGTCATCTTTCACCGATAATTCTTGAACAAAACGATCAATTGTTTTTCAACCTTGTAATCAGATAGATCATTAATTGATGAACATGTTTTGTTTTGTACGTTAAATCGCTTGACCTTTACCTCTGGGTCTACCGGA
Organism: Patiria miniata; assembly: GCF_015706575.1. Taxonomy (NCBI): domain Eukaryota; kingdom Metazoa; phylum Echinodermata; class Asteroidea; order Valvatida; family Asterinidae; genus Patiria; species Patiria miniata. Next base: position 755,235 of record NW_024037067.1, read on the forward strand.
AGGTCAAAGTTACTAGATCAATTCAAAACGAAGACTTTAGCCTGAAATCAAAATAAAGCAACAATTCTTCCAAACGGTTTACGGTATGATCATAAAACCTTGTGTGAACTTGTACCATGTAACGAAGATGTTATTAATTGTGTTACTTCATCATGACGTCATCAGGTATCAAATTAAAAGCGATTTAAGGGCAAATTTTGACAAAATAGTTTGCGCTATATCTTTTAAACTTTCGTGTGTTTTTTTTTCGTGAGGTTGTATAGACTTTGCCGTGAGAAACATTTCTTCTTCCCGGACACAAAACTGCCCCTAATTAGGAGGGCGAGTCAAAGTGTGCCCCAAATTGTCAACAAGCTAGTGAGCTTTATTGTCAACAGAAATTCGCCCCCTTATTGGGAGGGCGAATCAAAGAGAGCTTTAAATTGCAAATAGAAACTTGCCCTATCAGGTTGGCGAGTCAAATTGTACTTTAAATTGCCAACAAGATAGTGAGCTTTAAATTGACTCGCCCTCTTATTGGGAGGACGAATCAAAGAGAGCTTTAATTTGTCAAAAGAAACCTGCCCCCTTATTGGGAGGGCGAGTTAAAGTGAGCTTTAAATTGTCAACCTAAACTCGCCCGCTTATCGGCGGGGGGGGGGGGGGGGGGTCACAAATGAGCTTTACATTGTCAACAGAAATTTGCGCCCGTATTGGAAGGGCGAATCAAAGTCAAGCTTTAAAATATCAACAGAAATCCGACCCCTCCCCCCATTATTGAGCAGGCAATTCGAATTCAGTTCTCAATTGTCTACAGAGTCCGCCCCATATTCAGAGGGCGAATCAAAATATCATATCAATTAAATATGTTCCCTTATTTGGAGGATAAATCAATATAGTAGAGCCCCTAACTTTAAAAATCCGCCCCCAATTTTTGTAGGGCGAATCAAAGTATACTCCTCAGTTAAAATGTCATCAGAAATCCGCCACCTTAAATGGGACGATGAATTTAACCTCCAAGTTGTCCACAGAAATCCGCACCTTATTGGAGAGGGTGAATCAAAGAGTGCTCTAAATTGGCAAAAGAAATCGACCCTAATATTGAGAGGGCGAATCAAAGCTGGGAAAGTGAATCGAAGCATTGCGCTATGATCAAAGTAAGCTCTAATCTACTTTTCAACAGAAATCCGATTACTGAATCACTCTGGAAATATGCAACACTTCACAGGGTTTATGTTAAAAAATAATCTGGACAAATATCCAATAGTTTGGTGATTGGTCATTCTTTTCTAGAGTGATTTGAATATTCAGAAATAGGTGTACTCAAAACAGTTTTGTACTCATTTTCAGAAGTATGATTGCCACTTAATTCAGTCAACAAAAAACAACAACCCATACAAGTCAGTTCATTATCTCTTGGTTGGTTGATAGAGCATTCATACAATTACTTTTCCGAAGTACAAAACAATAGTCTTCTCAAAAAAAAAAAAAAAAAAAAAGGTAATGTAATGTCAACCTTATAGTACTCAAACATATTATTCAATAAATTTCATCTATGACTTAGAAAAGTTTGTACCCAATATGAGATTGATGTGTTTATTAGTCATAGTCATTAGTTTTTCTTTATCTTATCAGATCGGTGTTTTTTTAGAACGTCAATAGTTATTTCACCTTGCAGTCGCACGTTTGTGGATATAACATTTCGCTTAGTACACACGATGAAAGCTGTTTTTGAATAACAAATAGTTTATGAATTTAAACTCGTTTTTTTTTTGAACAGTTAATAATATGGACTTGTGGTATAGATTGTTACGACTTATTCCTTATTCTTGGACTTACAATCTAGCTTAATCCTTAATGATATAGTCCTAAACGGTAGTTGTAGTAATATTCTTGTAGTTTTTGCAAGAGACTGGGTGTGTTTCGAAGTATCGTTTTGTAATTAGTCCTAAAACGGACGTTGTCGCAAGATGGCGGCTATCGCCGATCTTTTGGCGGGAATTGCCATTTCAGTGGTTTAAATGATTTATACTTGTCATGCTTTAGCCATCCCTTTGATATTTCATTTTAGTAATTATTGTTTAGCATTAACTTTCAATTACTTGGCTTAATCGTCCATGGAGACATATTTTACATTTAGATATTTCTTATAATTTGTCATGTAAATTTTTATTTAGGCACTCTATCCTCTGTATTTGAGGAGACAACATTTGATTTACTCTTCTCTTCATTTTACAGAAATAAAACAACAGAGATAACAGAGAATTTTTTTCAGCCGTTCCTCCTATATGAACAACTTGTGCGCATCTGCTCACGGAGCCCCGTGACCCTACGCTCAGCGCATGAAAATGACAGGAAAACAGAGCCCTCATTGCAAACTTTTGTCAGTAAAAAGAAAGTACGTCTATGTTCCTCACCAACTCGCTACGCATTTGAAATTTCAGATTATTACCTGTAGATTGGTTATTTTAACAAATATATGATGCACGAGGAAAATGGGCTTTTTCACTCCAAAAACGGGCGTAAAACATCAAAATCGGCAAAGTCAATGGAGGTCAACAAGATTATTGATCATTTTCCGGTGGGTTGTCTCACTAAACTAAACGGCATAGTCGTTTTCTTTGTCCTACAGACTAAACTCGCACTTCTGAATAAACTACATGAAATTTCCTTTCCACTCATATAAGAATCATTTTGATTGGAAGAGTGGATGAAAGGGCTTTTTTGCTTCCAATCATGGAACGTCTCTCTTCCATACCATGACCTGATTATAATATGCAACGTGTTTCTGTAGTCTGGCTCCATGCATACAATAACCACGCGTGTATTGGTAAGTTGAACGGGGAACAAGGTCAGGCCACGCGTTCGTCTAGCCGCATTATTGAAGCACCCGTTGGGAAACTCTTCGTTGTGTCCTCTTGATTGTTCGTTTTTCACCAATTCATGATCAACGCCTTAAAACTACAGTTTTCAGTGCATGAATATACCTTCATACCACAAGTTTTCTGTTATTTACATAACATTCTCTTGATATCGATAAAATGAGTCTTTGTGCAGTTCATGTTTGTCGGACCATAGCATATTAGTCCCGAGAGGGGTGTATTTGTGCATATGGTTTGCGTTATCTCGCCTTCATAGTACAGTCTACATACGTATCACATTAATAAGGGGTTTGCTTATCCAATCTTGTATTACTACCATTGTGAGTGTGCTAAAGAAACATGAGTATTTCTTACATTAAAACTTCATTTAGCTGAACGTTTTTTCACTCCAAAACTTGTATTGTGTACGTGTACATGTATATGCTAAATAATGTGCACGGCAGCTAGAATCCCTCATTGTGTTAAATGGTCCGATCCATTTGAACTGTTACGCAATGATTGTGAGTGCTGTCTTTACACAAGGTCCGAGCCCCACGCACCCAGGGCCCGTGATGTATTGCACAAATTCCGGGCAAAGTTGTTCATATATTCCCATTTCGACACCGATCCCCCCGGTGTCACAGAAGGAAGGTTTTTTTTCTCCCTCTTTTTTCTGCTACTTCGACATGCTTCTGAAATATGTAACAAAATGGCACTTGGGCCACTAGGCCGACTTCAACAAAAAAAAACTCTGGCCAATCGGTTTTTACTAAACATGTTGTTTTCCATAATCACCCGTATAGGCATAGCCGAATGCTTCTTCTCGAAGCATGGAATAATGTCTGCCTTCTCTGAATAATAACAATCAAGTCTCAAGCCCGCGGGAACAGGGGTGCTCTGGGTGCTGCAGCACCCCAAACTTTTTTGATTGGGGTTCCGGAATATGCTTCAGCACCCCCTACTCCCGGGAAAAAATGTGTTCCAGCCAGCAGTGTTCTACGACGATGAAATTGCTCCGCTTCGCTATACAGTATATATGCTTGCTCTACAAATATCCCCTTCGTTTTGTTCCTTTCTAGTTTCGCCGAGGCTAAGCGCAGCGCTTCGAAAGTCTAGCACAAACACTGTAAAATATCAAGAGGAGGTATTTCTAAATCTTCAGGCAGTGCAGAATCGATATTTCTTTCGAGGTTCCCACAATATGACATGTCTGTGAAATTTCTGCAATGACGGAAGCTTTTGACCCGAAAGCAATAACCTCAGCCATGACAATGGTGTCAAAGTTGATTATGCCTGCCAGGATTTTTTTCTTATTCGATCTTTCAATAGGGGTAAACGTTCATACCTTTCCCCTGAAGGTTTCTTTTTCATTGAAAAGTTCCATTGACGTTGCTAGCATTCTGTACTCAAGATTAACAAAGCAATGTTCACCGTGACACATCCCCAACATAATAAGAGTGGGACAGGTTGTTATTGAAACTAGTCATGCTTTACGCCAATTCCAGTGTAGTTTCGTTTTAATAAAAAGCTATTCATGCTTAAGGCCAAACAAAAAAGTCTCCGGTTTCTGGTATGCGCGCGCGTCGCTGTAGCCATGCGCTTTGGCAAAATGAACAATTTTTTTTTTCAATAATAGATGATGTCTCAAAACCGCCAAACTCACTGGTTTGACTGGAATCCTGCTGCTGCACAATTTTAACGTGTTTTTAGATGGGGTTATGATCGAGAATTAAGCTTCATGTGGCCTCTCTGGACTCCCATAAATTTGCACTAAGTTTAGTCGGGCACCATTTGCAGTTATCGGCATACATTTGAAGCAAAAAAAAAAGAGGTTAAAAAAAAACGCCGTGTCGCCGCACCATTTTTTGGGCAAGCTCCATACCAGAAACCGGATTTTTTTTTTTGCCTTACCCTCTGCAAGTTTTTTCTCATAAAAACCCAGTAGACCGATAAATCCTTGCTAGCCCCAAACTTGCCATGCACCCATTCCCTGTACCAAACAAATACCACTGCAAATATACCGAGAGCTATACATCGTTTGGCGAGTTAAACCTATGTGAATATTTTTTATGAACAAAAATTCATCCGCTTCCACTAGGCCAAAAGAAGTCTCCGGTTTCTGGTATGGAGCTTGCCCCAAAAGTGGTGCGGCGACGCGGTGTTTTTTTTTTTTTACCTGTTTTTTTTTTTTGGCTTCAAATGTCGGCTGATGACTGCAAATGGTGCCCGACTAAACTTAGTGCAAATATATGGGAGTCCAGAGAGGCCACATAAAGCTTATTCTCGATCATAACCCCATCTAAAAACACGTTAAAATTGTGCAGCAGCAGGATTCCAGTCAAACCAGTGAGTTTGGCGGTTTTGAGACATCATCTTGTATTGAAAAAAAAAACTTTTTCATTTTGCCAACGCACATGGCTACGGCGAAGCGCGCGCATACCAGAAACCGAAAACTGTTTTTTTTTTGGCCATATGGATTTTTTTTTTTTTTTTTTAGATTAAGCCTAATGTGAAAAAAAAATAGTCTGTCACGAGTCAATATGACCGATTAGGCTGGCGTTTATCGCCACCAGTTTCAATAGCATGAGACGACTGGGAATATTTATATTCCCCAAGGACCGGATGCTTACCCATCGCAGGTTGATCCCCGGCTTATGATGGTACCCTTTTAAACTCAAGGGTGGAGAGAGGCAAGTTGGAATAGAGTGGCACAGCATATACCCGGCAGCTTGATTCAAACCCATTACCCTCTGATCATGTCATATAAAACCCTAACTACTAGGCTACATGTACTCCCCAAATGAGATTGATGACTTACATGTAGTTTTAATTCATTATAGAGAAATCGTTTTCACGAACATTTGTCTTTAATGTAAGAATGACTTTTGACTTTTGTTAGTTGGACTACCCCTAAAAGGGCCGGTTGGGGTTGGCCGAATTCTCCCCCCAATCTGTATCCACAATACCCAAGCATTTTGGGTTTTTTTTTAGGGGGGGGGGGTGGGGGGGGGGGTTGACGCGAGCTGTCCTGATTTTTTAGCCTCGACTCTTGCGTATCGTTTAAAACCAAAAACCTTAATTTTGGAACACGGTTCTTGAAAAATTGAATTCCCCTATATACGTAGTGTACACATAGCAGAATAAGCATTGGTGCATACAAATAGTTTATTAATGATAAATAATAATTTGGGAGGCTAATCATCTTTACTCGCAGCTGGTATGCTGAATTGCAAAGGACGTGGCTACGACGTGGTCGAGCCGCGCGCTGGCACGTAAAGGCGCCTACGGCTGCCGGCCACATCAACCCATATAATGACCACGGAGCTCAGCCTGAGATCGAAAGTGTTGATTTTTTTCGGAGGGAGAAAATCGGAGAAAAACCATCCTGGTACAGGAGAGAACCAACACACAACTCTCCTCACATGCGATCCGCCAGGATTCGAACCGTGGTCACCTTGGTGATAGGCGAGTGCTTTACGCACAAGCCACCCATGCAACCCAATTAATTAGCCATCATTCCAAAAACCTTCGACGTGTAGTCATGATATTTCTTTGGTGTGTTCATAAAAAGTTGTTCTATGCATGTAACAAGTTTGACAATTGTTCGTCACTCGATAGCAAATATCTGAAAGGGGAGCAGAATCCACCCCGCCCCGCTCCACCCCCCCCCCGGAAATTATCAGAATAACCCGCCCTTTAAGAGTTAAAAGCAAGATCCAGAAAAGAATGGTTCTTGGTTTACTCCTTTGAAATGCACACCTGCTTACCATCAAAGGGCGAAGGCCCTCTTCAGATAAAAATGATTTTTTAACCCACCTGTGTTTCTGTTGAAACGGTATGTACAATCATTTTGATTTTTATGCAATTTTGATTATTTGAAGTGACTTGGTAAGTCAATACTATTTTCACTTTGGGAAGGATTCTGTCATCAAATCAGTAATACCCCCGTCACACCGGAGGCGCGGTGCCACTACGGTTTTTGGCCAAAACCGCCATCATCGTAGTGACACCGGCAGAAGTTTTTTCATAGTATTCCCCTACCCGTGAATACCCCCGTCACACCGGAGGTGCGGTGCCACTGCGGTGCTTGTACGGCATAAACCGCAGTGGCACCGCCATGATCGCCGTGGTTCTGTAATGGTTCCGTCATTGATCGCCGTAGCACCGCGGAAAACTGTCAAAACCGCAGACCTTCGCGATTGCACAGGGGTTGTACTGCGGAGGCACGGCGGTGATAGAGGTCCTACTGCAACCCACGGTGGCACTGCGGAAGTTTTGAACATGTTCAAAGTTTACGCCGTGCCACCTCCGGTGTGACGGGGTATAAGCAGTTTTCAAGATAATTGTGGGCAATTAAGGGCTAACAACATGCCAACATGTCATTCGTTTAGTTTTCAAATGTGTGCATAAAGGAAAACGGAGATGAGCAATGAAATACTATGAAGAAAAGGATGCTCGGAAGACGTAAAGAAACGAAAAAAATTACAATAATAATTTCAATTACTGGAAATGGATACCTTCTAGGGAGGCATTTCCCCCTAGAATCATGCACAAGCAATCGTTCCTGAATGGCCCCGTGATGTTTTGCGTCTTGAGGAATCGATCTAGTCTATTTGTGACTGGAACAAAATGTTGATGAGAAATATGACTTCGAACATTAGGGGACATTCATAAAAATATAACTTGACTTCCCAAGTTATAATGTTCGATGATATCTACTTCAGGGTACATTTTCATGAATTTACCCAACACTCAGATAATGATCAACTGTGAAAATAAACTTACCTTTTTAAAGTCTTTGTTTCTTCAAGTCTCTCAGATACGCGTTCTATGATATGTGCCTTCAACGCTGAAGTCAGTACTACATGTACTAATTCCAAATCCAATGACAGCTTAATACATAATGCAAGTTGAGTGACGATGTTGTTAAATAACGTGCGCTTAAGTACTGGAAATGGTTGACATGCTTGAATAGAAAACTTTAAAAAAAAATAAAAGATTTTTTTGGCTGTGCTCCCTGGCTGTCACGGTTGCATGGGTAATCATTGAAACTGCTAGCGTTCATTAACTTCTTTTTAACCCACTAGCCCATTGGGGCGCAGGGGCTCATCTCTTGTTTTGAACTCCCCATGCAAGATCGTGACCGTTTACTTAAACAGAGAAACAGTGGACCCAATATAGAAGGCGCCTGTTAAATGGTCAGAATCTCAAGGTCAAGACGCAGTCTTGTTTTGAATAATTATTAACCGAATCTGCTTGTATTGGTATAGACCGTGGTTGTGCAAGGGGCTTTTTTCCATAGAATAATTTCTCGGAGGCAGATGACCGTAATTATACAAACAAGGTGCCATTTTGAAAGACATATTTTCCAGTGTTGTAGTCGAGGCCACAACCTCCGAGGCCGAGGCCAAGGCCGAGGCCACAGCCTACGAGGCCACAGCCTCCGAGGCCACAGCCTCCGAGGCCACAGCCTCCGAGGCCACAACCGCGAGGCCAAGGCCAAGGCCGAGGCCACCACCTCCGAGGCCAAGGCCGAGGCCAGCTATCAAAACACGTAATAAAATATAAATCACTAAAACAAGGCTAAGATTATGTTGGAGTTTTAACATCTTTTTAGTTGAATTCACTGAGTTTTGGAGTGCCTGGCTTACAACTTTACAGCTTGCAATGGGTTTCCTCTTGTAGGGGGTCCGGCGAATTTTATTTTCTAAAGGAAGAAATCTCAAGTTTTGTATCACTGAAAAGCAAATTACACGACAAAGTCAATGGCGTTTGAATCAGGCTCATAGGTGTTTGCCCTTTGGAGATACTACAATTTAAATGGCCAAATGGTGAGTTTCTATTCTGTAAGATTTACAATATTTACTTTTAGCATGTTTTATAAATCTTATTTTCAAAACCTATCCAAATGCTTAATATCATAGGAATTCCCATTAAATAAACAACAACTTGATTTTTGAATCAGGTTTTAACCACTCATAACCAAAAAGTTACGATCCCCCCGACCTTTGCACTGTCCAGGCTTGCGCCGAGCAAACACCGCGATGCGACCAGACAGTGCCAGACGGCCCGCCGTTATGCACGGGCAAAGTATAGTTCCAGTCCCGCTCCGCACAACGGGATAAGTGTTCACGCATTATCAATAGCGCGGTACCAGACAAAGTCTGGCAATGGCCAATCCCGCTCCAAACAACACGGCAACACGGAACATGCGTGCATGATAACACTCAGTTCATCAAAATGACCATGAATTCTCGGATCATCCGATTTGAATCCAAAGGCTTCGAAGAATCTTAAGATCATGGCAAGAGGTAGGGAGTCCAGAGGTTTTGGCCGTATATCTGTAACCACGCAAAAATAGTCAATTTCAAACCGTGCTTTTACATGTAATAAGTATCAACATGGCTCTAAAAATACAAAAAAAGTATCCTTGTACCACGAGGAATACTGACTCCTATTATTAAAACATTTATTCAGAACTTTGCATTCATTTGGATGGAAAAACGAATTCTGAAATCGCGCTTTCCATATCGACCATTTGCGCCAAACATTACCGTGTGAGCCGGAACTTTCATTTAAATCACTGTGTAAAAAAAAAATCTACTTGATAAATCGTAACTGTTTTTATCATATCTTTATGAAAAATAAATGGTACAGACTAGTACCCTAGATTGTACCCAAAAAGTTCAGACTTTTACTGAAACAGTGGCCCATAAAAAGAAATGATTAAGCTTGCCGCACCTTGCCGCAAATCATTTTTAAAGCTATAGTCCATCATTTGCAGCCATCCGAAAAGTAACTGGCGTAATTACTGTTGAAAAACAAACTTGGTTGAAAGATAGTAAGGGAACTAAACTCCCTGTGAAATTATTCTTTCTGGGAAGCTGTCATTTTGAAGTAATCAACGAAAGAAGGCATTTCCAACGGTGATTCTTAAGAAGCACCGTAGGAAAATTTAAATTAGTAGTTCGTTTAGTTATTCAGCGCAGCGCGCACAAGTATTAGAACGACGCACACACGCGCGCGGTTGTTATAATTCGTATGATCAGTGCGCGACGCCGCGTATAGCTGCAATTCAAAACAATTCAAAACATGATTCAGTAACTTTTGATTTGAAATTGAGATCTTAGAATGCTGCTTTTCTCGGAATGTACAGCTGAAGCTTAGCTGAAACTTCATCAGGTTAGTTGCTCAGTATCCTTCATTAGATTTTGAACACTTTTGTTGCTTCAAACGAACAAAATGCACTAATTACAAATGATGGACTATAGCTTTAAAGGTCGGGGTACAGAGGCGAAACGAGAAAATTATGTACAACACTGCAACCAGACTAGTCTACTACCACATGTTATTGTACGCATACAAGGGCGGATCCGGGGGGGGGGGGCAAAGGGGGCCAGCCCCCCAAAAAACGAAACCATTTTGTTTGTTTTATGTTACATCGCAATAAAGGCAGGCAATGAGTACACCACCATCTTTTCCTCAAAAAAACATTGGTTAAAGTGGTCAGAAATTGCCTCAGATCGCACCACAGAGCATCTAGAATCCGATTTTTTTTCGGGGCCCTTAAGCGGGCCCCGAACCCCACGCCGTATTTTTTTTGACCCACTTTTTTGGGGGACCCAATTTTTTTTGGCCCCCCCAAAAAATTGTGTTCTGGATCCGCCCTTGTACGCAGATGGGATTGGTGCCAGACTTATGTAGTCTGGCACGCGGTAACAGTTATAACGCTTGCACGCACGTAGAAAGCTGAAGCGCAGGCTAGGCGAAGATGCTATACGTGCGTGAGTACGTTCAATCGCAACCATTTCCAGTTCATTCGTGCGTAGATTGTATATGCGTTCGTTTCACGGAACCCACTGCGGCAGAATCTCGAGGGTTTGATACGGTAGAAAATTGAAATTAATTAGAATAGAAAACACACCGAAATGGGCGGCCTCGAGCCGGCCTCGACCGATTCACCGAGGCCCGAGGCCGAGGCCGAGGCCATGAAAATCGGCCTCTTGGCCGGCCTCGAGGCCGAGGCCGGCCTTGAGTCCTCCAACACTGTAAACAAACCCCCATTGCCGATCCACTATGCAAAGCTATTATTCTTTACTTAAGGAGAACACACAATAAATAATGTATTCGTTTGTTCTCCATCATAACATCACTCAAATGAAGTCCAAGCAGAATGTTTTAAACTTAACCTGTTAAAATTTCAGCACATTGAAATTACACTTTTCGTGAAAACAGTGAAATGCACAAGAAAGATGAGTGAATGCCAGCACTCTTCATCTCCACAAATCTGTCAATTAATTTTGATGTTGCCATATGGAGTTATTTCACTGGTTGTTTGGTACAAATACTATATATAATCAATGTCAACGTTTTCATAATAATTCCGAGGGTTCCTTTTCGGATAAATGCAAGTGATCCTCTATGCCTTAATAAGGGAGATGCCGTCATTCGTCATCCATACCAGTTCACGTTATATTGGCATTTTAGAGTTTCGGCGGACACTATCGTTGTATGAGGGTGTTAACTGGAGAGGCTCAACTTGTATTTATCCATTTCAAATGAAGGTTCATGAATTTCGCTGCTTTAGCGAATCGAATTATTGAACACAAATGTCTACAAAGTATTATTTCACTACAGTTTTAACTGAATCACTAGACATGTGTTTTTTTAGAGTATTCTTTTTTTTCTGGTAAAAGTAATAATCCATGTTAGACCAATCATTTATTGGATAACAAATACAACATAGTTGGACGTAACCCTTGATTTTGAATTTCAAGGTCATTAAATTGTTCCAAAATTAAGTGCCACCAAATCTCACGAAACATCTTCACCGTTAGTTTTTCGAACGATACAATTTCTGGCGAAATAATTTCACAGGACATCTTTTACCATGCCCATTTCATTAACTTTTAGCACGTTTTCTTCCAGCGAATTTCCACCGAAAATCTAGGCGACATGCACTTTAGAGTATACTGGTGTCTGCAATAGGCCTGGTTCTTTATAATTCTGACTCATAGCGATCTGTCAACGTCTAGTAGTTTCACCATTTTGCATTCCGCAGTTTTCAACGCCGACTTCATGCGTGATTAGTAATGCCTGTGAGGCCATTCGCCATGAACCAGCAGAATGGAAAGGGTTCAATAGAAATCGTCGGTTGTTTACATGACAGTGGTTATCGAACCATGACATGGGAGAATACCCGTGACAAAAGCATGTTTTTCTGCAACTGTATTCCTCGTGTCGCTGGCCTGTAGTGAATTTTCACTGGAAAAGAGTGTTTGTTCTCTCTTTGGAATGATGAGAGTATAGATCTGACATTTTTAGTTTATATTCAGTATGTTATATAATTAAGCTCAAAATAACAAATTGAACAATTTTGCGGCTCCAAATTTGAGGTGGGCTATTAGCTTCGGTCCAAAAATTACGCTACCGGTTTTATATGATCGAAAAGAGCATTGCTCATAGCGATTTTTGGCAAAGTATGTACGTCTAGAGTTGGAAAATGTGTAATACTTTTGCAGTGTGAGCGGTGGCACTTTTTTGGGTGTTATCACTTTTCTCCATAGACTTTGTACACAATCCTTTCTCCATAGGCTTTATACCCGTTTTTCCTCAAAAATATAACTGACTTGCATGATGAGTTTCGCGTTCACTCTTTCAGTTTCGAGTTGACCATGGCTTTGCATGGTGAAGATACTAATGAAAGGTTTGCGGAAACACCATGTGCGAATAATTTCTCAACTAAGAGAATGGTTCTGAAAAGAACCAGAGGTATAAACTCGACGTTCCGGTCAGTATGCTCTGACCGTCTTCAGGAGAGTGCCTAAACTCTAAGAAAATGAATACTTAAGTAGCAAAAGGTGAATTCAATGGAGTGTGAAGTTGCATCCTGTGAGGATGCAAAGTAGACAGGATCCTAGAGCAAGCTTGGTGCCCACTGAAGTGGAACAGTAGGGTTGCAGTGTCAGTAGAGGGAGGACCTAGGGTATAGGAGACCCATCAGTCTAAGGTAGTATATGGAACGGTCCGCTGGAACGGTCTAACGGAACGTTCCCGTTCCGACTTTTGAGACGCTCCCTTAGCGAACCGAATTTTTGAACATGAATGTGTACAAAGTATTATTCCACTATAGTTTTAACTGAATCACTAGACATTTTATTTAGAGTATTTTTTCTGGTAATAGTAGTCATCCATGTTAGACCAATCTTTTATTAGAAAACAAATACAATATGGTTGGACGTAACCCTTGATTTTGAATTTCAAGGCCATTGAAATGCTCCAAAATTAAGTGCGACCAAATCTCACGCAAGATGCATGGAGCATGTACTGTGTTCCTCATTGTAATCAACTCAGTTTCATATCTCATTATGTGCAGAATATTGTGTAGTGAAAAGGTTATTGTCCCTATTGAATTCCTTTTGTTCGTATTGATTTCTGTTTTGTAGGAATCCATTGGGGTGTTGGGGTGTTCTGGATGGATAGTACCTTTGGCGACGGGCAACCGCCCATGTTTATGGGGGCTCTAACCACTAGTTCCAACAGTTCACCCTAGCTCATGTATGGCTCCACTGAACTACTTGTGTACGGCAGTGGCCACACCCCGGTATCCTGACCTCGGCTGGTCGGCTAAACTACATGAGTAGACCTGTATGTTGGACTCCTGTAGGTGAGGGACCTCTCCAGTCTAGTACATACAATCTGTATCGGCGGAATAGGCAGGCTTGGTTGATAGGCTTGTTCACCTGGTTATGATGGCGTGCAGTACTTCTTTCTGTGGTATTCCTTAAGAGTGGTTTGGAGATTGTCATTTTCCCTGGCGTCACACTGAGTATTCAGCCTCTTAAAAACATGATGAGTTCAGCCTTCAGCACCAGGGTTAAAGCCCCTGCTTCAAATCTGCCCTCTCACGGAACTATTGACACTTTGTCTTATTACGACGGCGTCCGAAACCCTCTTGGGAGGGCATCATCTGATAAAAATAGTTTCCGGAAGGGTCTTGCTTGACCTAGAAAAACTATCCTTTTTTGATCAGCTTAATTGTCACAGTCTCTCTTCGCTGTCATCAAGAGAGGAACTTAATAAACATTATGTGACTACAATTTATCTGTTACCTGCATCCAAGAGCACTGTCAAGTGAATCGACCTGAAGACCCTGATATCCGAATCTCTAGTTTAGGATCATCAACCATCTTCACCTCTTCCGCAACTCGGAATCGACAAGGTGCAGCCGTTGGTGGTGTAGCAATAACTGTTCAAACATCACTGCTTCCGTTGCTGACGTCCATCTCTAAGATCAACGACAGAATTATGCTCGCCATCTTTAAAGACAATCCTAAGACATACGTTGTCTCCTTTTACTCTCCCACTAACACCAGTGATAAGGCGTCTATTACTGGGTTCTACAAAATGTCTCAATGACACCATTGCCTCCATTCCCCTTACATGCCCTTCTTGACATCGGATGGGACTTCAACGCTCATGTTGCAAGGCAGTTCTCCTACCACTCTACTACCAACCGTAATGGTCAGCTCCTCAGTGACGTTTTCGATCGTAACAACCTTTTGATTGCCATCACACTATTTAAGAAGTCCTCCAAAAAGCTCTGGACTCACCGTTAACCTAACAAGTACCTGTCACAGATTGATTTCATCCTGTGCCGTAAACGTTGGAAAAACAGCATCCTAGATTATCAAGCTTTTCAACATCTGATCCAATTGGCTCCGACCATCGTATAGTATGTGATAAGATAAGGCCCAGTCTTCGTTCCACAAAACCTACTGCCCGTCCTAGACTGAACTGGTCTGCAACGCATTCAGATAAAGAACTTGCATCCTCTCTTGAGGACCGTATCACCCATGAGTGGTCCTCATTGTGCCCTGACGACCAATCTTATGGCTCTTTCGTCAAAGTGTGTGAGAGTGTTGGGAAGTCTCTCCTTCCATCGCAAACCAAACGACCACATACCATTGCATCATCTACACCAGTCAATGTAGCTCGAACAAATGCACTCACCTCTTTACAAACCAATCTTCCTGCTGCTCAATCCAACCTCAGCAGTGTCTATGCCGAGCAAGAAGACTGCAGAGTCAACAACATCCTCAGTGCTTTTGACGATCGGGAATCGACCAATTCCATCCAAAATGCCTGGAACTGGTAAAACAGCTCTCTGGTAAACGTTCAAACACCGTTTTCATTTAAGATAATGATCGACTTGCCTCTTGGAAATCCCATTTTGAGAACCTTCTCAGCTCTGGTAATGCCTCCAATGACCCAGTCTCCATTGATCCCGTCTTTGTTCCGAACCCTTACATCCGAACTGGCAAATTCTCCGAAACAGAGGTCAACATAGCCATTAAACAAGTGAAGCTTGGCGAGGCTTCTGGTGTGGACAACATACCTATTGAAGTTTCGATGCTTCCTAAACTTAAGAAATATCTCACACGGTTCTGCAATGCAACCCTTGAAGGTAACCGCCCTCTAGAATGGGGCCTGTCCAGCATCGTCCCAGTTCCAAAGAAAGGGGACCTCACCATCCCAGACATTTACCAGGGAATCAGCCGCGCTCAAACTGCTGCCCAGACAACTACCAGGGAATCAGCCTCTCTCAAACTGCTACCAAGGTATACAATCGACTACTTCTGAATCGCGTTCGTCCGGAAGTTGAGAAGATACTCCGTCCCAATCAAAGTGGCTTTCGGCCTCTACGTCTAACCTCTTCTCAAATCCTTGCCCTCAGGCGCCTTATTGAGGAAATTTGTAACCACCAGAAGGAAGGTGCCATCATTTTTATCTTTTTCCGTAAAGCATTTGACTTGTTGACAGACCAACAATGTTTAAGATCCTGCATGCTTGCGGTATCCCGGAGACCATTCATGCTATGAAAATTATGTATAAAGATACAAGTGCTTTTGCTCTCACTCCTGAAGGTGAATCTAGTTCGTTCTCCGTCAACAATGGAGTTCTTCAGGGTGATATTCTCGCCCCCTACCTATTCGTCATAATTCTGGATTATACCCTGCGGACAGCATTAAATGTCACCGATGGTCTCACTCTCTCACGCCGTAGGAGTAGTAGACACCCTGCCCAATACCTATCCGACCTAGAATATGCAGATGACATTAGTCTGCTTGCTGATACCATCCTTGATGCCGAATCTCTCCTCCACAAAGTAGAAGCTTGCTGCAAGTCCGTTGGTCTCTCTCTTAATGCAAAGAAGACTAAGTACATGGTCATCAACCCATCACCAGCACAGCTCATAATATCGAGTGTAGAAAAGCTCAAGCTGCTCTGTTCTCACTGACAAAAGTATGGAGATCCTCGATCTCCAAGTCCACCAAACTTAAGATCGTCAAGACCTCAGTAGAATCCATCCTCCTCTACGGTTGCGAGTCCTGGACCCTGACCAAAAAAGATCTCTGCATCAATTGATGGTACCTATACACGGATGTTGCGGGCTGTTCAGAACGTTTCTTGGCAACAACATCTCCCTAACTCTGTTCTGTATGGAACCATTCACCCTATCTCCACCACCATCAGACATCGTCGCCTTCGGCTAGCCGGTCACGTTTATCGACATAATGAGCCAGCTAGTCAAGTTCTCCTCTGGAATCCTGAAGCCCCTCGACGGAAAGGTCGTCCAAACATGACCCTGAAAACATCCATCAAGCTATAAACTGGTCTGAGTGGTCCATCTCTTTCCAACACTATGCTCGACAGGGACAGTTGGGCCCAACTCATCAAGTCATCATGAAAATGAATGAATGAAAAAGAAGAAGGATTCCATTGAAAGACATTATACTCACCCTCAGTTGTCAGCAACACCATGGACAATTTTAATGTTAACGGTAGTGTTACTTTAAAAAGAACAATGAATAAAATAACAAATAGAATAAACAACGGGCTTAGGTGAGTAATGCTCTTCTTTTTGGGGAGCATTTGTTTAGTTTAAAAAAAGTTCCTTTTTGTCCTTCGATGTCCCGTTTGACAATGCCATTCTTCAACGGCTTTGTTTAGTACACTGTATGTTTACCGCTGGCCTCAAGCTCTGCAGTGAATGTGATTCCTATTTCGCGATACATGTCAGATGATACTGCAGTTCACATATCCTTTACACAAATATCAGAAAAAAATATGTCGCATTGCAATCATCATGTTTCACTGACTCTAACACTGACTTTACGCAGAATAGCAAACACTTTACAAGAAAAGCTTTAATTTCCAGAATCACTTAATCACTGAACACGTGGTAAATTTCCGAAATAGGATAAGCAAAAAGTATATGTGCGTAGACACTGCCGTTTCAGATGTACATGCATTGGGTGCAGGTGAATAGGCCTATCCCTCCATGATGACAATAACTTAAGGTTAAAAGTTCATGGTGATATGGAGTGTTAAATAAGACCAGCAAGTGATCGACCTACTCGAAGACCAGACTATTCGAGTCGATAACGAAGGACCATGCACTGCGCTTTGCAACTCCTCTTCTTCGTGCTAAGGACGGGGTTTAGTTTCATGCTGACACAGAAGTAGCCATGTTCAGATTAGAAACATCGAGCACAAACTTCAAAAGCAGACAAACCTGGCCAAAATCCAGAACTAGAAGATCCAGAAGTTGGTCGATGCGGGCTATGTTAAGAGGACGAAGCTAACCGGACAGACGAGTCATGGTTCTGCCCACACTGTCCACACCGTGTTGTTGAGAACAATGGCAGTTTGACTGTTCCTCCGAACATGATGGGAGGATCCTCAACCAGCACCTCTTGCCTGGGCCCAAACTTGGTGCCTCCCTGCTTGGAGTCTTCCTCAGATTCCGCCAGCACCCATTAATGTAGCAATCTCAGGCGACATCCAGACTATGTTTCACCAGTTGAAACTTCTCCCACAAGACAAACTCTTACTGAGGTTTATTTGGCATAACGTCCAGAGAGATTTGATACCCTGTGGCGCCACTTTTGTTCTCCAGAAGCACTTACTTGTCAACCAGGAGGGAAATGACGATGTTTGTTGCGCCATCAAAACGTTTTTTTATATATCGACAGTGTCCTCAGTGCGTCAGAAGCCAAACAAAGTACGCCTCCCCTTATTACAGTAGGTACGTGATCATTAGTAGTTTATTATACAAATAATGAATGTTTAAGAGTGCAATGGTGAAAATATTTTCATGAGTTGAAAGATTGAATGTTCCATCAAAGTCAACCAGTTGAATAAAACATTTCATCTTTCGACAAATGAAAATATTCTCACCATTGCATGAATGCAAAACATTTTTTACTTGTTTTATAAAACATCCAAGTCGATCTTTGTCATTCGATTGGAGGTAAAAATTAAAAACGCATAAAATTCGCAAATCTGTTTCATATCCACAATTTTTTTCCAGCTTGTTATGGTTTACAAGTCAAATCATGGACAATAATGATAATTAACATTGTAAGTTCTCAAAGGGCAATTCCGTAAAAATGTCATACTGAGGGTCATATTTTTTTTATATAATAAATGGTCATGTTAGCTACCACTTTGAAGCAGATCAGGTACAAAATACCAAGATGCACTCAGTTATACATCAAATAAAAAATTGACATAAAAAGGGGTGAAAAAAGGCACTTATTGGTAAAAAAGCAAAATTTTTATAAATTGCAATTTTAAGTATATTTTGCCAATTAATTAAGTATATTTTGACAAATTTTGTTGAATTTTGCAATTTTGTAGCAAAAAGCTGTGTTTTATTGCCTAAAATCAACATTTGCATGTTACCCAAAATCCTGCCTCTTTTAACCCTAAAGGGGCCGGGTTATTTTGACCATCTCTCAGCCGGTGGGGGGCGGATTTTGCCCCCCCCCAAGATCTCAGCTATCGAGTGAAGAAAAGATATTGAAACTTGGTACATGCATAGAGCAACTCTTCATAAACATACCCAAAAAATGTCATGACCAAAGGTCAAAGGGTTTTGGAATTATGGCTAATTAATTATTCATATGTATGAATGGAAATTCTGGTTTGTGTACACGACGTATATTGGAAAATTCAGTTTTCACGGCGCGTAGCGCCGGAAAAAATTTCGCTGCGCGACAACCCCTTGTCCGATTGCCATGTTTTTGGTGTCAAAAGATATGCAAGGCTCGAGGCTAAAAAGTCATAAAAGCTCGTGTCGCGAAAAAAAAGATGTTTAAAGGCTATCGCGGAAAAAGTCGAGGGGGGGGGGGGCGGATTCCGCCCCCCGGCCCTTTTACGGTTACATTTTAACACAACTATGTGCCAGTCTTTTACCAAAATATCTAAACAGTGTTTTTTTTAGTCTCTTATATTAGTTAGAATAAATTTCCTTTTTACCCCTCGAGCCTCTCGGCAGAGAGGTAAAAACAGCTATGTCAACGGCACTCTGCATCCCAAAAATCAGTCGATAGAATGATCGCTAGAAATCACCTACATTGCATTTCTAAATGACAGCATGCCAGACGAAATAATTTTACAGGCTGTTATTACCAGGACACTCTTTAATCGAAGTGCGCTTCCGATAATAAATTGGTGGGCTACATAGGGATGAATGCAAATGACATAACATGTACGGATATTATCAGACGGCTGTGGTGTGTATTATGCACACGTGATCGTCTAATCCACAGACTTTCTGCTAGAAGAACGATACCATAATTATGCCATGTGTGAAAAAATAAATCGGAACAAAAAGGACACACTTGTTTGGGCAATAACTCATGAAACGCCAAATGTATTCAATTGAAATTTCGTCCTGTAATTTGTCATTATATGTAACATCGGCAGATTTCAATTCATGAGAAACTGTCGAACAATTACAATAATAGGACCAAAATAATATAGCGTTTTAAATGTGAAAAATACAATCCGAATGAAAGTCAATGTTCATGGAACAAGGTTGAACAAGAGCAACATATTCCCCTTGCAAATGAATAAATGTCTGTTTTACTGAATTGGAAGTTCGTTTATTGCACTATTTAACGAGGGCATTTTAACCAAACTGTTTTGGCACCTAAAATATTTCGCCATAAAAAGGGTGCGCTAAACGACATAGTGTCTCGCACGGAGACAAAGTTGCCTAACGGTCTACTTTAATTTTCTTTCAGTAGACGGAGGGCGCGCCATAGGAGTAGTGGTCACAACCACTGACAAAGCATCAACATGGATGCCTCATAGTTTTTAAATATTTAGACTTCAATTAATTCACCGTACACTTTGGGAGTTTACATATCTAAATGGAATCCAGTGAGAGCAACTTTCATGTCTTTTATGTGCAATTGTTTTGGTTCTACAGAAACCTGATATTCATCTAAACATTTAAATTGCTCAAAAGTTACAATCAATAATTACAATGGCTTGTCTCTAATACAAAGCAGCCAATGTGGCAAAAGCGATAATTGTAATCCATGCATTTCATAAATACAATATGGCTGGTACCTCCCTTAAAGTATTAAAAGCAAGTTCTGAGTTTGGTCCCGTTGATTTCAGAAAAACACAAGGTTAACCTAGTTGTATCCACTATCAATAACAGAGCATTTTTGTTGAATACTTTAATATCAAGCACAAATTGTCAAAATTTCACCACGCCTGAGAGGTGTTGTTGCACATGTGTTGCTGCACATTTGTTGCTGCACATGTATTGCTGCACATGTGTTGCTGCACATGTGTTGCTGCAACGCATGTGCACCAACACATGTGCAGCTACACATGTGCAGCTACACATGCGTTGCTGCACATGCGTTGCTGTACATGTACCTGGAAGAAAAAAAGGTGAGTCAACAGCTTTTTTTCCGTTCTGCATTAAGCTTAATATTTACAGCCAAGCCGTTGTGCTAGCGAGAATAGAACATGTCACACTTCAAATTGATCTTGGTAGCTGAACTAGAACAATTAATATTGTCCCAACAATAAACTGATTATCATTGAATGGCCCACCATGCTTAGTTAAAAAGACACAGACTCTGTATTCATAATAAAACGCCAGAAAAACCATTGCAGTTCAACTTTCCTTAACAATCATTGATATACTATCTTTTCAATATTCTTAATACAAACTTCACTGGCTGTATATAAAATATTAATAGATATACATCATTTTCATTTTAACATACATGTATATGTATTACGAAATACAATATGCTATACTTAGGTTAGTGTAGTATTGAGGCAGCATGGAAACCTGTTCCCCTCTATATTTAGTTTGAAACCATATCAGTAAAAGTTTTTTTTGGTTTGTTTGTTGACCATTATACTATAAACATAAACAGGTACATGTATACATTACTGATGTAACAAAAGCATGTTTATTATTCTATTAAGGTTTTTAGAACAATACACCCGATAATTAAACTGTATGGCTTAAATAATTCTGTTGCAAAGACTGTGGGGTATAGGACATAGGGCTGGTTCCCATTTTCAGACAATCTAATCTATTTAATATCTTGCAAAGTTTGTGGTGTTCAATATATAGGTGAAACGAGAACTACACTCAAGAGACGTTTCTACGGCCACAGATCCACAGTCAACACCCATAAGCTGGATACACCCGTAGGACATCATTTCAATCTTCCTAATCACTCAATTTCTGACATGATTTTACAGGGCATTGAGGCACTAGGAAACCACAGAGAGATTGTTCGTCTGAGTAGAGAGAAACTATGGATAAGACGTCTCCAGACCATTCAACCCCATGGTCTGAACATCCAAGAAGGAAATGACTAATAACTTTTTGTCTTTGCCTTCTCCTTTTCACCACAGATAAGCCCCCCCCCCTCCTCCAGTCTGCCTCATTCACCAATTAACTACCTTTCTCTCCCTCTCCCCATCATTGACTTTGTCCTTTGTGTTCCCCACCTCTTGTGGTCAACCATCCCCTTCCCCCAATCCCCCTCCCTTTTGTTACCCTCCTTTCTGTTCAGCCGCCTGCTTTCTCTGTGTATTTTCCTCTGCATCATCTATTTCCACTTGACTGCTTTTGTTACATCAGTAATGTATACATGTACCTGTTTATGTTTATAGTCTTGTCATTTAGCCTTCGAGAAAGACTCTGCTAGGGTCGAAACGTCAGGCCACTAACTATTTTTTTGCATTTATACCATAGGTCCTTTTGGTTGGTAAGCAGTTTGCAACAGCTAATTCTATTTTTCATTATACAAAAGATAACACCCCGCTCAGCTGCACGAAGAATTGATTTGCAAAACTGAGCGAAGCCGTGAGACGAATTAAACAGACTTTACACAGTTCGGGCCAAGCAGGGGCGGCAGAACCGAGGGGGGGGGGGCGCTATGGGTGTTTACATTTCAGAACGGATGTGAAAAAAATATATAAAAAAATACCCCTTTTCGGTAATGCACCCCCCCCTTCCATTTGAAACCGTTCCACCGCCGCTAGGGCCAAGTGAATTGCGACGAACACCTTTGCCTTTGTTTTTAGAGAGGGCGCTATTGAAGCATTCATCAAGTGCAAAGTCATGAATAATTCATGTCTATTATTCTATTAAGTTTTTTAGAACAACACACCGGAAATCAAACTGTATGGCTTAAATAATTTTGTTGCAAAGACTGTGGGGTAGAGGACATCGGCTGGTTCCCATCTTCAGGCCATCTGATGTCCATGTTCCATGTAGCAAGGCTCCTGACCGTCTCCGGACCCTTCTTTATGATCTGCTTCCCGCTGTCCACGGATACGGTGTCCGAATCAGTCGTCTGATTTCTGTGTCATAAATAAACCAAATGATGGGAACATTAAATAACAACATAATGATTTCTTGTCTTTTCAATATCACCGGACTATCAGTCGATAACCGTTCGGTGTATCATCGATCAGCACAAATGGAAACGTACTTCTTTGTTCTTATTTGTAGTGTTGAAGATAATCTGGTACCAATACACTAACACACCATTAAATCAACAGATGTTGTGTGTATGGGTTTTTTTTTCTGTCACAGGCGACTCATTTCCGTAGGCGAGTTATTGCGAGGCTGTTTTGATTCATAGTTCAGTGGTAATTTTTGTCTGTGAAAAAGAAACCCTGACGACGCTTTACCACCCTTATAATGTTTATATAGTTATGCATATATTTCAAAGAACCAAATCAACACGTCACTGTGATAACTGCAGGATGAAGCCTTTGGGCGCTCTGTCGCGTTTTGTTTTTATTTTTCTGCTTGTCCTTATGATGATTGAAAATCACATGAACATTTCAATATGCTGATGATAATTTGGAGGGTATTGTGTAGGGGAAACCTCAACCTTGTATCAGGGCTTACTTTATTTCAACCTTGTTTCCAACAGTATAAGTCCTGGGATGGGAACTTGCTTCCTGTATCCTGATTGGATAGCGCAATTAGTAGCTAATGGATTTATATTTGCAACGTGTATTACGTGCTTTCATGTTCAGTGTAATTTCTAAAATTCCTCCTTCTCAAAGATAATCATTTTCTCTCCAATCTGAAAACATTAATATGAAAAGTGATACTGCATATTGGCTGGATAAAAAATTGTAACATTTGAACTATGAAAAACAAAAAGTGTTTTCGTAACTCACGCCGCGACGAATTGATTCTGTTTTTACCTCAGACACAATAAACAAAAACAAGCGCTGATGTAAAGCACACGCAGGCACCAGACTATTCCTTATTTGCATACGTATCCCCAAAAAATGGATATGCAAATGATCCAATACCAGTGTGAGAGAGCAGGTAGTGGTGGGAGCGTACTGCTCGACATCATGGGAACGAGGTTGGGGGAAACCTGTCTTCCATTTTCCCCTAGAACTATTCGTGACATGGCGACTAACTTCTTCGGTACAAGAAAATCCCGGTGAGCACCAGTATCGCTACAATTATTATTACA